>NC_053390.1:656095053-656401558 GCF_905171765.1 Bufo bufo
CACTCAGATATGGGGAAAAAAAGCAAGAATTTATTAATGCTAAAAACAATGATAAGCAATACACAGTGTGGTTATACAGTACTTATAACAACACTGTGTATTGCTTGCCGAGTGAACTTGCCGGGATGAGCCTGTGGCAAATACAGGACACCGCAACCAAGTAGCCAGAAGTGGCTGACCAACTAATCCTCACACTCTGTGATATCACAATAATTTGCTATCAACAGTGTACAGGGAGTGCAGAATTATTAGGCAAGTTGTATTTTTGAGGATTAATTTTATTATTGAACAACAACCATGTTCTCAATGAACCCAAAAAACTCATTAATATCAAAGCTGAATATTTTTGGAAGTAGTTTTTAGTTTGTTTTTAGTTTTAGCTATTTTAGGGGGATATCTGTGTGTGCAGGTGACTATTACTGTGCATAATTATTAGGCAACTTAACAAAAAACAAATATATACCCATTTCAATTATTTATTTTTACCAGTGAAACCAATATAACATCTCAACATTCACAAATATAAATTTCTGACATTCAAAAACAAAACAAAAACAAATCAGTGACCAATATAGCCACCTTTCTTTGCAAGGACACTCAAAAGCCTGCCATCCATGGATTCTGTCAGTGTTTTGATCTGTTCACCATCAACATTGCGTGCAGCAGCAACCACAGCCTCCCAGACACTGTTCAGAGAGGTGTACTGTTTTCCCTCCTTGTAAATCTCACATTTGATGATGGACCACAGGTTCTCAATGGGGTTCAGATCAGGTGAACAAGGTGGCCATGTCATTAGATTTTCTTCTTTTATACCCTTTCTTGCCAGCCACGCTGTGGAGTACTTGGACGCGTGTGATGGAGCATTGTCCTGCATATAAATCATGTTTTTCTTGAAGGATGCAGACTTCTTCCTGTACCACTGCTTGAAGAAGGTGTCTTCCAGAAACTGGCAGTAGGACTGGGAGTTGAGCTTGACTCCATCCTCAACCCGAAAAGGCCCCACAAGCTCATCTTTGATGATACCAGCCCAAACCAGTACTCCACCTCCACCTTGCTGGCGTCTGAGTCGGACTGGAGCTCTCTGCCCTTTACCAATCCAGCCACGGGCCCATCCATCTGGCCCATCAAGACTCACTCTCATTTCATCAGTCCATAAAACCTTAGAAAAATCAGTCTTGAGATATTTCTTGGCCCAGTCTTGACGTTTCAGCTTGTGTGTCTTGTTCAGTGGTGGTCATCTTTTAGCCTTTCTTACCTTGGCCATGTCTCTGAGTATTGCACACCTTGTGCTTTTGGGCACTCCAGTGATGTTGCAGCTCTGAAATATGGCCAAACTGGTGGCAAGTGGCATCTTGGCAGCTGCACGCTTGACTTTTCTCAGTTCATGGGCAGTTATTTTGCGCCTTGGTTTTTCCACACGCTTCTTGCGACCCTGTTGACTATTTTGAATGAAACGCTTGATTGTTCGATGATCACGCTTCAGAAGCTTTGCAATTTTAAGAGTGCTGCATCCCTCTGCAAGATATCTCACTATTTTTGACTTTTCTGAGCCTGTCAAGTCCTTCTTTTGACCCATTTTGCCAAAGGAAAGGAAGTTGCCTAATAATTATGCACACCTAATATAGGGTGTTGATGTCATTAGACCACACCTCTTCTCATTACAGAGATGCACATCACCTAATATGCTTAATTGGTAGTAGGCTTTCGAGCCTATACAGCTTGGAGTAAGACAACATGCATAAAGAGGATGATGTGGTCAAAATACTCATTTGCCTAATAATTCTGCACGCAGTGTAAAATATATGATGGTTGTGCACACCTCATTAGGAAGAATTCAACACTTACGAGTGTAGGTTTCTATAATCTTAGGTAATTTATTCACGTAGGTATCAATGTATGGGGTAGAAGTATATGAGGTAGATATATAATATAGATAAATAGTTGTCCAGAAAGTATCAGATTTCAACGACAGGGACCTAAAAATATGTTTGGATCCCTATAGTGGATATCCCAGATATTCTTTGTGGAAAATTTGATCAGTACCGTTTGGGGTATATGTATCAATCTGTATATGATACAATTCATCCAACAGTTATTACAGGATTACATAAAAAAAACTCTAAAATTACTCCTATATACTGTATATTATTAATACTTGACATTGACATCCATAAACACTAAATGTTGTGCAAAAATGTGCAGAAGATTTATGCAAAAAAATAATTAATTAAAGTTCATCCCACAGATGTGCAGCAATAACGGACCACAAAAGGTCTAAAAATAAAATGAAATATGGGAAAAAGACTAGTGAAAAAATATATATAAACTATAATCCATCCAATAAACAATTCATCCGTATTAGAACATCCACAGTGAAGTCGTATCCAATAAAAACTGTAATAAACTGTAAGGATAAAAAGAAAAATTGGGATACATCCAACGGAATAGTGGAGTACAGGCCCCAAACATTAGGCATTCACCGGACAGAAACGAACAAGTGATTATGTGGCTGGAGGTATATTAGGCGGATAGTGGATAACAATTTTACTGCAGGCCAGTGGAGTATAGGCCCCAAAAATTATGCATTCACTGGACAGAAATGAACAAGTGATTATGTGGCTGGAGGTATATTAGACGGTCAATGGATAACAATTTTACTATAGGCCTGTACAGGCCCCAAAAATTAGGCATTCACCTCACAGAAAAGAACTTGTGATTATTGTCGTGAGATACATTAGTCGGTCACTGGATACAACTTTTTCTGTAGGCCATGTAACTAGAGGCCCCAAAAATTAGGCATTCACCTGACAGACATGGCTATTTATATCGCTGTATATACATAAGACAATTTATTCTGGGTGGTGGGGAATATTTGTTTGCTGGCATGATTAATTCAATTACAAATGGTCGTCACAGGTGATGAATTTGTCCGAGATCCATTCCTCAATCATTTAAAAAAATATGAGGTAGTCTACACTGTCATGAGCTAGGCGAGTGCACTTATCGGTCACGATCCCCCCTGCTGCGCTGAAAGTCCTTTAGGACCGGACACACGACGAGGGGCAAACCAAGAGTTCCATGAAAAATTGTGCCAGCTCTGGCCACAGGTCAAGCCTGCACACCCAGTAGTCCAGGGGTTCATCGCTTCTCAGAGCGTCCACAGCGGCTGTTAACCAGATGTATTCGGAAACCCGTCGGTCTAGGCTGGATCCGGAGGGCGGCTCTCGATAGGTTCGCTGCAAGAATGATCTCATACCCGAAGTGACCAACACATCTTCAAACCGCCCTCTTCTTGCAGGCGCAGTAGGACTGGTACCCCCACCTGTTTCGCTGTAGGTTGAAATTCCTCTGCCAGCGCCCGCGACAGCAGAATGCAGCATTTCTCGCAGCAAGGCCTGGAAATGCTTCATTTTGACAGCCCTCTGTGATGCTGGTAACATGTCCGCCATTTTGTGTTTGTACCGGGGGACTAAGTATGGTGCCACCCAGTACTGGTCCTTGCCCTTTATGCTTTTTATACGGGGGTCCCTCTTCATACACTGGAGCATGAAGGCCCCCAGCCACAGACAACACCAGAGAACCCCGAAAAGTTTAAAGTCCCCTTTAAAGCCTGCTCTTCTTGCTCCTGCTCCTCCTCCCCCCAGCCACCATCCTCCTCTGACTCATCTTCAGACTCCTGCTGACTTGTCTTCAATGGAGTAGCCCCGCTGGGAATTCATTCAGCATTGCGACTTCCTCATCTTCTAGCTCCTGCTCCTTGAAGGCTTGTTCAATGACACGATGCAATGCACGCTCCAGAAAGAAATCATAAGGTACGATGTCACTGATGGTGCCCTGGCTGTGACTGACCAGTTTGGTTATTTCCCCAAATGGCCTTAGAAATCTGCATGTGTCGCGCAGGAGCAGTCATTGGCGCGGTGAAAAGAAACCAAGCTCCCACAACCTGTACTGCTGCACAGTTTGTACAGGTAGTCATTAACGGCATCTTGCTGCTGGAGCAGCCTATCAAGTATATACAAGGTGGAGTTCCAGCGCGTCGGGCTGTCGCAAATTAGACGTCTGACGGGCAGGTGGTGTCGCCGCTGAACGTCAGCAAGGCGAGCCATGATCGTGTAAAATCTTCTAAAATGGCCAGAGATTTTCCTGGCCTGCCACAAGATGTCCTGGACCCCAGGGTATTTGGCAACAAATCGCTGCACGACTAAGTTCAGGACATGTGCCATGCACGGCATGTGTGTCATTTTGCCCTGTTTCAGCGCGCTCTGCGAGTTCTGTCTGCTTCTCCTCCTTCTCCTCACTATCTGCTGCTCTGTCTCTCCCTCTGATCTCCCCTCCCCTTCCTCTCTTTTGGGCACAAGTGTTGAGCACGAATATTCAAATAGTGAATTTTTATCGCGAATATCGCCACTTCGAGAATTTGCGAATATTTAGAATATAGTGCTATATATTCGTTATATCAAATATTCAGCATCTGCTTCTTGCTTGTTGGCCAATGAGAAGAAAGAAATGTCTAGTTCACAACAAAACTTGCACGTAGTGAGAAAAAATATTCTAATCACTGCCGATTAGCGCAATCGCGAATATATTGGAGCACTTGATTCTATCTGCATATAAAGCTATTGTAATGTTCTGCTGTGCCAACCATTTTCTCCAGTCTCAGGAGAAACTCAAGAAACTTCTAGCAGCTTGAAAAATGTAGCCAAAGTGACCCACCCCTGTGTTTCGAGTTACAAATTTGCATTACGCGATTTTTACATTGCTGATTTTTCACATTCAATAAAATAATCTCGAATTCTCAAATTCGCGAATATATGACGAATATTCTACAAAATATTCATGAAATATCGCAAATTCAAATATAGCCCCTGCCGTTAATTACTAGTGGGCACCGTCATCATCGTCACCTTCACCACCACTGACATTAGAGATCTAGGAGCAGGGCCGGACTGGGGATAAAAACCAGCCCTGGAAAAAGTTGCATACCAGCCCCACAGCATTGCGTCATTATTTACTTGTTTATAATAGGAGAAAGCATTCATTTTAAAACATGTGTGGCCACCTATTTAATGATTGTTGCATGCAACATTGCAACAATCAGCTATTTTAGATATTCTACGGCAGTCCTGTTACAATCCCCCCTCCCCCCAATGAGCCTTTCGACCAAATAATAAAAATATTTAGGAAATCTCACCCATATGCTGCAAAAAAATAAAATAAAATCTGCAATGTAAAATCGATAATAAAGATCAACTACAAACAAACATATTTCACATGAAAACTTAGTTACTTGGCTTGGCCCTTGGGGATTTCGGACACCACTTCACCACTTTGGCCGGGGTCTCGGCGGAGCTGATGTTGTGTTTTATCCTAATGAGAAAGATTTCATAATAAAGATCTGGAGAATGGGCAGAGGGATAGCAGAGCAGGGAGAGGCTGGTGCTGCTACTAGGGGGTCATACCATGGGGGAGTAATAAAGCCCACCATAATGCCCCCCCAGTAGTAATAATTCTCCTTATAATGTGCAAAACAAACCCATTTGTAATGCCCCCAGTTGAGCTAATGTTCCCATAATGTGCCAATATAAAATACCCCTTCTCAGTGCCCCCGTAGATGACCCCATAGTGCTCCTCCCCCATAGTACCCACCATAATGTGTCCCAGTATAAAATGCCCCTATACAGAGCCCCCCATATAAAATACCCCTTCTTTTTAGCCTCAGTAGATGCCCCTATAGTGCCACCCAATAATCTGTCAGTAATAAGTGCCCCAATAGATGCCCCAATCATGTGCCAGTAAGATGTGCCCCCATAGATGCCCCCCAATCATGTGCCCCCATAGATGCCCCCCAATCATGTGCCAGTAATAAGAGCCCCCCACCATCATGTGCCAGCAGCCAGAGCCCCCCATATCATGTGCCAGTAGCCAGAGTGCCCCACTATCATGCGCCAGTAGCCCCCCTTATTATGTGCCAGTAGTCCCCCTTATGTGCCAGTAGTCCCCCTTATGTGCCAGTAGCCGCTCCCTCATGTTCCAGTAGCCCCCCTTATGTGCCAGTAGCCACCCCTTATCATGTGCCAGTAGCCCCCCTTATGTGCCAGTAGCCCCCCTTATGTGCCAGTAGTCCCCCCATGTGCCAGCAGCCCCCCTTATGTGCCAGTAGCCCCCCTTATCATGTTACAGTAGCCCCCCTTATCATGTTCCAGTAGCCCCCCAAACATATTTCACATGAAAACTTAGTTACTTGGCTTGGCCCTTGGGATCTCGGACACCACTTTGGCCGGGGGCTCGGCGGAGCTGATGTTGTGTTTTATCCTAATGAGAAAGATTTCATAATAAGGATTTGGAGAATGGGCAGAGGGATAGCAGAGCAGAGAGAGGCTGGTGCTGCTACTAGGGGGTCATACCATGGGGGAGTAATAAAGCCTACCATAATGCCCACCCCCCCCCCCCCCCGTAGTAATAATTCTCCTTATAATGTGCAAAACAAACCCATTTCTAATGCCCCCAGTTGAGCTAATGTTCCCATAATGTGCCAATATAAAATACCCCTTCTCAGTGCCCCGTAGATGACCCCATAGTGCTCCTCCCCCCCTTCCCCATAGTACCCACCATAATGTGCCCCAGTATAAAATGCCCCTATACAGAGCCCCCCATATAAAATACCCCTTCTTTTTAGCCTCAGTAGATGCCCCTATAGTGCCACCCAATAATCTGCCAGTAATAAGTGCCCCAATAGATGCCCCAATCATGTGCCAGTAAGATGTGCCCCCATAGATGCCCCCAATCATGTGCTGGTAATAAGAGCCCCCCACCATCATGTGCCAGCAGCCAGAGCCCCCCATATCATGTGCCAGTAGCCAGAGTGCCCCCCTATCATGTGCCAGTAGCCCCCCCTTATTATGTGCCAGTAGTCCCCCTTATGTGCCAGTAGTCCCCCTTATCATGTGCCAGTACCCCCCATATGTGCCAGTAGCCCCCTTATGTGCCAGTAACCCCCTTATCATGTGCCAATAGCCCCCCATGTGCCAGCAGCCCCCTTATGTGCCAGTAGCCCCCATATCATGTGCCAATAGCCCCCTTATGTGCCAGTAGCCCCCTTATCATGTGCCAATAGCCCCCCATGTGCCAGCAGCCCCATCATGTGCCAGTAGCACCCCTTATGTGCCAGTAGTCATTCTTATGTGCCAGTAGCCCCCCCTTATCATGTTCCAGTAGCCCCCATCATGTGTCAGTAGCCCCCCTTATGTGCCAGTAGTCGTCCTTATGTGCCGGTAGCCCCCCTTATCATGTTCCAGTAGCCCCCTTATGTGCCAGTAGCCCCCCCTTATCATGTTCCAGTATCCCCCTTATGTGCCAGTAGCCGCCCCTTATCATGTGCCAGTAGCCCCCTTATCATGTGCCAATAGCCCTCCCATGTGATCAGGACTCCTAACCCTGCAGCTCTGCGCTCCTCTTCCCACCAATCTGGGTATATAGAACCACTTAATCAGTATTTTATAGAAGCAGGTATATCGCACCCCTCAATCAGTATTTTGTGGAAGCAGTTTCATCAAACCCCTTAATCAGTATTTTGTAGAAGCAGGTATATCATAATCCTCAATCAGTATTTTATGGAAGCCGGTGTATTGCAGGCTTCAATCAATATTTGGTGGAAGCAGGTATATCGCACCCCTGTCACGGATGGTGTACAGGAAACAAGACAATACCATATAAACAATGTCTCTCTGGATCCACAACTAAGGAACAAAGGGAGACCCCTGCAATAGAGCTGCCGCTCTCCCTCACTGCTCAGCCTATGCGAACACCCCAAAGGTGGATGGCCGCATATCCACGTTCCTCGGCTATCTATTACCTGAAGACCCTACAATAGTGAAGGGACACGACCACCGGCTCCCTACACTGACACGGAGGGAGTCAGGGTCACCTGGATCCAGAAAAGACAAAAACATAAATACATAAACAGCACTTATCTGCAGACGACTGAGGACTGGGGACTGGGAACTGGGAACAGCATGCACACACACTCCAGGAAGTTGTATCAGCCGCACACTACTGCATTATGGGGAGGAACTTAAAGGGTAGCGATCAGTCTGACTGCATGACAGCTGAGATAGACTAACGAGATGAGAAACTAAACCAAAACAAAGAAATTCAAGGAGGAGGATCTGAGAAGCTCCTGTGAGCGCTTCTCAGCTGTCTGGCTGTGACAGTACCCCTCCCTCTAGGAGTGGACTCCGGACACTCAGGGCCCACCTTCTCAGGATGGGACCTATGGAAAGCCCTGATGAGACGAGAGGCCTTAATGTCCGTCACTGGGACCCACATCCTCTCCTCAGGACCATAACCCTCCCAATGAACGAGGTACTGGAGGGAACCGCGGACAAGACGAGAATCCACAATCCTAGAGACCTGAAATTCAAGATTTCCATCAACCATAATCGGAGGAGGAGGCAAAGGCGAGGGTACAATAGGTTGAACATAAGGTTTCAATAAGGACTTATGAAAAACATTATGGATCTTCCAAGTCTGAGGAAGATCAAGACGGTAGGCAACAGGATTGATGACAGACAGGATCTTGTAAGGCCCAATAAACCTAGGACCCAACTTCCAGGAGGGAACCTTCAATTTGATATTCTTGGTAGACAACCACACTAGATCACCAACATTCAGGTCCGGACCAGGCACACGTCTCTTATCCGCCACACGCTTATATCTCTCACTCATGCTCTTTAGATTATCCTGAATCTTTTGCCAAATAGATGACAAAGACGAGGAGAATCTGTCCTCATCAGGCAAACCAGAAGAGCCCTCTCCCGAGAAAGTCCCAAACTGCGGATGGAACCCATATGCACCAAAAAATGGTGACTTATCAGAGGACTCCTGACGACGGTTATTTAAAGCAAACTCAGCAAGGGACAAAAAAGAACACCAATCCTCCAGATTCTCCCCCAAAACAGCGCAGATATGTCTCCAGATTCTGATTGACGCGCTCTGTCTGGCCATTCGACTGCGGATGTAAAGCAGAAGAGAATGACAACCGAACCCCCAAGCGAGAACAGAAAGCCTTCCAGAATCTGGAAACAAACTGCGTGCCCCTATCAGAGACTATGTCTGAAGGAATCCCATGCAATTTGACAATGTGGTCAATAAATGCCTGCGCCAGCGTCTTAGCATTGGGCAAACCAGGGAAAGGGATAAAATGCACCATTTTGCTAAAACGGTCCACCACCACCAGAATCACAGACTTCCCCGAGGAACGAGGCAAGTCCGTTATGAAGTCCATGGACAGATGTGTCCAAGGACGGGAAGGAATGGGCAAAGGAAGGAGAGGACCTGATGGCCGTGAATGAGGGACCTTGGCACGAGCGCAAGTCTCGCAAGCTGCCACAAAACCCTCAACCGACTTACGAAGCGCAGGCCACCAGAATCTCCGAGCGATGAGATCCAGTGTGGCTCTTGCCCCCGGGTGCCCAGCAAGGACCGTGTCGTGGTGTTCTTTAAAAATCTTGTGTCTCAAAGCGAGAGGCACAAACAACCTCCCAGAAGGACAAAGATCAGGAGCTTCTGACTGGGCTGCCTGCACCTCTGCCTCCAATTCAGGAAAAAGAGCAGAGACCACCACACCTTCAGCCAAAATGGGACCCGGGTCTTCAAAATTCCCACCTCCTGGAAAACAACGTGACAGGGCATCTGCCTTCACATTCTTAACCCCAGGGCGGAACGTAACAACAAAATTAAACCTTTAAAAGAACAAAGACCATCTGGCCTGTCTCGGGTTCAGACGCTTGGCTGACTCCAAATAGGCCAGATTTTTATGGTCAGTAAACACGGTAATAGGGTGTCTGGCTCCCTCTAGCCAATGGCGCCATTCCTCAAAAGCCAACTTGATGGCTAACAATTCCCTATCTCCCACATCATAATTTCTCTCTGCGGAGGAGAGTTTCTTTGAGAAAAAGGCACACGGTTGCCATTTGGCAGGAGAGGAACCCTGAGACAAGACCGCACCCACCCCTACCTCAGAAGCATCAACCTCAACTATGAAGGGTAACGAAATATCAGGTTGTACTAGGATGGGAGCGGAAGCAAAACTCTCCTTGATATTAGAAAAGGCCTTACGCGCCTCTACCGACCAGGAAGAAAAATCTACCCCCTTTCTGGTCATATCAGTGAGTGGTTTAACAACAGAGGAATAATTCAAAATAAATTTCCTGTAATAATTGGCAAAGCCCAAAAAACGCATCAGCGCCTTCTGGTTCTCAGGAAGCTCCCACTCAAGCACAGCGCGGACCTTCTCGGGGTCCATGCGAAAACCAGAAGCGGAGACAAGAAACCCCAGAAATTGGATTTCTGGAACCGCAAACACACATTTTTCCAGTTTCGCATATAATTTATTCTCCCGCAGAATGAGCAAGACCTGACGTAAGTGTTCCTTATGAGTCTTGAAATCAGGAGAAAAAATCAAAATGTCATCCAAATACACTAATACAAATTTTCCCATTAAATGATAAAAAATGCTGTTGACGAAATGCTGAAAAACGTCTGGGGCATTCATCAAACCAAAAGGCATAACCAAATTCTCAAAATGGCCCTCAGGGGTATTGAAAGCCGTCTTCCATTCGTCTCCTTCTCTGACCCTAACCAGGTTGTATGCCCCTCTTAGGTCTAATTTGGAAAAGACTTTAGCCCCAACAACCTGGTTAAACAGGTCCGGGATCAGAGGAAGCGGATAAGGATCACGAATAGTGATACTGTTCAGCTCCCTGAAATCCAGACAAGGTCTTAAAGAACCATCTTTTTTCTTAACAAAGAAAAAACCAGCGGCAACAGGTGACTTCGAGGGTCGTATGTGTCCTTTTCTCAAACTCTCAGAGATATAAGCCCGCATAGCGACCCTCTCAGGTTGGGAGAGATTGTATAAACGAGATTTAGGCAGCTTGGCGCCTGTGATGAGATTAATAGGGCAATCATACTCCCTGTGCGGAGGCAAACCCTGAACTCCAGTCTCAGAGAAGACATCCAAAAATTCAGAGAGGAAAGGTGGTACAGTCTTAGTAGAAACCTCAGAAACAGATGTTATGAGGCAATTCTCTCTGCAAAAGTTACTCCAACCATTTATTTGCCTCGCTTGCCAATCAATGGTGGGGTTATGTTTAGTGAGCCAGGGTAGCCCCAACACTAGAGGAGTAGGCAAACTGCTAAGGACGAAACATTACACATCCTCAACATGAGCATCACTCACAATTAAACGGATATTGTGAACTATGCCCTTTAATGATTTCTGAGAAAGTGGAGCTGAATCAATAGCAAAAACAGGAATATCCCTTCCCAAAGTGCATACCTGGAAACCATGAGTTATTGCAAATTGATTATCAATGAGGTTGACAGCTGCTCCACTATCCACAAAAATCTCACAAAAAATGCTCTTGCTCTCTAGCGCCACCCTAGCAGGCAGGACAAAACGGGAACTACAAGCAAACGGAAAACCTTCAATTTCCGCCTCAACCCTGCCAATAGTAACAGACGGAACATTTTTAAAAGATTTTTTCCTTTTTGTCTCTTTATTACTCCCAGAAAACTGCCTGAATCTCCTTGAGGGACAAACATTTGCCAAATGATTTATACCTCCACAACAAAAACAAACCCTCCCATGCGGGCTGAATCTTCTATTGTCAGAGGCAATCAACCCCAGCTGCATGGGCTCCTGCTCAGAAGGGGCTGACAGCGACTGAGACTCCTGCGCACAGAATGAGACCGCTGCACTGTTCCGAGGCTGAGTAGGACAGGAAGGAGAGATCTCTCGTCTCTCTCTAAGACGCCTGTCAATACGAACGGCCTGAGACATAGCAGAGTCCAAGGAGATAGGCCTCTCATGAAAGGAAAATGCATCTTTCAATCCCTCTGAAAGACCATGGCAAAATTGACTTCGGCGTGCAGCATCATTCCAACCAGTATCAGCTGCCCATCTCCGAAATTCGGAGCAGTATATCTCTGCGGATTGTTTACCCTGGCATAACAGACGTAGTCTAGACTCAGCCAGAGCAATACGATCCGGATCATCATATATCTGACCCAGGGCTAAAAGGAATTCATCCACTGAGCGGAGGGGCCGTGCCCCCTCCGGTAGCGAAAAGGCCCAAGACTGAGCGTTACCCCTGAGCAGCGATACAATGATCCCCACCCTCCGTTCTTCATCACCAAAAAAATGGGGAAGAAGGCGAAAATGGAGTTTGCAAGCCTCTTTAAAACGCACAAAATTCTCACTACCCCCAGAGAACGTATCCGGGAGCGAGATCTTGGGCTCAGCACAAACTCCATGAACGCAAGCTGAACTGGTCACTTGAAACTGAGAAAAAATCCTACGGATATCAGCTACCTCCAATGAAAGACCCTGGAGGCGTTCAGCCAAAAGTGAAACCGGATTCATGCTTGAGACGGTTTTGGCGGCTGATAATGTCACGGATGGTGTACAGGAAACAAGACAATACCATATAAACAATGTCTCTCTGGATCCACAACTAAGGAACAAAGGGAGACCCCTGCAATAGAGCTGCCGCTCTCCCTCACTGCTCAGCCTATGCGAACACCCCAAAGGTGGATGGCCGCATATCCACGTTCCTCGGCTATCTATTACCTGAAGACCCTACAATAGTGAAGGGACACGACCACCGGCTCCCTACACTGACACGGAGGGAGTCAGGGTCACCTGGATCCAGAAAAGACAAAAACATAAATACATAAACAGCACTTATCTGCAGACGACTGAGGACTGGGGACTGGGGACTGGGGACTGGGGACAGCATGCACACACACTCCAGGAAGTTGTATCAGCCGCACACTACTGCATTATGGGGAGGAACTTAAAGGGTAGCGATCAGTCTGACTGCATGACAGCTGAGATAGACTAACGAGATGAGAAACTAAACCAAAACAAAGAAATTCAAGGAGGAGGATCTGAGAAGCTCCTGTGAGCGCTTCTCAGCTGTCTGGCTGTGACAACCCCTCAATCAGTATTTTGTGGAAGCAGGTATATAGAACACCTGAATCAATATTTGGTGGAAGCAGGTACAGTACAGACCAAGTTTGAACACACCTTCTCATTCAAAGAGTTTTCTTTATTTTCATGACTATGAAGGCATCAAAACTATGAATTAAACATGTGGAATTATATACATAACAAACAAGTGTGAAACAACTGAAAATATGTCATATTCTAGGTTCTTCAAAGTAGCCACCTTTTGCTTTGATTACTGCTTTGCACACTCTTGGCATTCTCTTGATGAGCTTCAAGAGGTTGTCCCCTGAAATGGTCTTCCAACAGTCTTGAAGGAGTTCCCAGAGATGCTTAGCACTTGTTGATGATGATGTTGTACCCGCTGCTGCTTCCTTTGCTGAATTGTCAGATACAAGTGAAGCGGTTGATGATGACGATGTGTCCGTGGATGTCACGTGGGTGCCCGCTCGAAGAGAAGAAGAACAGGGGGAAAGTTCGCATGGGGAGACAGAGAGGAGGAGAAGACGAGTTGGAAGCAGGGGGAGGACGTCGCAAGGAGCTAGTGGCACAGTCAGACAGCATGTATCGGCACCCAGGGTCAGCCAGACAGCACGCCAATCAACGTATGCTGTTGCCACCACCAGAATGCCGTCATTGCAAAGCTCAGCAGTGTGGCATTTTTTTTGTGTGTCTGCCTCTGATAACAGTGATGCCATTTGCAACCTGTGCCAAAAGAAACTGAGTCGTGGGAAGTCCAACACCCACCTAGGTACAACTGCTTTGCGAAGGCACATAATCTCACATCACAAACGCCTATGGGATCAACACATGATGAGTACAAGCAGCACACAAACTCAAAGCCACCATCCTCCTGGTCCAGCATCTTCAGCCACGTCAACCACTGCTGTTCTCCTTGCCCCCTCTCAACCACCCGCCACTCCGCCTCTCACCTTCAGCAGTTCCTGCTCATCTGCCCACAGTCAGGTGTCTGTCAAGGAAATGTTTGAGCGTAAGAAGCCAATGTCACAGAGTCACCTCCTTGCCCAGCGTCTGACAGCTGGCTTGTCGGAACTCTTACCCCGCCAGCTTTTACCATACAAGCTGGTGGAGTCTGAGGCCTTCAAAAAATGTGTAGCTATTGGGACACCACAGTGGAAGGTACCCGGCCAATTTTTTTTTTCACAAAAGGCAATCCCCAACCTGTACTCTATTGTGGAAAAGGAAGTCATGGCATGTCTGGCACACAGTGTTGGGGCAAGGGTCCATCTGACCACAGATACCTGGTCTGCAAAGCGGGCAGGTATATCACGTACACTGCGCATTGGGTAAACCTGCTGACGGAGAGCAGAGAGTCACACCGGACCAGCACTCCTGTCCGCCCTGAATGCACAGGTGGATCAGTGGCTGACCCCGCACCAACTGGAGATCGGCAAAGTGGTGTGTGACAATGGAAGCAATTTGTTTGCGGCATTGAATTTGGGCAAGTTGACACATGTGCCGTGCATGGCACATGTGTTGAATCTGATCGTACAACGCTTTGTGCATAAGTACCCAGGCTTACAGGACGTCCTCAAGCAGGCTAGGAAGGTGTGTGGCCATTTCAGGCGTTCCTACACAGCCATGGTGCACTTTTCCGATATTCAGCGGCGAAACAACATGCCAGTGAGGCGCTTGATTTGCGACAGCCCGACACGTTGGAATTCAACACTCCTAATGTTCGACCGCCTGCTCCAACAAGAAAAAGCCGTCAACGAGTATTTGTATGACCAGGGTGCTAGGACAGCCTCTGCGGAGCTGGGTATTTTTTTGCCACGTTATTGGATGCTCATGCGCAATGCCTGTAGGCTCATGCATCCTTTTGAGGAGGCGACAAACCTAGTCAGTCGCACCGAAGGCACCATCAGCGACATCATCCCATTTGTTTTCTTCCTGGAGCGTGCCCTGCCAAGAGTGCTGGATCAGGCCGTAGATGAGCGTGAAGAGGAAGAGGTGTGGTCACCATTACCACCAGAAACAGCCTTATCATCATCGCTTGCTGGACCTGCGGCAACACTGGAAGAAGATTCTGAGTCAGAGGAGGAATGTGGCTTTGAGGAGGAGGAAGACCAACCACAGCAGGCATCCCAGGGTGCTCATTGTCACCTATCTGGTACTCGTGGTGTTGTACGTGGCTAGGGGGAAGAACAGACCTTCAATGAAATCAGTGAGGACGAGGAACGGGACATGAGTAGCTCGGCATCCAACCTTGTGCAAATGGGGTCTTTCATGCTGTCATGCCTGTTGAGGGACCCTCGTATAAAAAGGCTGAAGGAGAACGACCTGTACTGGGTGGCCACGCTACTAGACCCCTAGTATAAGCAGAAAGTGGCTGAAATGTTACCGAATTACAGGAAGTCGGAAAGGATGCAGCAGTTCCAAAACAAGTTAAAAAGTATGCTTTACACAGCGTATAAGGGTGATGTCACTGCACAACGGGACTCTAACAGGGGAAGAGGTGAAAGTAATCCTCCTCCTACTACGACCACGCCGGCAAGGACAGGACACTTTACAGACGTGTTGTTGATGGAGGACATGCAGCGCTTTTTAAGTCCTATGCATCGCCACAGCCCTTCGGGGTGAACACCGTCAGAGAACAACTCGACCGACAGGTAGCAGACTACCTCGCCTTAACTGCAGATATCGACACTCTGAGGAGCGATGAACCCCTGGGTGTGCAGGCTTGACCTGTGGCCTGAGCTATCCCAATTTGCGATAGAACTTCTGGCCTGCCCCGCTTCAAGCGTCCTGTCAGAAAGGACCTTCAGTGCAGCAGGAGGTATTGTCACTGAGAAGAGAAGTCGCCTAGGTCAAAAAAGTCTAGATTACCTCACCTTTATTAAGATGAATGAGGCATGGATCCCGAAAGGACTGACAGTGGAAGATGCATTTGACTAAAAAAGGCCTAATGAGATGACTTGGGCTAAAAATGGTCCACACGCTGCTGTATTTAATCTCTGCATGCCGGATGACTTGCGTGACTTCTCCGCCACCAACTAGGGTTCAAGACGCAATGTTTTAGTGCACTTTCTGCTTGGAAAACATCAATTTTTCCGGCCGCTGCTACAGCAGCGGCTGCAACAATACCTGATTTTTCAGGCATGTGTACATGCCTAATTTTTCTGGCCTCTGGTGCTGCACTGTGGCTGCAAAAACAAAACAAAAAAAAGGCACATACATGTGTCAATTCCCCTTCGTGATAGTTACCTTGTTGTGGTGAAGGGGCTTGCATATCACAATGAAGCGATCACCTCTATGAGTGTGTTGGCAATGTTGGCACACCCCAGATGATAAGGTCGTTGCTTCATTGTGAACAGACCAAAAGCGATCGGCTGGATAATTTTGCATAGAAAAAACATAAATTTTCTTTGTGATCATCTAAGGTGATCATTAAAGCTTACTAGGCCAACAATGGGCCCACACTGCAGAATCATTGTTTTCTGGGTCACTTAACTGTCACTGAACTACCTCAGCACGGCCATAGGCTTTGAAAAACCATCATTGCCTGCAATCTCCCAAACGTGCGCACGAGCACAGTCATCACTACACCAAGTTTGACGCATAGAGGAATAAAAGTTATGTTATGAGTGTGTCAACTATTGACAACTCTTTGCGGTTGTCTAAAATCTATTCGATACACATCCCCTGATAGGGGACGTAACAGGAATTAAACTGATAAGAATAGTACTACTTAACACACCACTCATATAGGGTGGCACAGTACATTGCACGGCGCACGCGCAGTGCCCCAAATTGGAAGTAAGAGGACCGACCAACCATCTTTTTCCATCTCCCGGGTCCTAAAATCTATTCCATAAACCGGCCCCTGATAGGGGACAAAACAGAGATTAAACTGGTAAGAACAGATTTTTTTAATAAAAAAAAAAAAGAGGACAGCCTCTGCGTTGCTGTTTTTTTTTGGGCCGCGTTACTGAACGCTCATGCACAATGGCTGTAGGCTCATGCGTCCTTTTGCGGAGGTGACAAATCTGGTCAGTCAAACCCAAGGCAACATCATCGACCTCATCCCATATGCATTTTTTCTGGAGCGTGCCCTGCGAAGAGTGCTGGATCAGGCCGTAGATGAGCATGAAGAGGAAGAGTTGTGGTCACCATCACCACCAGAAGCAGCCTTGTCGTCGTTGATTGCTGGACCTGCGGCAACGCATAGAGAGGAGTCTGAAGAAGAGGAGTCAGAGGAGGAAGGTGGCTTTGAGGAGGTGGAAGACCAACCACAGCAGGCGTCCCAGGGGGCTTGTTGTCACCTTTCGGGGACCCTTGGTGTTGTACGTGGCTGGGTGGAGGAAGAAATTTCAATGACGTCAGTGAGGACAAGGAACGGGACATGGCTAGCTTGGTATACAACCTTGTGCAAATGGGGAGTTTGCGGTTGTGCAAATGGACTGTTTGCGGTGCGTTAAACGGGGAGTTTGGTCTGTCAGAGTTTGGTCTGTCACTGTGAAGCGGGATTAACCCTTACACTACCTGATCGATACAACATCATACCTGATCGTATACACACACTGGATGTTTTAAAGCACGTTATTCCAAACAATTTAGGAATGTTAGGTGATTTATGTCCTTTATGGATTAAAACCAGACTCTGCGTCAACTACGTAATTTTCCATGGGAGTTTTGCCATGGATCCCCCTCCGGCATGCCACAGTCCAGGTGTTAGTCCCCTTGAAACAACTTTTCCATCACTATTGTGGCCAGAAAGAGTCCCTGTGGGTTTTAAAATTTGCCTGTCTATTGAAGTCTATGGCGGTTCGCCCGGTTCGCCCTTTCGCGAACATTTGCGTAAATTTGCATACACCGTTCGCGAACGGAAAAATTTATGTTCGCGACATCTCTATACCTTACTGGCCTGCAATATAATTGTTATCCACTGACCGCCTAATATACCTCCAGCCACATAATCACTTGTTCTTTTCTGTCAGGTGAATGCATAATTTTTGGGGCCTGTACTCCACTGGCCTACAGTAAAATTGTTATCCACTGACCGTCTAATATGCCTGCAGCCACATAATTACTTGTTCTTTTCTGTCTGTTGAATGCCTAATGTTTGGTGCCTGTACTTCACTGGCCTGCAGTAAAATTGTTATCCACTAACAGCCTGATATACAGTACAGACCAAAAGTTTGGACACACCTTCTCATTCAAAGAGTTTTCTTTATGGAAATTCGCGGAAAATTTTATGTTCGCGACATCTCTATTTAGGATGTGGAAATGTCACACAGGAGATATCCCGCAGATAATGTCAATGCTGTCACCAGCGGCTAATGAAGAATTACAGGGAATGTCACAGGAATTTGGGATGAGGAAATGTTATACAGGAGAGGTACCATCGGTAATGTTACTGTCCGCAGCGTCTACGCAAAAAAGTACACTGTATGTCACAGATACATTTTTGAAGTGCACACGTTACACTTTAGATGTGGCCCTGGTAATGTCACTGTCAGAAGTGGACACCGTCTTTTGAAAAAGTACACTGTATGTTACAGATACTTTTTTTAACCAAACACGTTACACTGGAGATGTGCCCCTGGTAATGTCACTGTCAGAAGCGGACACAGTCTATGGAAAAAGTACACTGGATGTCACAGATATTTTTTGGATGTGCACACTTTACACTGGAGATGTGGCGCAGCTAATGTCACTGTCCGCAGCGGACACCGTCTACTGAAAAAGTACACTGGATGTCACAGATAAATTTTTTCAGCGCACACGTTACACTGCAGATTCGGCACTGGTAATGTCACTGTCAGAAGCAGACACTGTCTATTGAAAAAGTAAACTGTATGTCACAGATATTTTTGGGGATGCAAACATTTTACACAGGAGATGTGGCACAGCTAATGTCACTGTCCGCAACGGACAACGTCTACGGAAAAAGTAGACTGGATGTCACAGATATTTTTTGGATGTGCACACTTTACACAGGAGATGTGGCGCAGCTAATGTCACTGTCTGCAGCGGACAACATGTATTGAAAAGTACACTGGATATCACAGATATTTTTTGGATGCGCACACGTTACACTGCAGATGTGACGCAGCTAATGTCACTGTCCGCAGCGGACACTGTCTACGGTAAGTGTACACGGTATTTTTTGGATGCGCACACTGGAGATGTGGCACAGCTAATGTCACTGTCTGCAGCGATCTAACTATTGTACGCTATTTAGCGCAGGATGCGCTAAAAATAGATATTGCTGCCACACACAACAGTCCTTAGAAGGACTTTTGGGTCTGTAAAGTTTTAGCAATTTAGTGCAGGTTGCGCTAAAAATATAAATTGCTGCTGCCACACACAATAGTCCTTAAAAGGACTATTAGGTCTCTGAAAAGTTTTTGTGGTAAAAATATTCTTAAATCACTCCCTACACTGTCTGTCCCTTCCTCAGCACAGCTCTCCCTGACTAAGAATGAGCCGAACATGTGTCATCTGGTGCTATATAACACCCGATGACGCTTTTCGGCCAGCCAATCACTGTAATGCCAGCAGCCAACAAGGCTACGGCATTATAGTGAGGGCAGGACTTACCTGCACGTTTATTGGCTGCGTAGCAACCATGAAATGTGCGGGGCAGAGTCTCGGCCGAATACCACCATGTGCCGAGCATCGAGATGCTCGAGCCGAACTGGTGTTCGGCCAAGCTTGCTCGATCGTCACTAGTCACCACTCCTCCCTCTCCCTAGTGGAAGAGTACTCCCCTTCCCTCCCCTCTGTGCCTTATGTCTGTTACCGGCCATCTCAGACGTGATAGCTACCCTCTAACTGTAGGTGTTATAAACACTTTTATACATTATGTTGAATATGAATGGTTTTTAAAAATGTGAAAAGATTACATCCAACACAAAGGAATAAAATAAGATTATTTATTCATTAAGTTTAGTCATTAAATTTCAGAGAGTGATGCGTAACATTCCTGGAAGCTATTTCAACAGGGTCCTGTGTTTGTAAAATCTAAACCAAAGAGAAATACATTAGTAAATATTATTGAACAAATATATATATGAACACAATTCAACTTACTACTTTATTTTAACATTTTAGGGGATATTCTAGCTTTTGCCAACATATTTAGGCAAATACAGTGGGGTTCCAACCACACTAATAAAATGTTGTAGCCTTTAGGGCATGGCTACATGTCAAGTAAATGCTGCACATTGTCTGTGGCAGAATTAAATGCGAAAAATATACCACTTTTCCAGTAGCAGTAAAGTGGATGAGATTTCAGAAAGCTCTCCAACACACTGCTGTTTGCAATCTGCAGCAGGTCAATTTATGCTGTGGGTTTTACACATGGCTTCCTACTTTCAACCTTTCCAATCCAAATGCTGAAGGCAAAGGAAGACCCACAGTGATGCCGGTAAGAATTCAGCAGCCCACAACATCCAGTTTCAGGATAGGCCATCGATAAGTAAGTCCTGGACAACCCTTTAAAAATGCTATGCTGCTCTGTAATATGGTAGGTAGCAGCACAAATTAATGGTCTCCTATGCTACTCTGTCCAAGTTGTGACGGAGATAAAAAAAATAAAATACATTATATATATATATGGTGCAGCATAGAGTTTTATAGTTTGTACAGGAGTAAGTAAACAAAGTTGGCCAGGTGCATGCAAAAGTTGGCACAACTGTAGTGAAAGTGTAGTGAAATATATAGTCCTCTCAGCAGGGCTACAACACTCCAGATAGTGTACAGCAAATTTGAATAAAGATGCAGCTGGTAAAGGTTGGTTTATATCCCTCTGCCAGGAAAAGGAGTTGCAGAGATTCTAGATGGAAATGATGTATAGTGTCGAGTGCGAATATTCGTATTACTAATCGAAATTCGAGAATTTGCGAATATTTAGAATATAGTGCTATATATTGGTAATGACGAATATTCTTTTTTTTTTTTAACACAATACACATCAGGTGGTCATCCCTCCCTTCTTCTAGCTTGTGGGCCAATGAGAAGGCTTTGTCACAGCTTAGCAACATCCCTAGCAACCAATAGAAATGTTGCCTACCCCTTACTATATAACAGGGGTGGCCAACTTTACAGACACAAAGAGCCAGAAAAAAAAATCGTATCAGTTTACAAATCGTATCAGTTTACACAAATATGCGTGCACACGACAGTCTAAACTGCAATTGAGTTATCAAACATTTAAAAGTGCATTTAAACCACCTTTCCTACCTGTAGTGTAGACAGCTTTAGTGAGAATTCTGGCAATCTTTGTTTTTCACAATGTGTTTCAAGATTTCTCAGATGACACTCTTATGCTCAGATGACCGCCTTATGCTCAGATGACCGGCCCATGCTCAGATGACCACCTTATGCTCAGATGACCGCCCCATGCTCAGATGACCACCTTATTATCAGATGACGCCCCATGCTTAGATGACCGCCCCATGCTCAGATGACCGCCTTATGCTCAGATGACCGCCCCATGCTCAGATGACCACCTTATTATCAGATGACGCCCCATGCTTAGATGACCGCCCCATGCTCAGATGACCGCCTCATGCTCAGATGACCGCCCCATGCTCAGATGACCGCCCCATGCTCAGATGACCGCCTCATGCTCAGATGACCGCCCCATGCTCAGATGACCGCCTTATTATCAGATGACTGCCCCATGCTCAGATGACCGCCTTATTATCAGATGACCGCCCCATGCTCAGATGCTCAGGGGTGATTTGACATAGGGGAGATGTGAGCATGGGGTGTCTGATTTTTGGTGTCTTATATGAGCACTGGTGAGGCTTATTTTGTGGGTCTGATGAGGATTTGGGGGTCTTATCTGAGCTCATACAACCCCCATGTCAGATAAGACCCCCAGATCAGTACTTTAATAAAATAAAACTGTGTTGGAGGCTTATCCTACCTCTGCTGCTGCTGCTCTGAAGACTGTGGTGCCCTCTCCACAGTGACCTGACGTGCACAGCGTCAGGTCAGAGCGCGGGCCTAACGTATTAAGGGGGGGTGCACTGCGCCAGCAATGACAACCTTTAATACAGATACAGGAGGCGGGTGCCGGCAGAATCACATAGCCGACACCTGGCCTCTATGACGGCACTGCGATCCCCGGCAGTTAACCCCTCAGGTGCGGGGTTAACTGCCGTGGATCTCAGCTACCTCTCAATTGAGGTCGGGTGTGGGCTAAATTATTCTGCAGCCAGCACCCACCTCCTGTATTTGAATAAATGAGTGAGTTACCCTCATTGGTGGCAGTGGCCACAGCCCCTCCCCTCCTCTTCCCCTCTGCATTCTCATCGGTGGCGGCAGCAGCAAAGAGGGCGGACTGCTTTCTTCTTCCTTCTCCCCTGTGCTGCTAATATTTAGATACCTGCAAGATCCCTGGCCCGCTCCCCTGCGAGCCGCATATGTAAAGGAGAGTGCGCTCCTCTGAGAGCCGCAGGTGAAGGTGAAAGGAGCCGCATGCGGCTCGTGAGCCGCGGGTTGGCCACACCTGCTATATAAGAACCTCCCCAGCAGCTATTTTCTAAAGTTTATTGCAGTTATGAAAGAGACAGCTGTTTCATTGCTGTGCTCTGTTGTATTACATTAGACAGTTATATATATGTATATATATATATATATATATATATATATATGTATAAAAATATGTATATTCATTCACATGTATAGCAAGTAGGGACAAGAAAATCGGAAAAAACGCACACAAAAAACGCATCTGCTGGAAAAAAACGCACCTGTGTTTTTTCAGAAAACCGCATTGACGTTTCATGGATTGTGTTATAAGCATATTTATAACTATATGGGACAGTTATATAAAGAATTTGTTAAAACTTTTAAAGAGAGATATCACTGAAAAACTGTTATCTATGGATACATTTGATATGTGCTCTCATTCTCTATCTTCTGTTCCATACCGGGTTTTATATGCAACAACTCAGACAGGCTACTGGATCCATCTCGGATTTTCCACACTGTTTGATTCTAGAGGCATAAAAAGGGGTAGACCTCTCTTTGCGGGCTACCACTGAGGAAGGGGCTAGGAAAAGACCCCGAAACGCGTCTGCTTTTAAGACCCGCACATCAGCTGATGAACGTCTTGACCCCAACAACCCGGATTGAAAACTTTACCCTGATGAACTTTTCTGGCATACAGCCAATATCCTGACCTATATACCAACTGAGTCACGATAAACGCTATACTTGATTCACACTCCTGCTACACCTGAAAAAGTCGAGAAGACCACTGGAGAATACTCACATCGAAGGGCTGCTAACTTGTCTGCACCACTCCAGCTGAACTATCATAACCAGGTACTGCCGGATCGGACATCCTTAGCCACGTGGGACACCACTGTGCTTTAGTCAGACGCCAATTGCAAGTGTGATTATTGTTTTGCCAGACAGGGCATATCCGTCGAATATATTGAAATAATCGAATGAAATAATCGAAAGAAATTTATCGAATTTTGTCCGGACACTAACCTGAATATTCGAGCAGTTATTTGACAAAGAATACCTCTCGATTTTTTTCACACTTTCGATTATCTAATATTGAACTTCCATCGATTATCTATACACCTAGGATATATTAACTATTTCGAGTTTTATAACGTACCCACTGCGTTTTATTGCAAGCTCAGTTATTTATTATGCTGTTTTTATTCTGAATATTTTATTGTTCATTTTTGTTTCATTATTGTTTTAGATATTGATCTGCATTTAGGTGTAATAAATATTATTATTAGTACCTATTGCGTCAGCCTCTGTGTGGTCCAGGTGGAGAGTGCTCAGCCTCTCTCATATATATTATATATATATATATATATATATATATACAGTACAGACCAAAAGTTTGGACACACCTTCTCATTCAAAGAGTTTTCTTTATTTTCATGACTATGAAGGCATCAAAACTATGAATTAACACATGTGGAATTATATACATAACAAACAACTGAAAATATGTCATATTTTAGGTTCTTCAAAGTAGCCACCTTTTGCTTTAATTACTGCTTCGCACACTCTTGGCATTCTTTTGATGAGCTTCAAGAGGTAGTCACCTGAAATGGTCTTCCAACAGTCTTGAAGGAGTTCCGAGAGATGCTTAGCACTTGTTGGCCCTTTTGCCTTCACTCTGCGGTCCAGCTCACCCCAAACCATCTCGATTGGGTTCAGGTCCGGTGACTGTGGAGGCCAGGTCATCTGGCGCAGCACCCCATCACTCTCCTTCATGGTCAAATAGCCTTTACTTTCAAAATTTTCGAAATTTTTCGGCTGACTGACCTTCATTTCTTAAAGTAATGATGGCCACTCGTTTTTCTTTACTTAGCTGCTTTTTTCTTGCCATAATACAAATTCTAACAGTCTATTCAGTAGGACTATCAGCTGTGTATCCACCTGACTTCTCCTCAACGCAACTAATGGTCCCAACCCCATTTATAAGGCAAGAAATCCCACTTATTAAACCTGACAGGGCACACCTGTGAAGTGAAAACCATTTCAGGGGACTACCTCTTTAAGCTCATCAAGAGAATGCCAATTGTGTGCAAAGCAGTAATCAAAGCAAAAGGTGGCTACTTTGAAGAACCTAGAATATGACATATTTTCAGATGTTTCACACTTGTTTGTTATGTATATAAATCCACATGTGTTAATTCATAGTTTTGATGCCTTCAGTGTGAATCTACAATTTTCCTAGTCATGAAAATAAAGAAAACTCTTTGAATGAGAAGGTGTGTTCAAACTTTTGGTCTGTACTGTATATATAATGTTAATTTAGATAATTAGGGGGAGATAGTCAGTGTAGGTTAGATTGATCTACAGGGTGGGCCATTTATATGGATACACCTTAATAAAATGGGAATGGTTGGTGATATTAACTTCCTGTTTGTGGCACCTTAGTATATGTGAGGGGGGAAACTTTTCAAGATGGGTGGTGACCATGGCGGCCATTTTGAAGTCGGCCATTTTGAATCCAACTTTTGTTTTTTCAATAGGAAGAGGGTCATGTGACACATCAAACTTATTGGGAATTTCAGAAGAAAAACAATGGTGTGCTTGGTTTTAATGTAACTTTATTCTTTCATGAGTTATTTACAAGTTTCTCTTTGTTTACAGCCATTGACATGTCGCCGAGGTTAACACATGAGGAGCGGATAGAAATTGTGTTGATGTCTGGTGAACGCAGTAACCGGGTCATTGCAGCAGATTTCAAGACCACCCATCTCCCATGCTACAGTTAGCTAACTGCTTGCTAAGTTTCGTGAAACTGATTCAGTGTTGGATTTGCCAAAATGTGGACGCATGAAATCTGTCTCTAATGAAGAAACATCAGTGGCTGTCCTAGCTTCATTCAGCAAGAGCCCACAGCGTAGCACTCGCTGCATGTCACTGGAGAGTGGCATTAGTCGAACATCCTTTCGGCGGATATTAGCTACTCACAAATGGCACCCTTACAAACTCCAGCTACTGCAGCATCTCAATGAGGATGACCCAGATCGGCGCACTGAATTTGCAGAATGGGCAAAACAAAAATTGGAACAGGACCCTCAGTTTACGCAGAAGATTTTGTTCAGTGATGAGGCAAACTTTTATGTGAATGGTGAAGTTAACAAACAAAACCACCGCTATTGGTCTGACACTAACCCACATTGGATAGATCCCTCCAAGACTGTTGGAAGAAAAAAATTTATGGTATGGTGTGGTATATGGGGTACAAAGATAGTGGGGCCATTCTTCATCAATAGAAACCTCAAGGCCACTGGATATGCAAAATTGCTACATGATGATGTGTTTCCCTCTTTATGCACTGAAGCTGGCACGTTTCCTGAGTTTTTCCAGCAAGATGGTGCACCACCACATTATGGGTGTCAGGTCAGAGCATTCCTAGATGAACAGTTTCCTGGAAAGTGGATTGGTCGTCGTGGGCCAGTTGAATGGCCCCCAAGGTCTCCCGATCTGACCCCCTTAGACTTTTATCTTTGGTGTCATCTGAAGGCAATTGTCTATGCTGTGAAGATACGAGATGTGCAGCACCTGAAACTACAGATACTGGAAGCCTGTGCTAGCATTTCTCCTGCGGTGTTGCTATCAGTGTGTGAAGAGTGGGAGAAGAGGGTTGCATTGACAATCCAACACAATGGGCAGCACATTGAACACATTTTATAAGTGGTCAGAAACTTTTAAATAACTCATGAAAGAATAAAGTTACGTTAAAACCAAGCACACCATTGTTTTTCCTGTGAAATTCCCAATACGTTTGATGTGTCACATGACCCTCTTCCTATTGAAAAAACAAAAGTTGGATTCAAAATGGCCACCATGGTCACCACCCATCTTGAAAAGTTTCCCCCCTCACATATACTAATGTGCCACAAACAGGAAGTTAATATCACCAACCATTCCCATTTTATTAAGGTGTATCCATATAAATGGCCCACCCTGTATAGTGTAGCTATATGCGCATAATTAATTACCCAAAAATTTGCAAATATATTGGAGCACTCTATCTGCATATAAAGCTATTCTAATGTTCTGCCGTGTCAACCATTTTCTTCAGTCTAAGGAAACTTATACCAGCTTGAAAAACGTAGCATAAGTGACCCACACCTGTATTTCGCGTGCATTACGCGAATATTACATTGCCGATTTTGGCAATCAAGAATATAATCTCAAATTTGCGAATATGTGACGAATATTCTACAGAATATTTGCGAAATATCCCGAATTTGAATATTGCCCCTGCCGCACATCACTAATGATGTAGCACAAACTATATTTCGACTATGCATCCCAAAAATGGATTGCTCACTTTCTCCTGTCAGGTATAGCACAGAGGAGCATACACTGACGTTGAGCATAGTTTTCTATGATTTGATTCAGTATTTTCATGGGAAAAAAAGTTGTTATATGCTGCAAGGACTCATTCAGAAAACTACAATCACAGAAATCTACAGTATATACAGTAACTAAAATTAGATTTTTCGATGCTGTCTCCAGTTAGTATAGTAGACATCACAGACCTGCTCAAAGCAAACCTGTCAAGTGATTTCTGACACCCTATCTGAGAGCATATAATAGAGGGAGAGAAGCTGAGTTCTGCAATATATAGTTTTATAGGATTTGGGGCAGAATTGCTGCGTAAAAAGCTGAATAAATCCTGACAGGACTCCTAAGAGAAACAGTGTTCTGATTACCCAGTTCCCACACAGTGATTGACAGTCCTCAGTGTATCCGTGTGTGTACTGTACATAGAAGACAGTCAATCACTGTCTGTGTGATTATAAAACATATAAACCTATATATCAAAGAGCTCAGCTTGCTTCTTCCCCTCCATCACATCCTCTTTTTAGGATATAAGGCAACATCTTGTGCAACCCGCACTCCTGTGGCTAATCAAGATCGCTCTCTCAGCCGCTCTGTCCTTTTACTACATATACTGTATGTCATGTCACTGTATATAATGTCATTGCGTAATATTGTTTACTGACAATAAAATCTTTCAGTCCTCCTGCCCTGTGGGCCCCTTCTGATTTCGGGCCCTTTAGGATCCACTTCCCCGGTTCCACTATAGCCCCTGAGTCTGTGCCTCCTGCAATCACCTCGTAAGTTTGTAAATTTAAACTGCACCAAAACATTTTAGCAAATAAAACTATTTTAAGGACTGCACAGCAACCAGGGGCGTAACTAGAGTTCTATGGGCCCCAGGGCAAACTTTGAATTGTGCCCCTTCCCCCCACGATGTAGCCAAACATTAAAAAATAATTATACTCTAGTCACTAGTGGGGGGAGATGAATGATGATCAGTGGGGCCGTGTGGCAGTGTGTCTGAATTCAGAAAGGGGGAGCCCGCGCCGGCCATATGAGGGCATCCAGGGGCAGCGAATAATGAGGGGGCAACATGAAAATGAAATACTCTGTGGTTAAATTTTTTTATATATATACAGTTGCAAGAAAAAGTATGTGAACCCTATGGAATGATATGGATTTCTGCACAAATTGGTCATAAAATGTGATCTGATCTTCATCTAAGTCACAACCATAGACAATCACAGTCTGCTTAAACTAATAACACACAAAGAATTAAATGTTACCATGTTTTTATTGAACACACCATGTAAACATTCACAGTGCAGGTGGAAAAAGTATGTGAACCCCTAGACTAATGACATCTCCAAGAGCTAATTGGAGTAGAGTGTCAGCCAACTGGAGTCCAATCAATGAGATGGGATTGGAGGTGTTGGTTACAGCTGCCCTGCCCTATAAAAAACACACAACAGTTCTTGGTTTGCTTTTCATAAGAAGCATTGCCTGACGTGAATGATGCCTCACACAAAAGAGCTCTAAGAAGACCTACGATTAAGAATTGTTGACTTGCATAAAGATGCAAAGGGTTATAAAAGTATCTCAAAAAGCCTTGCTATTCATCAGTACACGGTAAGACAAATTGTCTATAAATGGAGAAAGTCCAGCACTGCTGTTACTCTCCCTAGGAGTGGCCGTCCTGTAAAGAAGACTGCAAGAACACAGCGCAGACTGCTCAATGAGGTGAAGAAGAATCCTAGAGTGTCAGCTAAAGTCTCTGGCATATGCTAACATCCCTGTTAGCGAATCTACGATACGTAAAACATTAAACAAGAATGGATTTCATGGGAGGATACCACAGAGGAAGCCACTGCTGTCCAAAAAAACATTGCTGCACGTTTACAGTTTGCACAAGAGCACCTGGATGTTCCACAGCCGTACTGGCAAAATATTCTGTGGACAGATGAAACCAAAGTTGAGTTGTTTGGTAGAAACACACAACACTGTGTGGAGAAAAAGAGGCACAGCACACCAACATCAAAACCTCATCCCAACTGTGAAGTATGGTGATGGGGGCATCATGGTTTGGGGCTGCTTTGCTGCGTCAGGGCCTGGACGGATTACTATCATCGAAGGAAAAATGAATTCCCAAGTTTATCAAGACATTTTGCAGGAGAACTTAAGGCCATCTGTCCACCAGCTGAAGCTCAACAGAAGATGGGTGTTGCAACAGGACAACGACCCAAAGCATAGAAGTAAATCAACAACAGAATGGCTTAAACAGAAGAAAATAAGCCTTCTGGAGTGGCCCAGTCAGAGTCCTGACCTTAACCCGATTGAGATGCTGTGGCATGACCTCAAGAAAGCGATTCACACCAGGCATCCCAAGAATATTGCTGAACTGAAACAGTTCTGTAAAGAGGAATGGTCAAGAATTACTACTGACCATTGTGCACGTCTGATCTGCAACTACAGGAAACGTTTGGTTGAAGTTATTGCTGCCAAAGGAGGTTCAACCAGTTATTAAATCCAAGGGTTCACATACTTTTTCCACCTGCACTGTGAATGTTTACATGGTGTGCAATAAAAACATGGTAACATTTAATTCTTAGTGTGTTATTAGTTTAAGCAGATTGTGATTGTCCATTGTTGTGACTTAGAAGACCAGATCACATTTTATGACCAATTTGTGGAGATATCCATATCATTCCAAAGGGTTCACATACTTTTTCTTGCAACTGTAGCGTGTGGGCAAAATAAAATATAGTGAGACTCTTGCTATATTTCATTTTGCACCCGCCCTTTTCCTCTATACATTTCATTTTTTGCCCACAGAGTATTTCATTTTCACTTGCCCCTGGGCCACTCATTATTTGCTGCCCTATTATAGCCGGCACGGGCCCTTCTGAATTCAGACACACTGCTTCAAGGCACCACTGATCATCATTCATGTCCCCCCTCTGTATGAAGCCGAATGCCGGTGTGTGTAATGTTTTACATTAAAAAATCCCAACCCACCTATTCTTGTTTTTTCCGCTCTCCTCACTTGACGGCTACGGCGGCCTCGTCATTCCTGGCTGCTGTGACCCCGCGCGACCCGCTGCGGAGGTCACTGGTCTTGCGCTGACAAGTAAGCGCAGCCACACAAAATATAGGGAGGGCCCGCCGCACTTAATTAAAAAACACTTGTGGGGTCCGCTTTACTCCATCTCTCCTGGGGGGCCCTGTGGACCCACCTGACTTAGGGGCCCGGTCGCAATTGCGACGGCTGTGACCCCTATAGCTACGCTACTGACTGCAACAATAGTTGTTATATAAAATAATGTGCAGTTATGTATTAAAATGTGCAATTTGTATTCAAGGCTTAAAGTCAGTAGATTTATCCACAGTAATTTGCATTAAAAGCAGACTACCGTTTATTTTACTTCAGCAACGTCTTTGTTCTTTTAATATGAATATTACATGGCACCAATTCATGTGCTAATTTCTCACCATTGTTTCAATACACTTTCCCCACAATCTGGGTTTAATGTTTTATAATCAACTATATTATTGACTGCACGATGGTGACATTAAGTGACAGCTTTTGTTCTTCATTATAATCAGTGATCTTGTACAACTTTTGTCAATTCTGGTTTTAAAAATAATGTGTAATGCTTATTTGCTTTGTGTTTTCTACAATGTTGGGTACAGTATGCTAACATGACTATAGACTTTAATGGCAGGTGTGTGCCAAAACAGGTATCCTATTGATATACATTTGGCTATGATATGTTGGTATACCATAGCCCTGGTTACATTAAAATCATATTTGATTCTGTGTTTGATACAACTTGATAGAAAATAAACATAAAAAGAGCATTGTACATTTTTTATTGCTGTATGTATATGTAAGTGCCACAGACTATTTCAAATGGTCCTCTTGACCAAATAAATATGAATGCAATGTGAATGCAAAGTTCTAGTTAGAATCACTGGCTCTGGCTCAGATGCATTGCCTTAGAATCTAATAGCCACCACACAAGTTATACTCCCGTCAGCTGTACCGGCCGTTTTCGGCAGGACCAGCCAACAGTGTAAAGCGCACAAACCCTTACAACAAACTTTGCATTAATCAATAGTACAGTGTGTGTACATGAGGAATAACACATATTGTCGGACATTACATGACTTGCATGTGGCATTTTTAGCAATCGACTTGGAGACTTGACTGAGATACAAACGGTCTATTTAGCTGGTGCAGTCTCTTTGTCTGTCTACTCTAACTTAGCTTCTGCTCACTCTTTCCCTTTTCACAGACCTTTACTGTGTAATCTGATACTTCTGTAAGTTGGTCAGTCTAGAGATAGATTCAGATGGGATTTTAGAGAGAAAATTAGTTTAGGAAGCAGGGAGGGGGAAGGAAAACAGCTGATTAATGTAGAACAACATAGTTTTTATAGTCACTTTTACTATTGATTTACACAATGTTGTGTGAAAAGTTAGGGATATGCCCTCATTGTCTTATGGGTGTGGGTCTTATATAGTGAAGGGACCGGAGTCCTCCAGCCACCACTTTGCAGGGCTCCGTTCTCTATATAGGAACGGGTCTCAGTGGTGGGACCCATACCCATAAGACAATGGGGGCATATACTAGCGATATGCCCCCATTGTCTATGATGAGACAACCCCTTTAATGTTTATGTGGAGCCCTAGACAATAAGGTGTCTGACATTGGCTTTATCCTTTCCCCTCAGCACATAACATGCAGTATGAGGGAATGTGGAGAGATAGCTATTGAAGGTCTATGGGAACGGTAAAGTGTAACTGTTCCTTTTTTTATGTGTAGGGACTATATGTGTTTTTCGTAATACATTTTTAGGGAGATGTTAGGCTACTTTCACACTAGCGTTCAGAGCGGATCCGTCTGGGGTCTGCCCAGACGGATCCGCTCATATAATGCAGACTTGGGATCCGTTCAGAAAGGATCCGTCTGCATTATATTGTAGAAAAAATTCTAAGTGTGAAAGTAGCTTCAGACGGATCCGTCCAGACTTTACATTGAAAGTCAATGGGGGACGGATCCGTTTGAAAATTGAGCCATATAGTGTCAAATTCAAACGGATCCGTCCCTATTGACTTACATTGTAAGTCTGGACGGATCCGTTTGCCTCCGCACGGCCAGGCGGACACCCGAACGCTGCAAGCAGCGTTCAGGTGTCCGCCTGCTGAGCGGAGCGGAGGCTGAACGCTGCCAGACTGAGGCATTCTGAGCGGATCCGCATCCACTCAGAATGCATTAGGGCAGTACGGATGCGTTCGGGGCCGCTTGTGAGCCCCTTCAAACGGAGCTCACAAGTGGAGCCCCAAACACTAGTGTGAAAGTAGCCTAAGTTTTTTAATAAAAAAAAACTATCTATAATATTCCCTTAGCAACCCTCAGTTAGATAGAATTTTCTATAGAGTTCTACTAAATGATAAACATGCTAGATAACAATGATGCAGAGGCAGGCTTCTCAGCTTGCCTCTGGTTTCCCTGCCCTAGTGTCTTCCCTCTTACCCCCAGCCTTCCTAAATGTGTAATAGAGATTAGCATAACTAAAGTTATATGCTTCCCTGCAGTTTATGTGGGGGCAGCATTTTCCTCTTCCTTTCCAGCGCATCTCTGGTTAGTGCTGGGAAGAAAAGGAGAGAAGTGGGGATGCAGCTTCCAGTCCTGACAGCAAGTGTATTATGTTCCTGTACACTTACTGTCAGCGCTGAATTCTCCAGTCTCGCTCCTCTCCCTATTTACCCAGTAATTACCATAGACACTCTGGAAAAGTAGAGGGGAGCACTGGCAGATATTGAATGGCATAAAAACATGTAACAATATTTTTACTAAGCTTTATCACACATTTAGGGAGGCAAGGCTCATGTAAGGAGGAAGAGGATGGGACAGGAAGACCATAGGCAGCCTGAAAAGCCTGCCTCTGATCTTTCCGTTATCCAGCATCTTCTACATTCAGTAGAATGATGAAGGATTTTCCATAATGCTCAGAGGAGAAAGTTCACATTCTGTTTACTAACACAAAATTAACATTTCCTAATGGAGTATGTTGGAAAAAACTGTCCCTACACATAAAAAATGAAATAGCAATTACATTTTAATAGTCCTTTTGTCTTATGGCAGACAGGGCGGAGGGGGAGGCAGCCACAAACAGGACTGTGAGGAAGAGCAGGGAAGGCACAAAGGACCTCCTAGGATACATAATGGAGATTTCTTATATTTTTTTTTAATATTTGTATTATAAGGCTAAATCCTAAATATACAATGCTCCCCTCTCAACTGCCATTAAGTGAGAGTTTGGACACCCCAATACACATTAGATGACTAGCCAGTCCCACCAAAACCACATTCAACTAATATGTATAGACAACTTTAGAAGATTTCTGGTTGTTAAAAGATTTGTGACACCGCCATATTTTGCCAGAAATTTTATTATTCAGAAAACTTAATCAGATATCTTAATTACAAGTGAAACCACAGATTTTACATGAGTTTACCTTTACGGGTGTGTTGTAGTCAAACTTTTTTTTGCCATGATTTTGTCCAAGTTGTAGCAAAATACCTGATGTGTAGAACTGTAGAAAATTTAAAAGGTTTTTACAGGAGTCTAATATTGATTATCTATCCTCAGGATAGGTCATCAATATCTGGTGGATATCCTACGCTTGGCACACTCAAGATCAGCTGTTGAAGAGGTCATGATGCTCCTCGGAGCACTGCGGCCCCTTCACAGTGTCAGAATATTTATACTGCTCTGAAAAACTGTCTTTTATTTATGCAAAAGAGTCAGGATCTATAATAAAGGAGATTCCAACTTATTTCCAAAAACAAAACAAGAGTTAATTAGAGCTCTTTTATCTGCGCTGAATTGAAGACAAAAAAGAAAAAATTGAGAAATGAATAAAATAAGCACTCACCACCTGGTATAATATCAATAGTTTATCTATTCATATTTTTAAAAATTGATAACAACCCATATAACATTAAAACATAATTACATAGATTCTTATATATTGGTGAATATATCTGATGAATATATCTTAACTCTTGGTATCTGGAATAAATATCCTGCCTTAGGTATACCTAGTACATTTGCACCATGTGTATCAACTAACAGAGTAATAAATAAATATAAAAATATCAAAAAATGTATCCAAAAGTGTCCATAATGTGGCAAAATGTTCAAGTGCTTCCAAATGGAAAAATGCTGTTTCAAAAATATATAAAGACAAAGTGTCAAGGTAAAAATATTGAAACAATGTGTCAGGGTAATATTTAATGTGATAAAAATCCTCGTGCAGTATTAAATATCCAGACAGACGAATTGAGAACTTAGGATAGATGTTTAGATCTCCCAATATCCGTCAGTATTTCTCCAATAATGGCAATCAATATAGCTTGGAGGTTAGATGTTAGTATATGGGGTTAGGTATTAGTATATAGGGATTACGTCTGGGGCGTCCCCCTGATGCTCACCCTCTTACCTTCCCCTGCGTGGTGTTTGCTGCTTTAGGTGGTCAGCTTCGGTGCGACTCGCTATGTATCACCGCTGGATATAGTAAAAGTCCAATAGTTGTTCACGGGATCTTTCGGCGTTGTTAGTTAGTCTCGTGGCCTTCCTCTGACGTCATCAAACCTCGTCTGGTTTGCGTGTCATTCTCCCGGCAACTCTCGTATTAGCTTGCGATATGTTCGAGCCCCGCTCCTGATTGTGGATAAGTGTATATGTCGGTCCGTATAAGGAGCGATTTGCTCAAATACACTTTCTTTAAATTTTCTTTTAGGTTTAGATGGGTAGTTGGTCCTCTCCAAATCAGGCCAGACGCGTTTCGAGGGTTAATCCTCTTCCTCAGTGGCTATAATGTGGGATCCAACTACCTCCTCCTTATATAGTATATGGTTCCCAACCACCCACCTAAAACCTGGCACGGATTTATGCTACACATATATTCGTTTTTATACTTTTCTAAAAGTCCCAAGTTCTTCAGTTTATATATAACAATCAGAACTATATAATAAAATCTGATTTTTATTTTAAAAAATTGTAATCCCTAGCACTCATCCCATTATTTCATTTAATTTCATTAGATCGTCTCTCCACCTTTTGGTTGTTTCCCAATGGATATTTTTCAAATAGGAAAAGTGAAATGGTCTCTCTCTAACAAGACATATTCAATCGTAATCAGTGTTCTATATATCTATTCATTTTTATTACTTTTCATTGGCCTCTTTATAGTGACAACTTCTTTACCATAAACACATCACTTTTTATCTCTTTTTAGAGAAAACCGCATCGATTCCCCCAAAAACGCACCTGCGTTTCTTGTGCGTTTTGACTGCGTTTTTTCTGGAAATCACTCAGAAATCATTCCCAAGGAGTTTCACTTTGGCGGCACCCTCTCAATGTGCTCCCAAATAGATTTTAATATGAGCAATATGTTTTTATTTTGATTTTGTTTTTCGTTTTTATGGTTGAGGGCGCAAAGCTTTCATCCTCTATTGGTCCTATAACTCCCCACCTGCTGTATATTGGAATATTCTCTTAATAGTAATCTATCTCGTTGTAGAGTAATGTGATGTATCCCATTGTAGAGTATTGTATACTAGGTTCAGTGTTGTGATGTTGTGTAAGGGAAGGGAGCCTCCCCCCGAGAGAGCGTCCCGGTACTGATAAACAGCCTAACTCAGGACGCTCCATCAGAGGAAGGCACCCCCCGGCTACAGAAAACCAAATAGCTCAAAATCAGAGTTTAAGCCGTGGGGAAGGAGTGTTTCAAATTCAAAGATCCGTCTGGATTCTGGTCTCGACATCCTGGCGATATGATCTCCCCCTCTCCAGTGTACATCCACTTTCTCAAAGGCTGCGAAGACCATACCCCCAGGATTTTTGTTGTGATATTGTTTGTAGTGCAGTGAGAGAGAGTGCTTCTCATACCCATTTTTGATGTTGGTGATATGTTCGCTCAATCTTTTCTTAAGGGACCGTTTCGTTCTCCCCACATATTGTTTCCTGCACTGACATTCAATTATATATAGGATGTTCTTTGAGCTGCAGGTAAGAAAATATTTTATTTTCCATTTAAATGAATTAACCCTTGATTGGATTTCTATAGTTTTTTTAGGGAATGATGTCAGTTTACATACACCACAACTACCACACCTATAGAAGCCCTGCAAGTTTAACCAATTGTGTATAGTTCGATTGTCTGTTTTGTTCTTTATTGTTGGAGCTACTTTTAAAGATAAGTTCTGGGCCCTTGTATAGGTTATCAAGGGACCCTTACTTACCATGGGAACTATTAGTTTGTCACCTAATAGATGGTGCCAATGTTTTTTCACAATTGCTTCAATTTGCTTGTGTTGTTTGTTGAAAGGCAGAATTATTCTCAAATGCTCTTCCTTTTTCCCCCCCTATATTTTGTGTGGTGTTTTCCCCAAAAAAGGACTCTCTTTGCATATTTTTTACCTTTGTCAGTGCTTTTTCTAGTATATTGGTGGGGTATTCTTTCTCTAGAAATTGTTCTTTCATGATTCTAGATTCCCTTTCGAAATCCTCCTCCTCTGTGCAATTTCTTTTTATACGCTTGAATTGTCCCGTAGGAACTTCAAGCAGCCACCTGGGTAGATGGCAGCTTGAAAAGATAATATAACTATTCCGAGAAACTTCTTTCTGGTATGTGCTGCAGACCAATTGATCATTCTTTACTTTAATCTGCAGATCTAAGAATTCAATCCTCTCTGTACTCACATTAGCTGAAAATTTCAAATTATATATGTTAGTATTAATGTCCTCCAAGAATATGTTTAGATCCTCTCTCGTACTTCTCCAGATAAACAGGATGTCATCAATGAACCTGTGCCAGAGTACCAGGCCTGCGCCTAGCATGGGCAAGATCTTCTCACACTCCCATTGTGCCATAAACAGATTGGCATAGCTGGGCGCAAACCTGGTACCCATGGCGGTTCCTCTAATCTGGAGATAGTAGTCGAGGTTATATGCAAAATAATTGTGGGTTAAGATAAATTTTACCCCTTCTGCTATAAATTCCACTTGGTCCTCAGGGAAATCACTATGCATTTTTAGCTGAGTTTTTAATGCATTAATTCCTTGGTCATGATCTATAACCGTGTAAAGCGAACTCACATCAAGAGTCCCCAGTATCCAGTCGGTCTCGTATTTGAGTCCCTCCACTATTTTTATAATTTGTGTTGTATCCCTGATATATGCAAAATTTTTCTTTACACTGGGTTGGAGATGTTTATCTATATACTCTGACAGGTTTGAGGTAAGTGATCCTATGCCAGAGATGATTGGTCTCCCTGGGGGGTTGAGCTGGTCTTTATGCACTTTAGGGAGGCAATAAAAGACTGGTAACCGTTGTTGGGTCATAGTGATGTATTTAAATTCTTGCTCATTTAAAATTCCTCGCTCCCAACCATCTCTGGCATAGTCACTCAACTCCTGGTTATATTCTTTGGTGGGGTCTCTTATCAGCCTCGAATATGTGGTGGCATCCGACAATTGTCTCAGACATTCCTCCTCATATTTTTGTGTTTCGAGTATGACGATGGCCCCTCCTTTATCAGCAGGTCTAATAGTGATCTTTTCCTGCTTTTGGAGTTGTTTTATCGCCTGTATTTCCTGAGATGTTATATTATTCCCATTTTTTGCACTGCCTTTCAATTTCCTGATATCATTTTCTATTGATTTTTTGAAAGCTGCAATCTCTTGTCCGATTTGCTGTCGCGGGTACATCTTACTCCTTGGTTTTAAACTAGTGTGGATGTATGAGTTCTTCTCAATAGAGTTTTCAATTATGGGATTCCTCATGAAATGTTTCTTGAGGCATAATTTTCTAATAAATTTTTCTATGCCGATATACAGGGAGTGCAGAATTATTAGGCAAGTTGTATTTTTGAGGATTAATTTTATTATTGAACAACAACCATGTTCTCAATGAACCCAAAAAACTAATTAATATCAAAGCTGAATATTTTTGGAAGTAGTTTTTAGTTTGTTTTTAGTTTTAGCTATTTTAGGGGGATATCTGTGTGTGCAGGTGACTATTACTGTGCATAATTATTAGGCAACTTAACAAAAAACAAATATATACCCATTTCAATTATTTATTTTTACCAGTGAAACCAATATAACATCTCAACATTCACAAATATACATTTCTGACATTTAAAAACAAATCAGTGACCAATATAGCCACCTTTCTTTGCAAGGACACTCAAAAGCCTGCCATCCATGGATTCTGTCAGTGTTTTGATCTGTTCACCATCAACATTGCGTGCAGCAGCAACCACAGCCTCCCAGACACTGTTCAGAGAGGTGTACTGTTTTCCCTCCTTGTAAATCTCACATTTGATGATGGATCACAGGTTCTCAATGGGGTTCAGATCAGGTGAACAAGGAAGCCATGTCATTAGATTTTCTTCTTTTATACCCTTTCTTGCCAGCCACGCTGTGGAGTACTTGGACGCGTGTGATGGAGCATTGTCCTGCATGAAAATCATGTTTTTATTGAAGGATGCAGACTTCTTCCTGTACCACTGCTTGAAGAAGGTGTCTTCCAGAAACTGGCAGTAGGACTGGGAGTTGAGCTTGACTCCATCCTCAACCCGAAAAGGCCCCACAAGCTCATCTTTGATGATACCAGCCCAAACCAGTACTCCACCTCCACCTTGCTGGCGTCTGAGTCGGACTGGAGCTCTCTGCCCTTTACCAATCCAGCCACGGGCCCATCCATCTGGCCCATCAAGACTCACTCTCATTTCATCAGTCCATAAAACCTTAGATAAATCAGTCTTGAGATATTTCTTGGCCCAGTCTTGACGTTTCAGCTTGTGTGTCTTGTTCAGTGGTGGTTGTCTTTCAGCCTTTCTTACCTTGGCCATGTCTCTGAGTATTGCACACCTTGTGCTTTTGGGCACTCCAGTGATGTTGCAGCTCTGAAATATGGCCAAACTGGTGGCAAGTGGCATCTTGGCAGCTGCACGCTTGACTTTGCTCAGTTCATGGGCAGTTATTTTGCGCCTTGGTTTTTCCACACGCTTCTTGCGACCCTGTTGACTATTTTGAATGAAACGCTTGATTGTTCGATGATCACGCTTCAGAAGCTTTGCAATTTTAAGAGTGCTGCATCCCTCTGCAAGATATCTCACTATTTTTGACTTTTCTGAGCCTGTCAAGTCCTTCTTTTGACCCATTTTGCCAAAGGAAAGGAAGTTGCCTAATAATTATGCACACCTAATATAGGGTGTTGATGTCATTAGACCACACCCCTTCTCATTACAGAGATGCACATCACCTAATATGCTTAATTGGTAGTAGGCTTTCGAGCCTATACAGCTTGGAGTAAGACAACATGCATAAAGAGGATGATGTGGTCAAAATACTCATTTGCCTAATAATTCTGCACGCAGTGTAGATATCGAATTTATTCGGTTGTGTTGTTGGGGCGAATTTTAATCCCTTATTTAGCAAATTGATTTGTGTTGGAGTGAGTGATGTATGGCTCAAATTAATAATTGAGTCTGTATCTGTATGTATCGTCAATCTCTGCGACCCTTCCTTCTTCCTCTTTCCCCTTCTAGTTCTCTTTGATCTTGTTCATTCCCTAAAAAAACTATAGAAATCCAATCAAGGGTTAATTCCTTTAAATGGAAAATAAAAGATTTTCTTACCTGCAGCTCAAAGAACATCCTATATATAATTGAACGTCAGTGCAGGAAACAATATGTGGGGAGAACGAAACGGTCCCTTAAGAAAAGATTGAGCGAACATATCACCAACATCAAAAATGGGTATGAGAAGCACTCTCTCTCACTGCACTACAAACAATATCACAACAAAAATCCTGGGGGTATGGTCTTCGCAGCCTTTGAGAAAGTGGATGTACACTGGAGAGGGGGAGATCATATCGCCAGGATGTCGAGACAAGAATCCAGACGGATCTTTGAATTTGAAACACTCCTTCCCCACGGCTTAAACTCTGATTTTGAGCTATTTGGTTTTCTGTAGCCGGGGGGGGGGTGCCTTCCTCTGATGGAGCGTCCTGAGTTAGGCTGTTTATCAGTACCGGGATGCTCTCTCGGGGGGAGGCTCCCTTCCCTTACACAACATCGCAACACTGAACCTAGTATACAATACTCTACAATGGGATACATCACATTACTCTACAACGAGATAGATTACTATTAAGAGAATATTCCAATATACAGCAGGTGGGGAGTTATAGGACCAATAGAGGATGAAAGCTTTGCGCCCTCAACCATAAAAACGAAAAACAAAATCAAAATAAAAACATATTGCTCATATTAAAATCTATTTGGGAGCACATTGAGAGGGTGCCGCCAAAGTGAAACTCCTTGGGAATGATTTCTGAGTGATTTCCAGAAAAAACGCAGTCAAAACGCACAAGAAACGCAGGTGCGTTTTTGGGGGAATCGATGCGGTTTTCTCTAAAAAGAGATAAAAAGTGATGTGTTTATGGTAAAGAAGTTGTCACTATAAAGAGGCCAATGAAAAGTAATAAAAATGAATAGATATATAGAACACTGATTACGATTGAATATGTCTTGTTAGAGAGAGACCATTTCACTTTTCCTATTTGAAAAATATCCATTGGGAAACAACCAAAAGGTGGAGAGACGATCTAATGAAATTAAATGAAATAATGGGATGAGTGCTAGGGATTACAATTTTTAAAAATAAAAATAAGATTTTATTATATAGTTCTGATTGTTATATATAAACTGAAGAACTTGGGACTTTTAGAAAAGTATCAAAACGAATATATGTGTAGCATAAATCCGTGCCAGGTTTTAGGTGGGTGGTTGGGAACCATATACTATATAAGGAGGAGGTAGTTGGATCCCACATTATAGCCACTGAGGAAGAGGATTAACCCTCGAAACGCGTCTGGCCTGATTTGGAGAGGACCAACTACCCATCTAAACCTAAAAGAAAATTTAAAGAAAGTGTATTTGAGCAAATCGCTCCTTATACGGACTGACATATACACTTATCCACAATCAGGAGCGGGGCTCGAACATATCGCGAGCTAATACGAGAGTTGCCGGGAGAATGACACGCAAACCAGACGAGGTTTGATGACGTCAGAGGAAGGCCACGAGACTAACTAACAACGCCGAAAGATCCCGTGAACAACTATTGGACTTTTACTATATCCAGCGGTGATACATAGCGAGTCGCACCGAAGCTGACCACCTAAAGCAGCAAACACCACGCAGGGGAAGGTAAGAGGGTGAGCATCAGGGGGACGCCCCAGATGTAATCCCTATATACTAATACCTAACCCCATATACTAACATCTAACCTCCAAGCTATATTGATTGCCATTATTGGAGAAATACTGACGGATATTGGGAGATCTAAACATCTATCCTAAGTTCTCAATTCGTCTGTCTGGATATTTAATACTGCACGAGGATTTTTATCACATTGAATATTACCCTGACACTTTGTTTCAATATTTTTACCTTGACACTTTGTCTTTATATATTTTTGAAACAGCATTTTTCCATTTGGAAGCACTTGAACATTTTGCCACATTATGGACACTTTTGGATACATTTTTTGATATTTTTATATTTATTTATTTATTTATTTATTACTCTGTTAGTTGATACACATGGTGCAAATGTACTAGGTATACCTAAGGCAGGATATTTATTCCAGATACCAAGAGTTAAGATATATTCATCAGATATATTCACCAATATATAAGAATCTATGTAATTATGTTTTAATGTTATATGGGTTGTTATCAATTTTTAAAAATTTGAATAGATAAACTATTGATATTATACCAGGTGGTGAGTGCTTATTTTATTCATTTCTCAATTTTAACCATTTTGTTACTGGGTGGATAGGTGAACCACCCATAAAATATAGCACCATTATCGTACATCAGATACGGGTGAGCCACGATATACACTTTCTTTCCAAAAAAGAAAAAAGGTATGCAAAATATATATTTATTAATAAATAACTCAGTGCAAATAGAATAAAATATTAAATCAGTGACAATAAAATGGTGATAAACAATGATATGCAATTTATAAACACAAAATAACCCCAAAGAATATAAATCTAATTGATAGTTGGATATCTTAATAATAACACAAGGAAACAAATCCTTAGCCGTACACTTGATTTCTCCCAGCCAACAGATGTATCAGATTTGACCTGACATCAGGTTATCATCATATTTCCTTATACAGTTGCAAGAAAAAGTATGTGAACCCTTTGGAATAATATGGATTTCTGCACAAATTGGTCATAAAATGTGATCTGATCTTCATCTAAGTCACAACAATAGACAATCACAGTCTGCTTAAACTAATAACACACAAAGAATTAAATTTTACCATGTTTTTATTGAACACATGTAAACATTAACAGTGCAGGTAGAAAAAGTATGTGAACCCCTAGACTAATGACATCTCCAAGAGCTAATTGGAGTGAGATATCAGCCAAATGGAGTCCAATCAATGAGATGAGATTGGAGGTGTTGGTTACAGCTGCCCTGCCATATAAAAAACACACACCAGTTCTGGGTTTGCTTTTCACAAGAAGCATTGCCTGATGCGAATGATGCCTCGCACAAAAGAGCTCTAAGAAGACCTACGATTTAGAATTGTTGACTTGCATAAAGCTGGAAAGGGTTATAAAAGTATCTCCAAAAGCCTTGCTGTTCATCAGTCCACGGTAAGACAAATTGTCTATAAATAGAGAAAGTTCAGCACTGCTGCTACTCTCCCTAGGAGTGGCCATCCTGTAAAGATGACTGCAAGAGCACAGCGCAGACTGTTCAATGAGGTGAAGAATCCTAGAGTGTCAGCTAAAGACTTACAAAAGTCTCTGGCATATGCTAGCATCCCTGTTAGCAAATCTACGCTATGTAAAACATTAAACAAGAATGGATTTCATGGGAGGATACCACAGAGGAAGCCACTGCTGTCCAAAAAAAGCCGGAATTAGACTTACCGGTTATTCAGTTTCCACAAAATCACCACGAAGGCCACTAGAAGATTGACACCTGACCTCTGTAGGGGCAGGAACAGAGAGAAGGTTTAAATCCCCCCCTCCCACCACTAGTGTGACAGAAAGAGGTGGGAAGAAAAATTTAAATAAATCAAGAGGGTATTACTTCATAACCTCCCAACTAAGGATTAAATTAAGGGTAGGGAATATATGTGCCGTCGTGGTGATTTCGTGGAAACTGAATTACCGGTAAGTCTAATTCCGGCTTTCCACCTCATCACCACGACGGCCACAAGGAGATATAAAAAATTATAACTTAGGGGACGACGACCGCCTGAAGGACTTTACGTCCAAAAGACAAGTCTGAACTAGATAGGTCTAGTCTATAATGTCTATAATGTTTCGTAAAGGTGTGAATGTTGGACCAAGTAGCAGCTTTACAGATGTCCTCTAGAGAATGTCCGGCCCGCTCAGCCTGGGAAGAGGACATAGCTCGGGTAGAGTGAGCTCTTAGATTTGAGGGGCAAGGAAGGCCTTGGATCTCATAACAGCTAGAAATGGAATCTTTAATCCATCGTGCTAGGGAAGACCTAGAGGCCTTTAGACCCTTATTCTTACCTGAGAACAAGACAAATAGATTGTTGGTTTTACAGAATCCTTTTGTAACTTCAAGATACCGTAAGACCGAGCGTCTTACATCTAGTGAGTGGAAACTAGATTCTCTATTGTTAGAGGGATTACCACAAAAGGGAGGCAAAACTATCTACTGGTTTTGGTGGAAATCGGATACTACTTTAGGAAGAAACCTGGGGTCTAACTTAAGAATAATTCTATCGTCGGTGATGTGGAGATAGGGTTCTTGTAATGATAAAGCTTGAATTTCGCCTAGCCTTCTTGCGGACGTGATGGCAACCAGAAACGCGGTCTTTAGAGATAGGTGTTTGGTGGAACAACTTGACAGGGGCTCAAAGGGGGCGAGTGTCAGGCTTGTGAGCACTGTATTGAGGTCCCAGTTGGGGATCCGGGATTTTAGAGAAGAGCGTAGCCGAGAGGCTGCTTTCATAAATCTTCTGATCCAGCGGTGGTTGGCTAGATCTTGATCGAAGAAGCAAGTTAGGGCCGAGACTTGTACCTTCAAGGTGGAGGGTCTAAGACCTAATTCGAGACCCTGCTTTAGGAAGTCCAGGATCTTCTGAAAATTAGGCGGCTCTAGGTTCGGGGCAGGGTTACCAATCCAGGAACAAAACCTCTTCCAAATCTTCAGATAGATCGAGAAGGTAACCTTCTTTCTACTCGCTTTCAGGGTAGATATTACTCGATCGGAAAGACCAAGTGATTTCAACCTCTGGACCTCAGGATCCAAGCTGATAATTTGAGGAAACTCGGGTTTGGGTGTAAGATTGGCCCTTGATGAAGCAATTCCCTCCTGGGAGGGAAGAGGCCATGGGTCCTCTACTGACAGGTTTTTTAAAGAAGGGAACCAGCTCCTCTTCGGCCAATAAAGGGCTATTAATATTAGAGTTGTATCCTCTCGGTTGAGCTTCTGAATTATCCTGGGAAGTAGAGGCAGGGGTGGGAATGCATAACAGAGGTCCCAGTCCCATTGTATCGCGAGCACGTCCAGCGCCAAAGGATTGTCCCGCAGGTTCAAGGAACAGAATGTTGGTACCTTTGTGTTCCTCTTGGAGGCGAACAGGTCCACTTGGGGGGTGCCCCATCTTTCTATTAATATCTGGAACACATCCTGGTTTAGAGACCATTCGGTGTGATCTATTAACTGCCGACTGAGATAGTCTGCTTCCACGTTCAGTGCTCCTTTCAAGTGAATCACGGAGATGGATCTTACGTGGGACTCCGCCCAATTGAAGATCTTCCTTGCCACGGACATCAGCCTCCTTGGTGAGAGAGGTATGCTACTGTCGTAGTATTGTCGGAAATAATTTTTACATGCCGGCCCTCGAGTAGGTACTCTGTGGCTTTCAGAGCTTTCCAAACCGCTTTCAGTTCTCTGAAGTTGGAAGATTGAGAGTGGGTTGTTGGCATCCAGGAACCCTGAAAGAAATGATCTCCCACTTTCGCTCTCCATCCTTTTTTGCTTGCGTCTGTAAGCACTTGTATGTATGGAGTCTTCTCCCAGGGAACTCCTAAGGACAGGTTGTTTGTATTCTTTCACCAGTCTAGGGAGACCTTCACCGCTGGAGGGATCAGCACCTTGTGATCCAAAGAAGACTGCTGCTTGTTCCAAGTTCTGAGAATCCACGACTGGCGAGATCGGAAGTGGGATTCGCTCCATGGGACAGATGGAATGTAGGACGAGAGAAGACCCAGAAGACTCATGGCTTCCCTTATGGGACAAAACCTCCTGTTTTGAAACCGTCGGACTTTCAACTGGAGGTTTCTGACCTTGTCTGGTGGGAGAAAGGTATGTTGAACCCGGGAATCCAGGACTACCCCTATAAACTGGATTGTGCTGGAAGGTAGAAGATTTGATTTCTTCTGGTTCACCAACCACCCTAGATCTTGGATGAGAGACAGGAAGGTTAGCAAGTCTGTTTTGAGTTGGTTCTCTGACTTTCCAATCAGGAGGAAATCGTCCAGGTATTGTATAAATCACCAGTCCCTTTTCGACCATTTCGACCACCAGTTTCGTGAAGACTCTGGGAGCAGATGATATCCCAAAGGGAAGGGCAAGTAAACTGGAAGTGAAAGGTTACTCCACTGTGGTCTCAGATGGCAAATCTTAAAAACTTTTGAGAATTTGGACGGATTGGGACGTGGTAGTAAGCATCCCGTAGCTCTACTGTACACATCAGAGCATCTTTCCCTATTAAAAGGTATCAGGGATTTTAGGGATTCCATCCTGAATTTCCGATATACTATGAACTTGTTCAGGGCCTTTAGATTTATAATGGTCTGGAATGAGCCTTCTTTCTTTTCTACCAGGAAGAGATTCGAGTAGAACCCCTGTCCTAGCTGTGTTGATGGAACCTGTACTATCACCTCCATTTCCAGAAGGCTCTGAATTCCCTGTAGAATCTTCTTGCATACGTTGGAGGAGCTTGGGTTGGTAACAATGAAGCAGTCTGGGGGAGATGAAGAAAATTCGATTTGGTATCCGAATTTTATGATGTCCCGGACCCAAGGGTTCGGGGTAATGGACTCCCAAGGAGCCAAGAAATTCTTCAACCTCCCCCCGACTTTGGCATCATTGTTTATCTGAGGATTTGTTTTGAGAGGAGGAAGGGGTACTTCTACCCTTGCCGCCTTTCAGATAGCTCCATCGTCCCGACTTCCCTTTATCCCTATACTTGTTCTGGCTGGTGGGAGCACGAAAGGGATATTTTCCCTTATAGGGTCTTTCCTCCGGGAAGCCCTTTTTCTTTCCACAGCCTTCTCCAAGATACAGTCCAGAACAGGGCCGAAGACATATTCCCCTGAGAACGGAATGGAGCATCACTTCATTTTTGAAGTGTTGTCTCCTGACCAGCTCTTCATCCACAGAGCCCGGCGGGCCGTGTTGGAGAGGCTGGCGTCTTTAGCAGCAAATCTAACAGATTCTGCCGAGGCATCTGCCATGAATGCCGTGGTGGACTTTAGTAAGGGGAGGGACCTTAAGATTTCTTCCCTAGGGGTGTTGTCCCTAATGTGAGACTCCAATTCAATTAGCCACAACCCCATGGACCTTGCCACAGAGGTGGCAGCAATATTAGCTTTTAAACTAAACATAGCAGCTTCCCAAGATTTTTTTAAAAGACTATCCGCCTTCCTATCCATGGGGACGCGTAACTGGGAGGCGTCCTCGAAGGGCAAGGCAGTCTTTTTATTGACTTTTGCCACTTGAATATCAATTTTTGGTGTTTCATTGAAGATTTTGCCTTAATTAGGGTCAAACAATAGACTATTCTTGAAGGACCTGGACACCCCCAAGCGCTTTTCTGCATTGGACCATTCATCAAGCACCATATCGCGTATGTTTTCGTTGATCGGGAAAACACGTTTTTTTTTAACCCGGAGTCTCCCTGTAACGGTCGCGTACACACACACACAGGGGGGAGGGAAGTGACCACTGCGCTCCACCCTTACCCCTGGCCCTGCCTACTTGCCTCACGAGTCCTAATGACAGGGGACAACTGGACGGCAATCCCTAACTTGGAATAAGTGCAGGGATGACAGACAGACAAACAACAGAACGTGAACGGACCGAGTCAATACCAGGAAAGCTACAAAGTACAAATGGAGCAAGCAGAGAATTGTCAGGAGAAGCCGGGGTCATAAATACCAGGAGAGACGTGAAGTACCAAAGGAGTCAGCAGAGGATCGTCAGGAGGAGGCCGGGGTCAAATACCAGGAGAGCAGCAAAGTACACAAGGAGCAGGCAGAGGATCGTCAGGAATTCAGCAGGAGGTAAGTACGCCAGGAAAGACCAAATCACAGGTGGAACCTAAATTAACAGGCAACCTGTGGCCAGCAGGCTGCCTGTATTTATAGTGGGATGTGAGGGTCATGTGACGTGGCCAGCGTCACATGACCGACAGACCAACCAGTCGAGCACCGAGTGATCAGCTCGGCGCTCAAGGCAGACTAGGAGCAGGGAGCCACCCAGCTAGTAAAGCCGCCCTGGGAATGAGGTCAAACACAGATCCTCATTCCCAAAGCTAAGCAACAGTTCTGCGGGCAATGGGGGACCGAGTGCACCTTTGGAACCCCGTTACACTCCCGAACATCTCGTCTTGTACGGAGTGGGCTTTTGGAGCTTCTTCTACCCCCATGGTGGCCCGGACTGCCCTTAGTAGGTCTGGCATTTCGTCCAAGGAAAAACAAAATCTCCTGTCCGATTCGGAAGTCTCAATATCAGAGGAGGCCTCCTCGTCCCCCCAGGCTCTGGAGGATGAAGCATTTTCTGCTACCTCCTCCAAATCTGATAAAGAAAGAGATGGTCCCCTCTGTTTTTTAGGTGGAGGCTGGTCCCTGGGTAAGGAGGAAAATTGGGATAAGGAGGATTTTACTTCCTCGTGTATCATGGATCTTAGCTCCTCAATAAAAGAAGGCTGTTCTTCACAAATAACACTAGAGATACAGTCTTTGCATAATCTCTTGCGGTAGTCATCCGGAAGTCGCTTAAGACAGGACACACACTTAGCCGACTTCCTGACTTTTTTCTGAGCCTCAATAGGGACCTGGGAAGAATAACCCCAATGAGCTAGCTGAACATACATGGGGATATAGAACATGTAAGCCCCAAGCCAGAGAGGTGGAGGTGGAAAACAAGCAACCTGGTACAGTGTTTAAAAGAAGTAACAGGGCAGATAAGCGCTTCCCCACAGGGGAACTTATGGCAGGCGGCACAGAAGGGTCTCCAGGGGAGCGGGGCTCGGTCGACATGTCTGCACACACAACACCGAGTCGTTCGGCACTTCCATGTGCTGTGCCGATGTTTTAAATGGAGACGCATCCTAAAAGACGTCACTTTCTCCGTCACCGGAAGTGACGTCTGCCGCATTACCTGAAGCGCTAGGCGCGCACCCGGCTACAGCCATAGAGGCCCGGCGGGAAATCGCGACCCGGGAGAAGGCTCACATATAGTAATGGAGCAAGGCCTCCCTCCTTCACCCCTGCCCAGCATTAGTACTAGGACCGCAGGAGGGCAGGGGAAACACCAGGTAAGGTGTTACAGCGTCCACCATCTTCATCTCCCTCGCAGGGAGACTCTCTGCCCCGGTCCTCTGTAGGGACAGGAAACACTGGTGCTAGTGGTGGGAGGGGGGGATTTAAACCCTCTATGTTCCTGCCCCTACAGAGGTCAGGGGTCAATCTCCTAGTGGCCGTCGTGGTGATGAGGTGGAAACATTGTTGCACGTTTACAGTTTGCACAAGAGCACCTGGATGTTCCACAGCAGTACTGGCAAAATATTCTGTGGACAGATGAAACCAAAGTTGAGTTGTTTGGAAGAAACACACAACACTATGTGTGGAGAAAAAGAGGCACAGCACACCAACATCAAAACCTCATCCCAACTGTGAAGTATGGTGGTGGGGGCATCATGGTTTGGGGCTGCTTTGCTGTGTCAGGGCCTGGACTGATTACTATCATCGAAGGAAAAATGAATTCCTAAGTTTATCAAGACATTTTGCATGAGAACTTAAGGCCATCTGTCCACCAGCTGAAGCTCAACAGAAGATGGGTGTTGCAACAGGACAACAACCCAAAGCATAGAAGTAAATCAACAACAGAATGGCTTAAACAGAAGAAAATATGCCTTCTGGAGTGGCCCAGTCAGGGTCCTGACCTCAACCCGATTGAGATGCTGTGGCATGACCTCAAGAAAGCGATTCACGCCAGACATCCCAAAAATATTGCTGAACTGAAACAGTTCTGTAAAGAGGAATGGTCAAGAATTACTCCTGACCGTTATGCACGTCTGATCCGCAACTACAGGAAACGTTTGGTTGAAGTTATTGCTGCCAAATGAGGTTCAACCAGTTATTAAATCCAAGGGTGTGTTCAATAAAAACATGGTAACATTTAATTCTTAGTGTGTTATTAGTTTAAGCAGACTGTGATTGTCTATTGTTGTGACTTAGATGAAGATCAGATCACATGTTATGACCAATTTGTGCAGAAATGCATATCATTCCAAAGGGTCCACATACTTTTTCTTTACTGTAGACAATCACAAAACATTCCTAACATAAATACACAAAAATTGCATATAAAATTGTCCCAAGCCTCCAAGTTCCCTTGGAGCGCAGCAGGTCGATAGTGAAGTAGGTTCCAATTCACACTCAGCCCTTTGTCCAAAAAAAAGACCGCGCAGCTCAAACTCACATAGATAAAACCGTATCGTGCATATAAAAGCATAAAATGATGCTCAGAATCGCATGCCCATTCCGAGCATCATTTTATACTTTTATATGCATGATACTGTTTTATCTACGGGAATATAATAAAACAAATTGTTTAATGAATTGTTGCGGTACCTCACTATGTTCAGTCCTCTAATTTAACATCCAGGAGGGGAGAGATCTGAATGTGAAGGGAACCTCAAATCCAGTGATCGAGTGCATCTAAAGATCTATCCACCTACCTTATTTAGCCACGCTCCTATGGAAAGAGTCTGAGCTGCGCTGTCTTTTTTTTTTGGACAATAGACAATCACAGTCTGCTTAAACTAATAACACACAAAGAATTAAAATGTTACCATGTTTTTATTGAACACGCCATTAGGCACAAAAGAAAAAGGTCCAACCAGGACCAGTGAATACAGCTAGTTATAAATGTGTGACTCAAATAAGTAAAGACATAAATATATATATATATATATATATATATATATATTGTGGAGTTATCATCGCTCAATAGTTTTTATAAACAAATAAAAAAATAAAAGCCAAAAAAAAGGAAAGAAACCCATATACAGTATGCTACATGGCTATAACACCATCCATGGTCCTCACCACAGATATGGGAAAGAGGTTAAATAAGGGCAAAACGGAGGGGGCCCTGTGGTTGTATCGCTATTCATGATCATCACCACGAGCCTGTGATGGGGCAGAGACACAGGACACATCCATGCCGAACGACATCTGACCCAAAGTCACCCCCAAACCCAATTTGAGAAGTAAACCTAAGCCACCACTCCCAAAATCTCCATGTACATGCGGCCAACAATATAATCAAAGCAAAATATCAATGTGCCTAATGAGTCCCCCTTTTTTTATTTAATGATACAGCATATGGAAACTGACACACAAGAGCTTGAGGACGCCTTCTGTACACACCACTGCGAAAATGTTGATAAAGATAATCTAAAAGAAAGAAAAAAGAATAAATATATTTGTAATAAAATTGTGACACCATTTGTAATCACAAAACCAGAACAGAACCCAGTAAAAAAACAAAAAAAACAACCAGGTGGAGTACAACCAACTACATCACACTCCATTTAAATTCAACATTCAGGCCAAATGGTCTCAGAGTGTGGAGGCGATGGATCCAACATAGCTCCCTTTGTTTGAGAGCCAGTGTCCGATCGCCACCCCTCTTTGACAAGATGACCTGATCCAAAATCATATATTTGAGGTCCTTCTCATTATGTCCTACCTCTACAAAAGGTAGATCTTTCCTTTTACGTCTTATGGAGAACCGAGGATTGTTTAAACATGTCTTTATGTCACACGTGGTCTCCCCAACATATACATGGACATGAAAGCACATAAACAACATATGCACTATCGCACATCAAGAAGTGGCAGATGTCATAATGAGTCCTTGATATTGGATGGATGAATTTATCACCTTTGATCATGAATGAACAGTTTACACAATTCAAGCGAGGGAAGCATCCTTTTCTACGAGTACCAATATAGGTCTGTACGAAATTTCTAGTAGTGATGTCAGCCCGTACCAATTTATCTCGTAAATTGGTAGGGAGCCTAGAAGAAAAAAAAGAGGGGGTACAGTAAAGGCTTCAATCTGTGTTAGATTACTCTTCAAGATAGACCAATGTCTCCGAATAATATTGGCCACATCTCCACTTTGTTCAGAATAGGTACATACAAAGGGAATCCGATCTATTTTATTAGATGTGATTTTAGTTTCAAATTGTTGTGGATGTCTAACCCTGTCCAAGTGCTTGTGAATCAACCGAGAGGGATATCCCCTTTATTGAAATTTGTGCACCATCTGAGCATAACGAGCAGGCAATTTGTCAGGGTCCTGCACTATCCTTTTTACCCTTAGTAACTGACTATATGGCAATGAATCTATAGTGGATCTCGGGTGACAACTATTATAATGTAACAAAGTGTTGCAATCAGTAGGTTTAGTAAAAATATCAGTAGATCAGCTATTATCAACCACTGAAACCATGGTATCCAAAAATTGTATCTGTATGTCAGAATGAGTCAAAGTAAAAGGAGATCTCCGGATCCATCTGATTCAAAAAATTATGAAATGATTCAAGAGACAAGGTATCACCCTGCCAGATCAGGAATACATCGTCTATGTACAGCCACCACCCGAGTACATTACTGAAGTGGTGGGATACATAGACGAGGTCCTCCTCGAGGACATTTGCGTACGTGGGTGCCACATTTGACCCCATGGCAGTCGCCCCTTAACTAAGAAAAAACAATCCATAAACATGAAATAATTGTGCATCAATACCAGATCAAGAAGTTGAATAATAAAATTCTGACATTCCAGAGAATGTTGGCTATCCACCAAACTCCTCCAGACAGCTGCAACACCCCTAGAATGATCAATAGAAGTATAGAGGCTCGTGACATCAAAAGATGCCACCAGTCAACCATCAGGTAATGTGATACCAGAGATCTTCTCCAGGAAGTCCCCTGTATCCCTAATATAGGACCTGGTATTGATTGCATATGTCCGAAGTATGCGATCCAAAAAAATAGCAATATTAGAAAAAATTTATCCAGTCCCAGAAACAATCGGTCGACCTGAAGGGTCAACCACAGATTTATGAATTTTTGGTAAAACATAAACAGGTGTATGTGGATGTTGTATAACCAAAAAAAGAATATAACTGATCTAAAGCAGAATCAAGGACCTTATTAAGGCGAGCAATATCAAATCTAGGATCACCAGCAAGTTCTCTATGCACATTCTGATCACTCAATTGTTTCCTGATCTCATGAATATCCATGGAAGTATCCATGACAACAACCACACCACCCTTATCGGCGGGTTTAATGGTGAGGCTGTGGTCACGGCAAAACCCCTCAAGCAACTCAATATCAGCAGTAGTCATATTAGGATGTTTGAGTGGTGAATTGACAACCTCATTACGCAATGCAGTCATGTCAACAGAAATGGCTTTGTTAAAAGTATCAAGTGCAGGTAAATTAATTTGTGGTGTAAAATCACTCTTAGTGAATAATCCAACTTGCCCCAAACTTAGCTCAGTTTGTGCAACCATATCAACAGATTTGCCAGGAGGAGGCTGATCAGAAAACCAAACCTTTAGTTTGATGTTTCTATAAAAGCGTTGCAAACCAACCTCCAATTGGAACCCTTAGACAATAAACCAATATGTACATCAGACAGATACCGAAGATATATTTACCACAGTAGATTTACAATCTAAGTAGAGTTGAGCGGACACCTGGATGTTTGGGCTCGGCAGGTTCGGCCGAACTTGAAAGAAAAGTTCGGGTTCGGGACCCGAACTTGACCCCGAACCAGAAGTCAATGGGGACCCGAACTTTTGGGCTCTAAAATAGTCCTGGAAAGGGCTAGAGGGCTGCTAAAAGCATCAAAATGTGCTTAAGAGCATGACAACTGTTCTGCAAACAAATGTGGATAGGGAAAAGACTTAAAATAACAAAATACAGAAAAATGTTAAATAACATTCTGGATCTAGGAGTAGGCAGTTGAGGAGGCGGTGGATGGGTGGATGTGGCGGTGTAGGTTGACGTGGCAGTGTAGGTGGAAGCGGCGGTGAAGGAGGAATAGGTAGCCAACACTGATTTGTGTTATTTTTTATTTTTAAATTGGGGTATCCCCCAAAATATTGGGACATATAACAAAATAAAACTAAGAATAAGTGCACTTGAGTACAAGAATGGATGGTTGAGGCTGGTATAAATGTCTATTCTGCACAAGGTACGGACAAGTCCTGTGGGATCCATGCCTGGTTCATTTTAATAAACGCAAGCTTGTCCACATTGGCTGCGGCCTGTGATAATGCTCTCTGCCGTGCTAAACACACGTTCACACTATACACTGGCTGCAGGGCGGGTCAGCACCTCCAAGGCTGACAAAGCTTTTCCACATTTTGGCCATGCTAACCCTGCCTTCTCAGGTGCTGGTGGTGCCCCAGCTGCGTTGGCAACCTCTTCCTCCTCCTCTGCCTTCGCCTTGTGCTTCCACTGTGCCCCTGCTGTCAGGTGGGAATGCCATCATCAGCGTGCGCTTGTAGTCGCGCATCTTCCAAACAGTAACAGATGTTTTCACTAAATTTAGTTCCCTGTCAGCAATGCAGAGCAGGGGTTCATTCACGGCAAAAGGGGGTTCATGTCACCCAGCAATAGAACAGAGGATTTTGAGAGATTTAGGCCCCTGTCACCCAGGCACAGCAGGGGTTCATTCACGGCAAAAGGGGGATTATGTCACCCAGCAATACAACAGAGGATTTTGAGAGATTTAGGCCCCTGTCAGCAATGCAGAGCAGGGGTTCATTCACGGCAAAAGGGGGGTTTATGTCACCCAGCAATACAACAGAGGATTTTGAGAGATTTAGGCCCCTGTCAGCAATGCAGAGCAGGGGTTCATTCACGGCAAAAGGGGGGTTCATGTCACCCAGCAATACAACAGAGGATTTTGAGAGATTTAGGCCCCTGTCAGCAATGCACAGCAGAAGTTTGTATATGCCAAAAATGGTAAAATGGCACCCGACAATTGAAAATAAGATTTTTTTCAATTTAGGGCACTAAAATTGGCACTTTTTTAAAATTAAAATGGCTCTAAAATAGTCCTTGAAAAGGCTAGAGGCATGTAAAAGGCAGTAAAATGTGCTTAAGAGCATGGTAACTGCTCTGCAAACAAATGTGGATAGGGGGAAATAACTTAAAATGAAATAAAATAACAAAAAATTACAAATTATTAACCTGCAACTCAGAGAAGGAGGTGGATATGGAGTCGGAGGTTGAGGGGGCGGTGAATGTGGTGTTGTAGGTGGAGGCCGCAATGGAGGAGGAGGAGGTAGCCAACAATGTTTTTTATTTATTTTTTATTGGGGTAGGTAGCCCCCAAAATATTGGGACAAATTAAAAAAAAGAAAACAAAGAATCATTGCACTTGACTTGAGTACAAGAATGTATGTTTGATTGTGGTATAAATGTCTATTCTGCACAAGGTACAGACAAGTCTTGTGGGATCCAAGCCTGGTTCATTTTAATGAACATGAGCTTGTCCACGTTGGCTGTGGACAGGCGGCTGCGTCTGTCTGTCTGTAATGACGCCTCATGCCGCACTAAATACACGTTCAGAGAGTACACTGGCTGCAGGGCAGGCCAGCACCTCCAAGGCATACAGGGCAAGCTCTGGCCATGTGGACAATTTGGAGACCCAGAAGTTGAATGGGGCAGAATCATCAGTCAGTACGTGAAGTCGTGTGCTGCGTTGGCGCCCTCTTCCTCCTCCCCTGCCTTCGCCTTGGGCTTCCACTTATCCCCCGCCATCATTCGGGAATGCTCTCAGGAGTGCATCTACGTGTGGGCAACTCTGAAAAATGTGGGCAACTCTGCAGTCGTTGCGCAGGCACTGCAGCATGTAGTCGCTTGTGTGCCAGGCTGCCCAGAGGTAAGGACAACCTGTCTTCTGTGGGAGGCGTATCGTCTGCGTCCTCCGTATCCCCCCCAGCCACGCACCAGTGATGGGCCCGAGCTGCGTTGTATACCACCCCGCTGTGAACATGCTTCATCCCCATCCTCCTCCTCCTCCTCCTCCTCCTCCAGTAGTGGGCCCTGGCTGGCCAAATTTGTACCTGGCCTCTGCTGTTGCAAAAATCCTCTGAGCCACTTCTAAAAGATTGGCCTGAAAGTGTTAGAGATGACCCCTCTTCCTCCTCCTCGTTCTGGGCCACATCCTCTTCCTTCATCGCCCTAAGTGTTTTCTCAAGGAGACATAGAAGTGGTATTGTAACGCAGATAATGGTGTCATCGCACTGGCCATGTTGGTGGAGTACTCGAAACAGCGCAACAGGGCACACAGGTCTCGCATGGAGGCCCAGTCATTGGTGGTGAAGTGGTGCTGTTCCGCAGTGCGACTCACCCGTGCGTGCTGCAGCTGAAACACCACTATGGCCTGCTGCTGCTCGCACAGTCTGGACAGCATGTGCAAGGTGGAGTTCCACCTTGTGGGCACATCGCATATGAGGCGGTGAGCTGCAAGACCGAAAGTTACGCTGTAGAGCAGACAGCCGATTGGCAGCAGGATGAGAATTCCGGAAGCGCGCACAGACGGCCCGCACTTTATGCAGCAGCTCAGACATGTCGGGTAGTTGTGAATGAATTTCTGCACCACCAAATTCAGCACATGCGCTAGGCAAGGGATGTGCGTCAAACCGGCTAGTGCCAGAGCTGCAACGAGATCTCGCCCATTATCGCACACCACCAGGCCGGGCTTGAGGCCCACTGGCAGCAACCACTCGTCGGTCTGTTGTTCTATACCCCGCCAGAACTCCTGCGCGGTGTGGGGCCTGTCCCCCAAACACATCAGTTTCAGAATGGCCTGCTGACGTTAACCCCTCGCTGTGCTGAAGTTGATGGTGAAGGTCTGTCGCTGACCAGATGAGGAGGTGGTAGAAGAGAAGGAAACAGGAGGCAAAGAATGATGCCCTGCGATCCTTGGCAGCGGAAGGACATGCGCCAAACAGCTCTCTGCCTGGGGCCCAGCCGCCACTACATTTACCCAGTATGCAGTTAGGGAGATATAGCATCCCTGGCCGTGCTTACTGGTCCATGTATCTGTGGTTAGGTTGACCTTGCCACAGATGGCGTTTCGCCGTGCACACTTGATTTTATCCAATATTTGGTTGTGCAGGGAAGGCACGGCTCTCTTGGAGAAGTAGTGGCGGCTGGGAACAACATACTGTGGGACAGCAAGCGACATGAGCTGTTTGAAGCTGTCTGTGTCCACCAGCCTGAATGACAGCATTTCATAGGCCAGGAGTTTAGAAATGCTGGCATTCAGGGCAAGGGATCAAGGGTGGCTAGGTGGGAATTTACACTTTCTCTCAAAGGTTTGTGAGATGGAGAGCTGAACGCTTCCGTGTGACATGGTGGAGATGCTTGGTGATGGAGGTGGTGTTGTTGGTGGCAAATCCTCTGTTTGCTGGGCGGAAGGTGCCAACGTTCCTCCAGAGGCGGACGAAGAGGCCGAGGCAGCAGCAGAAGAGGGAGCAGGAGGGGCCTGAGCCCTTTCTTGGTTTTGAAGGTGCTTACTCCACTGCAGCCCGTGTCTTGCATGTAGATGCCTGGTCATGCAGGTTGTGCTAAGGTTCAGAACGTTAATGCCTCGGTTCAGGCTCTAATGGCACAGCGTGCAAACCACTCGGGTCTTGTCAGCACATTGTGTGAAGAAGTGCATGCCAGGGAACTCCTTGAAGCTGCCTTTGGTGTGCTCGGTCCCTGTTGACGGTGGCCAGTAGCAGGCGAACTGTTTTGGCTGCTCTGCTTTTGCACCCTGCTCCCGCTTTTGCTACACTGTTGGCTTGGTCTCACCACTGCCTTTCCTCCGAACTCTGAAAGTCAGTGGCACAACCTTCATTCCATGTGGGGTCTAGGACCTCATCGTCCCCTGCATAGTCTTCCACCCAGTCTTCCTCCCTGACCTCCTTCTCGGTCTGCACACTGCAGAAAGACGCAGCAGTTGGCACCTGTGTTTCGTCAGAGACGTGCTGAGGTGGTATTCCCATGTCCTCATCAGGAAACATAAGTGGTTGTGCTCAATATGTAAGAGAATCTAAATCGCACATCCTCATTACTATGCTTTTAATTTAACAACTGTTTTAAATTTCAGCATGATAAAACATGGCTATACAGCACTATTATCAATCTATTGCTATGCACTATTAGGAGGCATTAGTTTACCGTTTGATCAAAGAGCATAGGCCCACTTACCATGACAAGTGGGGACCTACTCTAACTTTGGCGCGGCATCGTGCGGCGACTATCGTGCCCCCACACCGCTCCAGCAGGCAATGGGACCCAGCAGCCACACAGCGTCCTCACTGTGCGGCAAAGCCAACTAAGCCCTGGGCCCCATCACTCCACCAGCACAGCACAAAAGCAGCGACAGCCACCGTCCAGCACCGCATAATGTGAACAGGTGCAGAGAGCTCATCTGTTCATAGCCTCTCAGGAACACCAACTGAGAGGTGGTAGGAATTTATAAACCCTTTGCAGACTTCTGCTAGTTAAAAGCACCTGAGCCGAATAGGGAGGTGTGAACAGGTGAGGCTGTGAACAGGTGAGCTCTTTGCACCTGTTCACATTATGCGGTGCTGGACGGTGGCCGTCGCTGCTTTTGTGCTGTGCTGGTGGAGTGATGGGGCCCAGGGCCTAGGTGGCTTTGCCGCACAGTGAGGGCGCTGTGTGGCTGCTGGGTCCCATTGCCTACTGGAGCGGTGTGGGGGCACGATAGTGGCCGCACGGTGCCGCGCCAAAGTTAGAGTAGGTCCCCACATGAAGAGGCAACCTTGTTGTGGTAAGTGGGCCTATGCTCTTTGATTAAACTGTATACTAATGCCTCCTAATTGTAACGGTCATGTACACACACACAGGGGGGAGGGAAGTGACCACTGCGCTCCACCCTTACCCCTGGCCCTGCCTACTTGCCTCGCGAGTCCTAATTACAGGGGACAACTGGACGGCAATCCCTAACTTGGAATAAGTGCAGGGATGACAGACAGACAACAGGACGTGAACGGACCGAGTCAATACCAGGAAAGCTACAAAGTACAAATGGAGCAAGCAGAGAATTGTCAGGAGAAGCCGGGGTCATAAATACCAGGAGAGACGTGAAGTACCAAAGGAGTCAGCAGAGGAACGTCAGGAGGAGGCCGGGGTCACAATACCAGGATAGCAGCAAAGTACACAAGGAGCAGGCAGAGGATCGTCAGGAATTCAGCAGGAGGTAAGTACGCCAGGAAAGACCAAATCACAGGTGGAACCTAAATTAACAGGCAACCTGTGGCCAGCAGGCTGCCTGTATTTATAGTGGGGAGTGAGGGTCATGTGACGTGGCCAGCGTCACATGACCGACAGACCAACCAGTCGAGCACCGAGTGATCAGCTCGGCGCTCAAGGCAGACTAGGAGCAGGGAGCCACCCAGCTAGTAAAGCCGCCCTGGGAATGAGGTCAAACACAGATCCTCATTCCCAAAGGTAAGCAACAGGTCTGCGGGTAATGGGGGACCGAGTGAACCTTCGGAACCCCGTTACACTAATAGTGCATAGCAATATATTGATAATAGTGCTGTATAGCCATGTTTTATCATGCTTAAATTTAAAACAGTTGTCATATCAAAAGCATAGTAATGAGGATGTGCAATTTAGATTCTCTCTCACATTTAATAAGTGGTTGTGCGTCAGTGCATTCTATGTCTTCCACCCCTGGGGAAGGGCTAGGTGGATGCCCTTGGGAAACCCTGCCAGCAGAGTCTTCAAACAGTATAAGAGACTGCTGCATGACTTGAGGCTCAGACAGGTTCCCCGATATGCACGGGGGTGATGTGACAGACTGATGGGCATGGGTTTCAGGCGCCACCTGTGCGCTTTCTGCAGAAGACTGGGTGGGAGTTAATGTGAACGTGCTGGATCCACTGTCGGCCACCCAATTGACTAGCGCCTGTACTTGCTCAGGCCTTACCATCCTTAGAACGGCATTAGGCCCGACCAAATATCGCTGTAGATTCTGGCGGCTACTGGGACCTGAGGTAGTAGGTTCAGTAGGATGTGTAGCTGTGGCAGAACGGCCACGTCCTCTCCCTGCACCTGAGGCTCCACCAACACCACCACCACGACCGCGTCCTTTATTAGATGTTTGCCTCATAGTTAGCGTTCACAATGCAAAGTAAAAAGTGGTTAAGTATGTTAAAAATAATTAACCGCCAATATAAACCCTGATGTAGGGTATTGCACTCTATATTATTTTTTTTAACTCTATATGACAGCGGTATTTCTGGCCTAAATGTGACACTCACTTATGCACGTCTTATCCCAGTATGTGCAGTATATTAGAGGGTTTTTTCACCCCAGTAACCAAAAAGCTGTATTTCTGTCCTAAATGTGACAGTGACTTATGCACGTGTAATCCCAGATGTGCAGTATATTAGAGGATTTTTTCACCCTAACCTAAAAGCTGTATTTCTATCCTAAATGTCAGTGACTTATGCACGTGTAATCACAGATGTGCAGTATATTAGAGGGTTTTTTCACCCCAGTAACCAAAAAGCCGTATTTATGGCCTAAATGTGACAGTGACTTATGCTTGTCTAATCCCAGATGTGCAGTATATTAGAGGGTTTTTTCACCCCAGTATCCCAAAGCTGTATTTCTGGACTTGCAGATAGCCTGTGCACTATCGTTGCATAAAATGGCTGCCGATCATGTATTGATATTGACTAACTGAAGAAAAAAAAAAAGTTAGTTTTCAGCACTAGTTGGCTCAGGGCAGGCTTAAAAAAAATTATTGTGCACGGCACCCACAAAACACTTTTTCTGTAGATCACTGAGTACATAAACCAGTTCTTGATAAGATTTCTCCCCGATCTCTCCCTCACAGCAGCTGCAGCCTCTCCCTACACTAATCCGAGCAGAGTGACGGGCGGCGCTACGTGACTCCAGCTTAAATAGAGGCTGGGTCACATGCTGCAGTTGGCCAATCACAGCCATGCCAATAGTAGGCATGGCTGTGATGGCCTTTTGGGGCAAGTACTGTAGTATGACGCTTGTTGATTGGCTGCTTTGCAGCCTTTCAAAAAGCACCATAAAAATCGCCGAACCCGAACTTTTACGTAAATGTTCGGGTTCGGGTGCCGAAAACCCTAAGGTTCGCTCAACTCTAAATCTGAGTCATTGTCCATCAGGATTGATTGCCTTTCTTGCGAAGTGCCATTGATTTAATTGATTTTTGAGGTTTGGAGCTTCCTCCATCTATGGTGCCTTATGCCTCCCCACCTGGTTCTTTTATTGCTGGACCCATCTCTAAAAAAGACTGAGAAGATGATGAAGTGGGGGTAACTGCTGGCACAGATTGGCCAGACTGATGGTACTCCTTATTCGCTGGACGATAAGGAGGCATCTGTTTCTTTGAACCTTCATTCTGCCAAGTATACACTTTTCCTCTGACATAATCATCAGCATCACACAGCCACTTTTTTCTCTTAGTCGCTTCTTGTTCCTTGATAAACTTAGTCACATAGACTATACAATTCTCATCATATTGCTTCCATTCATCAGGACTAGGGATGAGCGAACCCGAACTGTATAGTTCGGGTTCGTACCGAATTTTGGGGTGTCCGTGACACGGACCCGAACCCGAACATTTTCGTAAAAGTCCGGGTTCGGGTTCGGTGTTCGGCACTTTCTTGGCGCTTTTTGAAAGGCTGCAAAGCAGCCAATCAACAAGCGTCATACTACTTGCCCCAAGAGGCCATCACAGCCTTGCCTACTATTGGCATGGCTGTGATTGGCCAGTGCAGCATGTGACCCAGCCTCTATATAAGCTTGGGTAACGTAGCGCTGCACGTCACTCTGCTGATTCAAGCATAGGGAGAGGTTGCAGCTGCGACGTTAGGGCGAGATTAGGCAGATTAACTCCTCCAAAAGACTTCATTCTGTGATCGATCTGCAGCTGTGGATCATTAAAGTGCTAATATCGACTTGCTCACTTTTTTGAGGCTGCCCAGAGCGTTTTTAGATCACTTTTTTCTGGGGTGATCGGCGGCCATTTTGTGGCTTGTGGTGCGCCAGCACAAGCTATCACCAAGTGTATTTAACCATCAATAGTGTGGTTATTTTGTGCTATATCCTACATCAGCTGCAGGCTGAGCCTGTGTCACCCAAGTGCATTTAACCATCATTAGTGTGGTTATTTTTTGCTATATCCTACATCAGCTGCAGGCTGAGCCTGTGTCACCGAAGTGCATTTAACCATCAACAGTCTGGTTATTTTTTGGCCATATACTACATCAGCTGCAGGCTGAGCCTGTGTCACCGGAGTGCATTTAACCATCAACAGTCTGGTTATTTTTTGGCCATATACTACATCTGGTGCAGGCTGAGCCTGTCACCCAGCGCCTAAAAAATAGACCTGACATTTCTATTCAACCAAATCTGTACTGTTTTAGCTGGTCAAGTTATTTGTAGTGACCGTAAAAGCACACTTTTTGTTCTGGGTTGAAAAACTATTCCCAAATTTGCCATTCTCAAAATAACTAGTTTCTGGTATATGAGGCCTACTTGAAATCTATCCCAAAAAGGATATCTTACATTGAAGGTGCTGATAGTGTCATTCAGAAAAACCTAAGACACACGCTACCGTGCAGATAGAAGTCTGATTCTGTGATTAAACCTATACCTGTCACACAGCGCAAAAAAAAAAACAGGCCTGACATTTCTATTCAACCAAATCTGTACTGTTTTAGCTGGTCAAGTTATTTGTAGTGACCGTAAAAGCAGACTTTTTGTTCTGGGTTGAAAAACTATTCCCAAATTTGCCATTCTCAAAATAACTAGTTTCTGGTATATGAGGCCTACTTGAAATCTATCCCAAAAAGGATATCTTACATTGAAGGTGCTGATAGTGTCATTCAGAAAAACCTAAGACACACGCTACCGTGCAGATAGAAGTCTAATTCTGTGATTAAACCTATACCTGTCACATAGCGCAAAAAAAAAACAGGCCTGACATTTCTATTCAACCAAATCTGTACTGTTTTAGCTGGTCAAGTTATTTGTAGTCACCGTAAAAGCACACTTTTTGTTCTGGGTTGAAAAACTATTCCCAAATTTGCCATTCTCAAAATAACTAGTTTCTGGTATATGAGGCCTACTTGAAATCTATCCCAAAAAGGATATCTTACATTGAAGGTGCTGATAGTGTCATTCAGAAAAACCTAAGACACACGCTACCGTGCAGATAGAAGTCTGATTCTGTGATTAAACCTATACCTGTCACACAGCGCAAAAAAAAAACAGGCCTGACATTTCTATTCAACCAAATCTGTACTGTTTTAGCTGGTCAAGTTATTTGTAGTCACCGTAAAAGCACACTTTTTGTTCTGGGTTGAAAAACTATTCCCAAATTTGCCATTCTCAAAATTGTGGTGAACGGGAACAATGAGGAAAACATCTAATAAGGGACGCGGACGTGGACATGGTCGTGGTGGTGTTAGTGGACCCTCTGGTGCTGGGAGAGGACGTGGCCGTTCTGCCACAGCCACACGTCCTAGTGAACCAACTACCTCAGGTCCCAGTAGCCAGCAGAATTTACAGCGATATTTGGTGGGGCCCAATGCCGTTCTAAGGATGGTAAGGCCTGAGCAGGTACAGGCATTAGTCAATTGGGTGGCCGACAGTGCATCCAGCACGTTCACATTATCTCCCACCCAGTCTTCTGCAGAAAGCGCACAGATGGCGCATGAAAACCAAGCCCATCGGTCTGTCACATCACCCCCATGCATATCAGGGAAACTGTCTGAGCCTCAAGTTATGCAGCAGTCTCTTATACTGTTTGAAGACTCTGCTGCCAGGGTTTCCCAAGGGCATCCACCTAGCCCTTCCCCAGGGGTGGAAGAGATAGAATGCACAAACGCACAACCACTTATTTTTCCTGATGATGAGGACATGGGAATACCACCTCAGCACGTCTCTGATGATGACGAAACACAGGTGCCAACTGCTGCGTCTTTCTGCAGTGTGCAGACTGAACAGGAGGTCAGGGATCAAGACTGGGTGGAAGACGATGCAGGGGACGATGAGGTCCTAGACCCCACATGGAATGAAGGTCGTGCCACTGACTTTCACAGTTCGGAGGAAGAGGCAGTGGTGAGACCGAGCCAACAGCGTAGCAAAAGAGGGAGCAGTGGGCAAAATCAGAACACCCGCCTGTCACAACCAGACAGTTGAGAAGCTCTGACAGGAGCTTTCCAGATCCTCCTCCTTGAGTTTCTTTGTTTTGGTTAAGTTCCTCATCTCGTTAGTCTATCTCAGCTGTCATGCAGTTGGACTGATTGCTTCCCTTTAAGTTCCTCCCCATGATGCATTAGGTTGCGGCTTATACAACTTCCTGGAGTGTGTGTGCTTGCTGTTTCTATTTCCCAGTCCTCTGCAAGATAAGTGCTGTTCTTTTATTTGTGATTTTCTGTCTGCTGGATTTTCAGCTGACCCTGACTCCCTCCGTGTCTAGTGTAGGGAGCCGGTGGTTGTGTCCCCTCACTATTGTAGGGTCTTCAGGTATTAGATAGCCGAGGTACGTGGATATGCGCCCATCCACCTTTGGGGTGTTTGCATAGGCTGAGCAATTAGGGAGAGTGGCAGGTCTCATGTAGGGGTCTCCCTTTTGTTCCTTAGTTGTGGATCCAGTGAGTCATTATTGTATTGCATTGTCTTGTTTCCTGTACACCATCCGTGACATTATAAGCCGCCAAAACCGTCTCAAGCATGGATCCGGTTTCACTTTTGGCTGAGCGCTTCCAGGGTCTTTCATTGGAGGTAGCTGATCTCCGTAAGACTTTTTCTCAGTTTCAGGTGACCGGTTCAGCTTGCGTTCATGGAGTTTGTTCTGAGCCTAAGATATCGCTCCCGGATACGTTCTCCGGGGGTAGTGAGTATTTTGTGCGTTTTAGAGAGGCTTGCAAACTCCATTTTCGCCTTCTTCCCCATTCCTCTGGTGATGAAGAACGGAGGGTGGGGATCATTATATCGCTGCTCAGGGGTAACGCTCAATCCTGGGCCTTTTCGCTGCCGGAGGGGGCACGGCCCCTCCGTTCAGTGGATGAATTCTTTTTAGCCCTGGGTCAGATATATGATGATCCGGATCGTATTGCTCTGGCTGAGTCTAGACTACGTCTGTTATGCCAGGGTAAACAATCCGCAGAGATATACTGCTCAGAATTTCGGAGATGGGCAGCTGATACTGGTTGGAATGATGCTGCACTCCGAAGTCAATTTTGCCATGGTCTTTCAGAGGAATTGAAAGATGCATTTGCCTTTCATGAGAGACCTACCTCCTTGGATTCTGCTATGTCTAAGGCCGTTCGTATTGACAGGCGTCTTAGAGAGAGAGGAGAGATCTCTCCTTCCTGTCATACTCAGTCCCGGGACAGTGCAGCGGTCTCTTTCTGTGCGCAGGGGTCTCAGTCGCTGTCAGCCCCTTCTGAGCAGGAGCCCATGCAGCTGGGGTTGATTGCCTCTGACAATAGAAGATTCAGCCCGCATGGGAGGGTTTGTTTTTGTTGTGGAGGTATAAATCATTTGGCAAATGTTTGTCCCTCTAGGAGATTCTGGCAGTCTTCTGGGAGTAATAAAGAAACAAAAAGGAAAAAATCTTTTAAAAATGTTCCGTCTGTTACTATTGGCAGGGTTGAGGCGGAAATTGAAGGTTTTCCGTTTGCTTGTAGTTCCCGTTTTGTCCTGCCTGCTAGGGTGGCGCTAGAGAGCAAGAGCATTTTTTGTGAGATTTTTGTGGATAGTGGAGCAGCTGTCAATCTCATTGATAATCAATTTGCAATAACTCATGGCTTCCAGGTATGCACTTTGGGAAAGGATATTCCTGTTTTTGCTATTGATTCCGCTCCACTTTCTCAGAAATCATTAAAGGGCATAGTTCACAATATCCGTTTAATTGTGAGTGATGCTCATATTGAGGATGTGTCATGTTTCGTCCTTAGCGGTTTGCCTACTCCTCTAGTGTTGGCACTACCCTGGCTCACTAAACATAACCCCACCATTGATTGGCAAGCGAGGCAAATAAATGGTTGGAGTGACTTTTGCAGAGAGAATTGCCTAATGACATCTGTTTCTGAGGTTTCTACTAAGACTGTACCACCTTTCCTCTCTGAATTTTCGGATCTCTTCTCTGAGAGTGGAGTTCAGGATTTGCCCCCGCACAGGGAGTACGATTGCCCTATTAATCTCATCCCAGGCGCCAAGCTGCCTAAATCTCGTTTTTACAATCTTTCCCAACCTGAGAGGGTCGCTATGCGTGCTTATATCTCTGAGAGTCTGAGAAAAGGACACATACGACCCTCGAAGTCACCTGTTGCCGCTGGTTTTTTCTTTGTTAAGAAAAAAGATGGTTCTTTAAGACCTTGTCTGGATTTCAGGGAGCTGAACAGTATCACTATTCGTGACCCTTATCCGCTTCCTCTGATCCCGGACCTGTTTAACCAGGTTGTTGGGGCTAAAGTCTTTTCCAAATTAGACCTAAGAGGGGCATACAACCTGGTCAGGGTCAGAGAAGGAGACGAATGGAAGACGGCTTTCAATACCCCTGAGGGCCATTTTGAGAATTTGGTTATGCCTTTTGGTTTGATGAATGCCCCAGCCGTTTTTCAGCATTTCGTGAACAGCATTTTTTATCATTTAATGGGAAAATTTGTATTAGTGTATTTGGATGACATTTTGATTTTTTCTCCTGATTTCAAGACTCATAAGGAACATTTACGTCAGGTCTTGCTCATCCTGCGGGAGAATAAATTATACGCGAAACTGGAAAACTGTGTGTTTGCGGTTCCAGAAATTCAATTTCTGGGGTTTCTTCTCTCCGCTTCTGGTTTTCGCATGGACCCCGAGAAAGTCCGCGCTGTGCTTGAGTGGGAGCTTCCTGAGAATCTGCAGCATGAAATCGCTTGTGTGCCAGGCTGCTCAGAGGCAACGAAAAGCTGTCCTCTGTGGGAGGTGTATTGTCTGTGTTCTCTGTATCCCCCCAGCCACGCACCAGTGATGGCCATGAGCTGGTCTGGGTGCCACCCTGCTGTGAACATGGTTCCTCCTCCTCCTCCTCCTCCATCTCCTCGTCCTCTACCTCCTCCAGAACTGTGCCCTGGCTGGACAATTGTATACCTTGGGTTTGTGGGTGCAGAAAACCACCCTTGGAGCCACTTGGGAATGACTGGCCGGAAACCCTACGAAATGATCCCTCTTCCTCCTGTGCCACATCCTCTTCCATCATCGCCAGGAGCGTTTTTTCAAGGAGGCATAGAAGTGGGATAGTAACGCCGAGAACGGCGTTATCGGCACTTGCCATGTTGGTGGAATACTCGAAACAGTGCATCAAGGAACACAGGTCTCGCATGGAGGCCCAGTCATTGGTGGTGAAGTGGTGCTGTTCCGCCGAGCAACTCACCCGTGCGTGCTGCAGCTGAAACTCCACTATCGCCTGCTGCTGCTCGCACAGTCTGGCCAGCATGTGCAAGGTGGAGTTCCACCTTGTGGGCACGTCGCATATGAGGCGGTGAGTGGGAAGGCTAAAGTGACAGGCGAGCAGCAGCAGGCTGAGAACGCCGAAAGTGCGCACAGACAGCCCGCACTTTATGCAGCAGCTCTGACATATCGGGGTAATTTTTAAGGAATCTCTGCACCACCAAATTTAGCACATGCGCCAGGCAAGGGATGTGCGTCAAACCGGCTAGTCCCAGAGCTGCTACGAGATTTCACCCATTATCGCACACCACCAGGCCGGGCTTGAGGCTAACTGGCACAAACCACTCATCGGTCTGTTGTTCAAGGCCCATCCACAGCTCCTGCGCGGTGTTGGGTTTGTCCCCCAAACAGATTAGTTTTAAAACTGCCTGCTGTCGTTTACCCCTGGCTGTGCTGAAGTTGGTGGTGAAGGTGTTACACTGACCGGATGAGGAGCTGGTAGAGGATGAGGAAGCAGCAACAGGAGGCAAACTAAAGCGCACTGCAATCCTCGGTGGTGGAAGGACATGCGCCAAACTGCTATCCCCCTCAGGCCCACCCGCCACTGCATTTACCCAGTGTTCTGTTATGGAGATATAACGGCCCTGACTGTGCTTACTGGTCCACGTATCCGTAGTCAGATACACCTTGCCACAGATGGCGTTGCGCAGTGTACACCTGATTTTGTCCCCTACTTGGTTGTGCATGGAAGGGATGGCTCGCCTTGAAAAGTAGTGGCGGCTGGGCACGACGTACTGTTCGACAACCACCGCCATAAGGCCTTTAAAACTATCCGTCTCCACCAGACGGAATGACAGCATTTCAAAGGCCAGTTATTTAGAAATGCTGGCATTCAGGGCTAGGGATCGCGGGTGGGTAGGGGGTACTTCCTCTTCCTCTCCAGCATTTGGGAGATGAAGAGCTGAACGCTTCCGTGGAACATTGTGGAGATGCTTGGTGACCCAGGTGTTGGTGTTGTTGGCAGATCCTCTGTTTGCGGGATGGCAGGTGGCACGGTCACTCCAGAGGTGGATGAAGAGGCAGAGACTGCAGCAGACGAGGAAGCAGGAGGAGCCAGAGACCTTTCTTGGTTTTTGAGGTGTCTACTCCACTGCAGCTCGTGCTTTGCACTTAAATGCCTGGTCATGCAGGTTGTGCTCAGGTTGAGAACGTTTATGCCTCACTTCAGGCTCTGATTGCCACAGCGTGCAAACCACTCGTGTCTTGTCGTCAGCACATTGTCTGAAGAACTGCCACGCCAGGGAACTCCTTGGAGCTGGCTTTGGTGTGCTCGGTCCCTTGCTGCGGTGGGCAGTAGCAGGCGTACCGTCTAGAGGACGGCCGCTCCGCTTTTGCACCCTGCTCCCTTTTCTGCTGTGCTGGTGGCTCTGTGCGACCACCGCCTCTTCCTCCAAACTAGATTGGTCACTCGCATGACCTTGATTCCATGTGGGGTCGAGGACCTCATCGTCCTCCACATCATCTTCCACCCAGTCTTCACCCCTGCCTTCCTTGTCGGTCTGCACACTTTCAAAAGTCCCAGCAGTTTGCACCTGTGTTTCATCATCATCCGAGACGTGCTGTGATGGTCCTCCCATGTACAAACCGGATTCCAAAAAAGTTGGGACACTATACAAATTACAAATAAAAACTGAATGCAATGATGTGGAGGTGCCAACTTCTAATATTTTATTCAGAATAGAACATAAATCACGGAACAAAAGTTTAAACTGAGAAAATGTACCATTTTAAGGGAAAAATATGTTGAATCAGAATTTCATGGTGTCAACAAATCCCCAAAAAGTTGGGACAAGGCCATTTTCACCACTGTGTGGCATCTCCCCTTCTTCTTACAACACTCAACAGACGTCTGGGGACCGAGGAGACCAGTTTCTCAAGTTTAGAAATAGGAATGCTCTCCCATTCTTGTCTAATACAGGCCTCTAACTGTTCAATCGTCTTGGGCCTTCTTTGTTGCACCTTCCTCTTTATGATGCGCCAAATGTTCTCTATAGGTGAAAGATCTGGACTGCAGACTGGCCATTTCAGTACCCGGATCCTTCTCCTACGCAGCCATGATGTTGTGATTGATGCAGAATGTGGTCTGGCATTATCTTGTTGAAAAATGCAGGGTCTTCCCTGAAAGAGATGACGTCTGGATGGGAGCATATGTTGTTCTAGAACCTGAATATATTTTTCTGCATTGATGGTGCCTTTCCAGACATGCAAGCTGCCCATGCCACACGCACTCATGCAACCCCATACCATCAGAGATGCAGGCTTCTGAACTGAGCGTTGATAACAACTTGAGTTGTCCTTGTCCTCTTTGGTCCGGATGACATGGCGTCCCAGATTTCCAAAAAGAACTTTGAATCGTGACTCGTCTGACCACAGAACAGTCTTCCATTTTGCCACACTCCATTTTAAATTATCCCTGGCCCAGTGAAAATGCCTGAGCTTGTGGATCTTGATTAGAAATGGCTTCTTCTTTGCACTGTAGAGTTTCAGCTGGCAACGGCGGATGGCACGGTGGATTGTGTTCACTGACAATGGTTTCTGGGAGTATTCCTGAGCCCATTCTGTGATTTCCTATACAGTAGCATTCCTGTTTGTGGTGCAGTGTCGTTTAAGGGCCCGGAGATCACGGGCATCCAGTATGGTTTTACGGCCTTGACCCTTCCGCACAGAGATTGTTCCAGATTCTCTGAATCTTCGGATGATGTTATACACAGTTGATGATGATAGATGCAAAGTCTTTGCAATTTTTCGCTGGGTAACACCTTTCTGATATTGCTCCACTATCTTTCTGCGCAACATTGTGGGAATTGGTGATCCTCTACCCATCTTGGCTTCTGAGAGACACTGCCACTCTGGGAAGCTCTTTTTATACCCAATCATGTTGCCAATTGACCTAATTAGTGTTAATTGGTCTTCCAGCTCTTTGTTATGCTCAAATTTACTTTTTACAGCCTCTTATTGCTACTTATCCCAACTTTTTGGGGATTTGTTGACACCGTGAAAATTGGAATCAACGTATTTTTCCTTTAAAATGATACATTTAGTGGGGCGGAGCTTGCCGCGTCAGGGAATGGCTGCCTGAACTGAGAGCTCCTCACAGCAGCACTCTGATTAAAGCTAATTGACGAGATCCCGCATCGCTTTAGTATGGGGAAACCTAACAGGACAAGCCTAAAGAGACCCAGATGACGCCTAAACAAGCCAGGGGTCAATCCGATTTGGATAAGTTCCTTAAAAAGAAGTTATCTACGCCGACAGTGAAATCCAAGATGGCGCTGGAAGTTTCGGCGCCGCTACTTACACTGAAGATTCAGATGATGAAGGCTCGTGCGCTATGTCTGAGACACTGTCACGAGGGTATCAAGAGCCACGTCTGACTCCGTTATACCCGGGGTCAGGAGGTCGCAGCGGGTGGCTGCGCGCTCTATATCTAAAGATCACGTTGTTTCTTAGTCATTGTTTTCTGTGTTTGCCTTGCTATCCTTTTTGTCTCAATCAGGGATCCATAGCTTCTCCTCCTCAGCTGTTTCTTGTCTGCCACTCCCAACCTCCTTATATTCTCCCCTCACACTTCTCTAGTTGCCAGTTATAGAGCTTCCTGCCTGGACATCTATACTGACCCACTGGAGTTGTGTATCCTGGTTGTCGTTCCAGAGTGCTACCCTCCGGATCCCTGTTGGGCTTCTTGTTGTCTCCTGTTGTCGCCCACCTGGGATTATATGTTGAGTTTGTATTGTCTGTCCTTCCCTTGGTGTTTTCCTTTAGAGCTAGTGGTGCGGACTAGTGTTCCCACCGCCCTGTTCACTATCTAGGGCTCAGCTTAGGGAAAGCCAGGGCTTTAGGCACGTGATCGGCGTACGGGTGAGGAACCCGTCTAGGGACGTCAGGGCAGCCAGGTGCCAGCCGCTAGGTGAGTCAGGGGTCACCACCTTCCCTCTCACTTGGGCAGGGCCTTCCTTGTTCCCTCCCTCTGTGTCACGTATGTGATAGTCACGTCGACCGTGATAGACACGCAGCGAGCGAGGCGCGACACCCATCACCAGAGCCTTCCTCAAGGAGTCCCTGGCCCTTGCTTTTGAGCCAGTACTAAAAGAATTATCTGCTATCAAAACAGAGTAAGCAGACAGGGCAAAGAGTAGCAGCCCTAGAAGATTCCCAGTACGACATAACTAAGCACAGCCGTGCATTGCAAACGAAAATGGAGGAGATGCACGATCATATGAATACAACCTACCTGTACTTAGAAGATCAGGAGAACAGGAGCCGAAGAAAGAACGTTCGCATCAGAGGAGTTCCTGAAAATGTGCAAAGAGAAGACATCTTAGACACGGTCAGTCAAATATTCGCCTCCTTACTGTGTCAGGAAAGGGCAGAGAAAATAGTTATTGAGAGAGCCCACAGAGCCCTTAGGCCTAAGCCTCCACCAGATGCACCGCTAAGAGATATCATATGTGGCTTGCTAAGTTTTGTCAACACGGCGGCCATTTTAACTGCCGCTAGACATAAAGGCGAACTGTCACGTGAAAACGCCAAAATACAGCTATATCAAGACCTTGCAGCAAGCACCTTGGCGAAGAGAAAACAACTTAAGCCGCTTACAGAAATCCTTAGAGAGAGAAGACACCCGCTGCGCTGGCTTTTCCCATTCGGCCTCTGCGCTACCATTAATGGTAAACAGGTCACAGTCCGACATCCAGACGACCTCGTCAAAATGTGGGACGCTTTGCAGATAGACCCTTTAGATATCCCCTCCTGGCTGCCTATGACAGGTGACTTGAGGATGCCACCACTACCTGCAATAGAAGATTAGAAAGTAGCTAAGAAATTCAAGTCGCCGCAAGCGAAGAAACGCCAGGCAGAATTGCAGGACACTTGAATACCTTCTAATATTTGTTGTTAATACCTTTTCCTTCCTAGGGAGACATCCCGAATTTAATCTGATAACTACCTCAACCCCAAGGGTAATATAAAGGGCTTTAAAAGGTTGTTTCTGTTATACAAACTGTTGTATTGCGACCCTTTTCAGTACCACTGCCTTCCTACCCATTATATACCTCTTATGATGAGTTGTTGTTTGAGATACCAGTTCTATCAGAGTCCAGAGAATAAATATATTCCAAGGGACATCTCAACTTAAGTAAGAGAGTAGTGGTACACCGCATTCTTTTGCTTAACTAATAGACCTAGCACATCATACTAATATGCCACCATGCAACAGTATTACATTTGATGAAATAGGTTTATTACCTGGTCCGCACCTCATTGCATGGAGATGCCTGGGGGATCCATGTTTAACATGGGTCGCACCAGATACTATCAAATTGGGATCTCAGTGTCTGATAATATGCTGGTGCTGTGAGTGGCCCACACAGGCTTTGTGTATCTCACAGTCTTTCCCCCTATCTATCTACCTAACTATTATCTTTTCTTTTCTCTCTATTTTCTTTATACCTTTTATTAACTTTCCCCTTCTCCCTGCTCACCTCCTCCCTTGTATATCCTTCCCTGAAGGAGGTCACCAACTGATGGCTCTGAATATTAACAAGTTTAATTTTGTTATTATGTGTTTTGTATTTAGTTTTTCAAGACGGGTACTGATTTTAGGAATTTTTGATCCTCTGGGATGCAACTCCTCGTACGGTAACACAAACTTCTTCACCTCATGGATTCCTTGAAGGTAACCTCACTAAACAAAAATGGGCTTAATGTTCCTCAGAAGAGAAGCCAGGTTTTCCAGATGCTAAGGAGAGAGAGGGCAGACCTTCTGTTCCTGCAGGAGACACATTTCAGGCACAATCATATCCCAACCCTGTTTTCTAAACATTATACAAAATGGGTTCATAGCTCCCATTCTTCCGCTTCCAGGGGGGTGTCCATTGGCATTGGAGCTAACATCCCTTTTCAGATCCAGGCGCAATATGTGGACCCGGAGAGCAGATTCTTATTCTTAAAGGGCACACTTTTTGGTAATAAACTGACTCTGGTCAACATTTATGCTCCCAACACTAAACAAATACCCTGGTTGATTAAAGTATTAAAATCGCTTAAAGACTTTAGAGAGGGAATTTTGGTCCTCGGAGGAGATCTGAACCTAACTTTGGATCACCCCCTAGACTCTACCTCGGGAACCCCCAAATACTCTGCTGCGCAGCTTCGTAGATTAAGGAGGTCATTCTCTGATCACCAAATTACAGACACATGGAGGTTGAGTCATCCTAGTGACAGAGACTTCTCATTTTACTCAGCTGTACATAGGTCCTTCCAGCGTCTTGATTACCTTTTTCTCTCTAATCATATTCTGGATAGGATTAAATCCTCATCTATTGGGCAGATTACAATATCGGATCATGCCCCTGTCTCTCTGGTATTCCAGTTGAAGGGCCTTCCTCCTAAAGCATGGTCTTGGAGACTTAACGAGACTCTTCTGGAAAATGACAGAGACAGACTTAGGCTGGAGGGAAAACTTAGGACCTTCTTTGAATTGAACTGTACTCCTCTTATGGATAGAGCTATGATATGGGAAGCCCACAAGGCGTACATGAGAGGTGAATTGATCTCCTTGGGGACGTGGGTGCGCAAGCAGAGAACACGTCAGGTTGATTCTATTTTGACCCAAATTTCCGTCCTGGAAAACATCACAAAAAAGGACCCCTCAGATTCCCATTATAAGGATCTTATTAAACTAAGAAATCAGCTGAGGGATTTATTAAACATTAAGTCAGCCAAAGCTCTTAGGGCGGCTAAATACAAGGTCTATATGCACGGTGATAGAGGCTCCAAGCTACTTTCACAAATGATTAAAGGTCAAAGAGTGAAAACTTTTATACAGGAAATTAAGTCGGAAAAGGGACATCGGATCACCAACACCCCTGCGATAGCGAAAGAATTTGCTAAATTTTACTCCTCACTCTACAACTTAGAATCAAATAGCCCAGAACACACATTGGCCAAAATTAAGTCCTTTTTAGAGACAATTAAAGTCCCAACTTTAGATTCATTTGAAAGAGATAGGTTGCTGTCCCCGATTACAGTAGAGGAGGTACTAGAAGTCCTAGCAAGTACCCCATCAGGGAAATCCCCGGGTCCAGACGGATTACCTATAATATATTACAAAAAATTTTAAAAAATCCTGGCCCCACATTTAACAGACTTGTGTAACTCATTATTAAGCGGCACTTCCCTCCCACCACAATCTCTAATCGCTCACATAACAGTTATCCCCAAAGAAGGGAAAGACCCTGCTAAATGTAGTAGCTACAGACCGATCTCTCTACTCAATGTAGATGTTAAATTAGGGGCCAAACTTCTAAGCCATAGAATAGCGAAACTCCTTCCCAAGTTGATTGGTGAGGAACAGGTGGGTTTTGTGAAGGCACGAGAGGGGAAACACAATGTTAGCAGAGTTTTACACGCCATATACTACGCGAAGAAACACAAGATCCCATTGACCCTGTTAGGAACCGATGCTGAAAAAGCGTTTGACAGGGTCAATTGGATTTTCATTGATAGTGCCTTGCGTCATTTTGGTTTTCCACCCTTATTTATCTCTGCTATATTCTCGCTTTACTCAAAACCTTCAGCTAGGGTTCTCATCAATGGCGCCTTATCCCCGTCCTTCAATATATCCAACGGAACGAGACAGGGCTGTCCTCTCTCTCCAGCTCTGTTCATATTGACCCTAGAGCTTCTTCTCTGCAAATTAAGATCATCCAAGGTTATCAAGGGACTTCAAGTGAAGGGGAAAACTCATTCTTTGGCAGCTTTCGCAGATGATCTGCTTCTTTTTATTACAAATCCAGCAGTTGCAATCCCAGAGGTGACAAAAAATTTTACGAACTTTGGAGAAATCTCCAATTTTAAGGTCAACTATGACAAATCTGAGATTCTCAATATCTCAGCTCCGAATAAACTTATGTTAGAAGTTAAAAAGCACACCACCTTTCAATGGCCGAAAGAGGCTATTAAACACCTGGGAATCATGATCCCAGCTAACCCCTCACACCTGTTTAGGCTTAACTATGTTCCTTTGTTTGATAAAATCAAGACCTTCCTGGCCTCTATTAAACTGCCTTTTCTTTCGTGGTTAGGTAGGAAAAATCTGCTGGCTTCCTATGTTCTTCCGCAGATCCTTTATACTCTAAGATGCTTACCTATACCACTGGCAAATAGGTTTTTGGCTAATTTCCTGACTCTCTTCAGTAACTTTCTCTGGTCTAACAAAAAGCCACGATTAGCATACCCCCTACTTGTTAGGAAAACAAATAGAGGAGGATTATCCTTACCTGATATCAAAACATATCTTCATGCCATTCAGCTGGAGAGATGGGTTGAATTGGCTAGACCCCTTAGCGATTCACTACATGTGGCACTAGAAAAAGCTCTATTAGGAGAGGACGCCACTCACTTGCTTTGGGTCCCATCTCCAACTAGAAAGAAAAAGAACCCTATTAGTGCTTTAACGAGTAGCCTGCTCCAAATTTGTAACAGCTCAGAGGCTTTATCAAACTCTACTAATAAATTATCCCCCTTGGCTCCTTTATCTGTCCTCCCACACTATCTTAATAAAGGTGGGCGTGACTTTCATAAAGCCTGGTCACACCTCTCAGATTTTAAAATTTCCGACCTGGTTAAAACTAAAAACCTTCAGGAATTCCTGGAACAGGTTTGTACTAAAATACCTGAGTCTCAGCATTCCAGATTAGTTGAATTAGATCTAGAACTTAGCTGTAAAAAATATAGAAAGATACATGCGAAACCTCATAATGACCCTACTTGGCTAGAAAACTACATTCTATTGCCCTCCCCCCCTACAAAGACCCCCCTGCAAATTGGCTAATTTTTGGGGCCTGTACTGGCTGACAGTTACATATTTATCCTGTGACCGCCTAATGTACCTCCTGCCAAGGAATCCAAAGTTCTTTGCTGTCAGGTGAATGCCTATTGCCTAATTTTTGGGGCCTCTACTGGCCGACAGTTAAATTTTTTATCTATAGCCACATAATCACACCCTTGTCTCACTCTTCAGCCTCTCATTATGGTGGCGTATGAACCGCATTCCCCATAATGTCCTAATGTCACAGGGTCATGTGACTGTGCCCCCCACCCTGTACTGTGCTCCTCACCCCGTACTGTGCCCCCTTATACCCTGCATTGTGCCCTCTTACCACACCCTGTGCAGTGCCCCTAGTAATTCCCTGTATTGTGCCCTCTTTTATCCGGTCACAGTATGGCGGTGTTATCCGGTCACTGTGCATAGGTGTTATCCAGTCAATGTATGGCGGTGGTATCCAATATCTGGATGCCCATAACTGTATCCCTTTCCCTGCCCACGCCTTCCTTTTTTAGACTTGGCATGAGCAGGAAAAATATGCAGATTGCGGTGCCAAGGACCTTTGCGCCACAATCTGTGTCAGAAATACGCCTAACATAGACGTATTTCTATATAATAAATTATCACCTAATTGTATTATCATTTGGGGGTAGGGCTAATATCTTTATATTATATATATTCTAGTGTAATATACTGTGCCCTGTATTTCCCAGTAGAAAATGATCCTTGGGAAACACAGTCCTCATCCCTGACCACCAGGACCAGCTAGCGCTCTGTCAGTACATGGCGGCCTCCCCTCTCCGCCACGCTGCTCCGATGTGTACTCCGGTGTGCTCCGGTGCTTATTCTGACACTAGGGCTGGGTACACATCCTATTTTTGCCATCTATTTAATGCATACCAAAAATGTATGCGTTAACAGATGCCTCATACTAATGCCTTACAGTGCCGTCCGTTCACCATACAGTTCCAAGGTAGAAAAAAAATTGACGTTAACGTATGCATTTTTTAAAAGACTGCAGGATACAAAAACGTGGAGTGCTGCACATTTGTATACATCAAAACGATAGGAAATAAAAAATTTCTAGGCTCCAGCAGGGCTCATTTTGAGAGTTTCCCTTTAAGATGCATAAAAATGGCTCCTGATTAAAATACATATTTTTTTGTGGGAATTTTTGCCAATGACCCCCCTCTGGTATATCACTGTCCATGTTGTGGGACTATTTGTGTACCTCTAGTAAGTGTTTGCTGGCTGCAAATATGACCTGAAGGTTTTTCAGGTTCGCCTGCCATTAAAGTGAATAGGGCCCGCCGCAAACTTGCGGTTCGTGAACATTTGATCGCGTTTGCGCGATCGCGTTCGGGAACCGTCCTGGCCAATGTTCGTCCATCACTACTTGTGACAGTAGGCCGCGCATCAGGGTGAGGGTGCTGGCGGGGTGTCATGAAACTGTCCCAGGCTTTGGAGAGTGTTCCCCTGCCTCTGTTAGAACTGCTGTGTGTTCCCCTTGTCTCCCCTCCTCGGTTGCCCAAGGAACTACAGACTCTGCCGCCAGCGTTGTCAGATGGAAATTTTTGGAGCAATTTTTCAACAAGGACCTTCTGGTATTGCACTGTTTTGCTCGTCCTCTCCACCAGAGGAATGAGATATGAGAAGTTCTCTTTGTAGCGGGGGTCGAGAAGGGTGAACAACCAGTAATCCGTGTTGTCTAAAATGTATAACATGAAGTCAGCCTTGTGTGCCAGAATACTAACAGGCAAGACTTCACTGTCGTGATCAGGAGGATGAATCTCAATTTCCTCATCCTCTTCCTCCTCTTTTGCCCACCCACGGAGAACAGATGGAATTAAACTTCCATGGGTACTACCCTCTGTAGTGGAGGCAACCGTCTCCTGCTCCTCCTCCTCTTCATCGACCAATTTGCGCTGAGAAGACGAACTGAGGGTGGTCTCGCTATCAACCTGTGTAATGTCTTCCCCCATTTCCACCTCTTTCACATTCAAAGTGTCGTCCTTAATTGTGAGCAGCGAGCATTTGAGTAGACACAGAAGTGGGATGGTTACGCTGATAATAGCGTTATCGCCGCTCACCATCTGTGTTGATTCCTCAAAGTTGCGTAAAACCTCACAGAGGTCAGACATCAATGCCCACTCGTCTCTTGTGAAGAGCGGAAGCTGACTGGAAAGGTGACGACCATGTTGCAGCTGGTATTCCACTATTGCCCTCTGCTGCTCACAAAGCCTGGCCAACATTTGGAACATCGAGTTCCTGCACAAGCTCACGTCGCACAACAGCCGGTGAGCTGGCAATTTCCAGTGCTGCTGCAGCGTTGACAGACTGGCTGAAGCTGTCGATGACTTGCGGAAATGTGCGCACATGCGGCGCACCTTCACCAGAAGCTCAGGTAAATTGGGGTAGGTTTTGAGAAACCGCTGAACCACTAAGTTTAAGATGTGGGCTAGGCATGGGACGTGTGTGAGCTTGCCGAGCTCCAAAGCCTCCACCAAGTTATGGCCATTATCAGACATAACCATGCCTGGTTCTAGGTTTAGTGGCGAGAGCCACAGCTCAGTCTGGTCTCTTACACCCTGCCACAGCTCTGCGGCGATGTGCTGTTTGTCCCCTAAGCATATCAGCTTCATCACGGCCTGTTGCCGCTTCCCCACTGCAGTGTTACACTGCTTCCAGCTACCGACTGATGGCTGACTGCTGACTGGATAATTCGGAGTGAAGTGAAGGTGGAAGTGGAGGAGGAGAAGTGGGGGTTGGAGTCACTAACGTAGGTGCTAGCAGAAACCCTGATCGACGTAGGGCCCGCAATCCTTGGCGTCAGTAATACCCGTACCATACCAAGGTACGACTCTCTCTCGACCTCCACAACATTCACCCAGTGTACCGTCATGGAAATGTAGTGTCCATTGCCGAATGCACTTGTCCATGTGTCCGTGGTTAAGTGGACCTTTCCAGTAACTGCGTTGGTCAGGGCATGTGTGATGTTACGGGACACATGTTGGTGTAAGACAGGCACGGCACACCTTGAAAAATAGTGGCGGCTGGGGACTGCGCAATGCGGGACGGCCACCAACATCAGGCTGCGGAAGGCCGCAGTGTCCACAATCCTAAATGGCAACATTTCCAGGGCCAGTAATTTGGAAAGTTGCGCATTTAGTGGTATGCCCTGTGGGTGGGTGGCTTGGTATTTGCTTTTGCGTTCAAATGCCTGGGGTAAGGACATTTGTACGCTGCGCTGGGACAGGAAGTGGTCACTGATGGTGCTTGTAAAGGTCCAGGTGCAGGGCAGGAGGAATCCTGGCCTGCGCCTTCGACAGGGGATTGGCCAGCACGTAACACAGGGGAAGAGTAGGCAGTGGTGTGACCCGCAGACACAGATTGTGGACCCAGGCGTTCGTTCCACTTATTACGGTGCTTGGATGCCATGTGGCGGATCATGCTGGTGGTTGATGAGGTTGCTAGTGTTCACGCCCCAACTCATTTTGGTACGGCACAGGTTGCAAACCATTATTCTTTTGTCATCCGCACTTTCCTAAAAAAAGCGCCATACTGCGGAACACCTACCCCTTGGCAAGGGAGATTTCCGCAAGGGGGTGTGTTAAAGGAAATATTAATTATTATTTTGGTAATGTCAATAATTAATATTCATAAATAGGCATGAGTCGTCTATTGAGGACACTGCCTATTATACTATAAATACTAACTAGTGTACAGGACACCGGGGGTGGGTCCTGGACGGGTGCTATACGGCACCACTGTTTGGACTATGGTCCATTTAAATAGAGGTAGAAGGTTCAGGGGGTCACCCAAAAGTGGGTGAAAAGTTCCAGGCAGGCGCTAATTCAGAGAGGACTGGCTCGCAGTCTTCTCTATCTTAGTAAAGTAGTTTGGGGCCTGGAATTTTGGAGGCTCCAAAGTGTTATTTGGGTGGGATGAAGCCTCCACTCCTAAACCTTGGAAGCCAGCGCACAAGGGGTTAAGATCTCACAGACAACCACCCATTAAAGCAGGAAGTGATGCTGGAGGGAGTGAGTGAGTTGGGAGAGTGCACCTGTGAGGACAAGACGGAAGTCTGCTAGCTGCTCAGAGAGGACTTTTGAGTAGTTTGGAAGTGAAGCTGTGTTTGCAGGGAAGGTCTGGAGGACTTCTTACTAAAAACGTATGTGCCTTTCTTTTGGTTGTTTTTCTGAAGAAAGACTTTTTCCTAATTTATGCTGGAAACAAGCAGGACTTTTGTTGTGACGTTTTGGATGCTGAAGAAAAGCTTTATTTTGTTTTGTTTGGTCACCAATAAAGACCCTTTGCTTTACTGACACGGTTTTACGCACTTGTCTCGCGGAGCTTAAAGACCCCAAAGTTTACAATTGGTGGAGGATGCGGGCAAAGTGCATTTGCAGGCGCAAAAACCGTTTAAAACTGACATTTAAAGAGACAGTATACTTATGGCATGTCTTGGGTGAAGTCAGCCCAGGCGTTACAAACAGCAGACAAAGGCATGGAGGAGGTCGTTAAGGCTTTGGCACAAGCCACTGTGACCCAGCAGCAAGCGTCAGCAGAGTCAAACCGTCGCCATGAGGAAGCGATGGCTCAGCAGCAGCAGGCCCTGGCACAGGCTATAGCTGCGCAGCAGGAAAATACACGGCTGCTATCCGCCCAGTTTACGGCCCAGCAGGAGTCCACTCAAGCACAGGTGGCTGCCTTGCAGGAGGCCGTACAGCAGCTGGCTCAGGGACAAGCGCAAGCGGTCGTTGCCATTAGCAACCCAGTGTCTGTTAGAGCCAGCCATTTTTTGCAGAAACTAACACCCAGCGATGACGTGGAAGCCTTTCTTACCACCTTTGAAAGGATAGCAGAGAGAGAAGCGTGGCCCCGGGACCAATGGGCCGGCATTATATCGCCTTTTCTCACTTGTGACCCGCAAAAGGCCTATTTTGACCTCCCAGCTGAGCACATCAAAGACTATGAACGTCTAAAAGCTGAAATCCTGGCCCGCCTGGGAGTGACCACAGCTATCCGGGCTCAGAGGGTGCATCGCTGGCGGTACAAATCGGACCAACCACCCAGGTCCCAGATGCATGAACTAATTCAGTTAGTTAAAAAATGGCTGCAGCCAGAAAAGTTGTCAGGTCCACAAATGGTGGAACGAGTGGTGATGGACCGGTACCTACGGTCCCTACAAGATGACCTACAGCGCTGGGTAAGCCATGGAAACCCTACTAATGTTGACCAGCTGATCGAGCTGGTTGAACGGTATACCGTGGTGGAGGACCTGCTTGGGCCTGCCAAGCGTCGAGAACCCACGCCAAGGACACCCAGACCAGCCACCAACCTGAGGAGAGAAGCCTTGCCAGATGTTGGCGTCCGCAGGTTTACACCATCTGCCCTAGAACCACGGAGGTCGGTTCCTGTACCAAAGATGGGAGACATACAATGTTGGCGATGTCGGTCCTGGGGGCATACCCGGGCACAATGCCCACTGCAGGAGGAGCCTATGGAGTGCGGAACTGGTCGGAGAAGCTCCTTCTATGTGCGAAGTGTGTGTACCACTCATCTTGACCTGGCTGCAGGACGGTTTGAGTGTGAAGTGTGGGTGAACCACCTTCCTGCCAGGGCCCTACTGGACTCCGGTAGCATGGTAACATTAGTACATGCCAGGGTACTTGGGAGGCTTAGACCAGTGACTAAAACTCTTCGGGTGGTATGCATTCATGGGGATACCAAGGAGTACCCCTTGGTTCCGGTGACTGTCTCTTATGGCCATGCCTCAGTTACACAGGAGGTCGGGGTGGTAAACAGTTTAATTCATGACATCATAGTGGGGCGGGACTGTCCACTATTTCTGGAACTATGGAACGAGGTGCAAATGGCACCACCAGGGGAACTGGGGGCACTGGGCCTGGAAGGGACAGGGTCCGAGGGGTCCGGAGCTGAAATACACCCCTCTGATATAGAAATACCTACCATTGATAATGAAGTCGCAGGGAATGCTAATGTGGAGGATAATGCCCCTGACCCAGGTCTTAAACCCGGGTTGATCTCTGAGGTGGGGGAGGTCTTCCCATTACAAGTCATGCTGGGGGAGGATGACGAGGAGCTCTCCCCAGTTGAGGAGGATGAAGGGGAAACATCCTCAAGGCCGGTACATCCAGATCTAGACGTGTCCAGAGGTGCATTTGGTACCGCCCAATTACGGGACCCTGCCTTGGTCAATGCTCGAGAGCAGGTTTCTGTTGTTGATGGGGTCCCACAAATGCCAGATGCAGACCAGAGGTTCCCTCACTTTGCGTTGAAGGGGGACTTACTGTATCGAGTGGCTGAGAGCCGAGGGGAAACTATAGAGCAGTTGCTGGTTCCCCAACCGTATAGGCGGATGCTCCTCGATCTAGCCCACAACGATGCACTGGGAGGACACCTGGGGGCGGAGAAAACAGAGGCCAGGATAAACGACCGGTTTTACTGGCCAGGGTTGAAGGCCGAGGTTAAAAGATACTGTGCGTCTTGTCCCATTTGCCAGTTAACCGCCCCAGTGCCACACTATAGAAACCCTCTGGTGCCCTTGCCGATTATCGAAGTCCCGTTTGAACGGATCGCTATGGATCTGGTGGGACCCCTGGTAAAGTCGGCACGGGGCCACCAATACATATTGGTCATCCTAGATTACGCAACTAGGTATCCAGAAGCTGTCCTTTGAGGAAAGCCTCCTCTAAGGCCATCGCCAGGGAGTTGTTTCAAATGTTCTCACGAACTGGGTTCCCCAAAGAGATCCTGACAGACCAGGGTACCCCTTTTATGTCAAAGGTAATGGCGGACTTGTGCAAATTGTTTCAAATTAAGCAGTTGCGGACGTCTGTCTACCACCCACAGACCGATGGCCTAGTCGAAAGATTCAATAAAACCCTAAAATCCATGTTGAGAAGAGTAGTCCAGAAAGATGGGAAGGATTGGGATATGTTACTCCCTGCCCTGTTATTTGCTATCCGGGAGGTCCCGCAAGCATCCACAGGTTTTTCGCCATTTGAATTAGTGTATGGACGAAGGCCCCGGGGGTTACTCGATCTGGTAAAAGAGACATGGGAAAGTGAGTCCTCACCACACAAAACGGTGGTAGAGCATATCTCTCAAATGCGAGAGAGGGTGGCTAAGGTGATGCCACTGGTGAAGGAGCACATGCAAAAGGCCCAGGATGCCCAAAGAAGAGTGTATAACAGGTCGGCTAAAATTAGACAGTTCCAAGTAGGAGACCGGGTGGCTGTTCTAATACCCACGGTAGAGAGCAAATTCTTGGCCAAATGGCAGGGCCCATTTGAGGTAGTAGAGAAATTCGGTGAGGTGGACTACAAGGTACACCAGCCAGGGAAAAGAAAACCATACCAGATCTATCACATTAATTTGTTGAAACCCTGGAGAGACAGAGAACAAGTGTCAGCGGTAGTAGGGGTACAGTCAGGGGACCATGCAGGGATCGACTTGGTGCAGGTTGCTTCTACCCTGACTAGACCTCAAACCCAGCAAACAAAAGAGTTTCTACAAAAAAATAGAGATATGTTTTCAGAGTTGCCCGGTCGCACCAACGTCATCGAGCATGACATTGTGACCGAGCCCAATGTAAAAGTCAGGTTAAAGCCTTACCGTATCCCAGAAGCTCATAGGGTGGCAGTGTCCGAAGAGGTTAAAAGAATGTTCGAGCTTGGAGTCATTGAAGAGTCGCAGAGCGAATGGTCAAGTCCAATTGTGTTGGTACCCAAGCCCAACGGCACCCTCCGCTTCTGCAACGACTTCAGAAAGCTTAATGAAGTCTCCAAGTTCGATGCATATCCCATGCCACGAGTAGATGAGCTAATTGAAAGGTTGGGGCCTGCCAGGTACATTACCACGCTAGACCTCACAAAAGGGTACTGGCAGATTCCCCTGACTAAGGAAGCCAGGGAGAAGACAGCCTTCTCTACCCCAGAAGGCCACTTCCAATATAAGAGGATGCCATTTGGTCTACACTCAGCCCCGGCCACGTTCCAAAGGGCCATGGACAAAACTCTGCGTCCACACCAACGGTACGCTTCTGTCTACTTAGATGACATAGTCATCTTCAGCACTGATTGGGAGTCCCACCTTCCCCGGGTTCAGGCAGTCGTAGACTCCTTAAGAAGAGCAGGGTTCACCATCAACCCCGAGAAGTGTGCCATTGGGATGGAGGAAGTAAAATACCTAGGGTATATTGTGGGTAGAGGGCTGGTGAAGCCCCAAATGAGTAAGGTGGAGGCCATACAGGACTGGCCCCGTCCCCTAACCAAGAAGCAGGTCAGAGCGTTTTTGGGCATAGTTGGCTATTATAGGAGGTTTGTCCCCAACTTTGCCACTGTTGCTGCACCACTGACCGACCTGACCAGAGGCAGAAAGTCAGTGATGATAAAGTGGAACGCCGAGGCCGAGACGGCTTTTCAAATGCTTAAGACAGCTTTGTGCCAAGATCCGGTGCTTGTAGCTCCAGATTTTACAAAAGATTTTGTAGTACAGACAGATGCTTCAAGCGAAGGGTTAGGAGCGGTCCTGTCTCAGGAAATCAATGGGGAGGAGCACCCTGTGGTCTTTCTTAGTAGGAAGCTGACGGCAGCTGAAAGAAACTATGCGGTGGTGGAGCGGGAGTGTCTGGCCATCAAGTGGGCTCTAGACTCCCTGCGATATTTCCTCCTGGGCAGAAAGTTCCGCTTGGTGTCAGACCATGCTCCGCTTACCTGGATGAGACAGAATAAACACACCAATGCCAGGGTAACAAGGTGGTTCCTTTCTCTCCAGGAGTTCAATTTCATGGTAGAGCACAGACCCGGGAGACAGCATCAGAATGCCGATGCCCTCTCCCGAGTCCATTGTATGGTGTCTACTGTTGCCTCCAACACCTCCGCGTTGAGGCAGAGGGGGGGGATATGTACAGGACACCGGGGGTGGGTCCTGGACGGGTGCTATACGGCACCACTGTTTGGACTATGGTCCATTTAAATAGAGGTAGAAGGTTCAGGGGGTCACCCAAAAGTGGGTGAAAAGTTCCAGGCAGGTGCTAATTCAGAGAGGACTGGCTCGCAGTCTTCTCTATCTTAGTAAAGTAGTTTGGGGCCTGGAATTTTGGAGGCTCCAAAGTGTTATTTGGGTGGGATGAAGCCTCCACTCCTAAACCTTGGAAGCCAGCGCACAAGGGGTTAAGATCTCACAGACAACCACCCATTAAAGCAGGAAGTGATGCTGGAGGGAGTGAGTGAGTTGGGAGAGTGCACCTGTGAGGACAAGACGGAAGTCTGCTAGCTGCTCAGAGAGGACTTTTGAGTAGTTTGGAAGTGAAGCTGTGTTTGCAGAGAAGGTCTGGAGGACTTCTTACTAAAAACGTATGTGCCTTTCTTTTGGTTGTTTTTCTGAAGAAAGACTTTTTCCTAATTTATGCTGGAAACAAGCAGGACTTTTGTTGTGACGTTTTGGATGCTGAAGAAAAGCTTTATTTTGTTTTGTTTGGTCACCAATAAAGACCCTTTGCTTTACTGACACGGTTTTACGCACTTGTCTCGCGGAGCTTAAAGACCCCAAAGTTTACACTAGACTAACTAAACTATTTACCTAACTAGCTATCTTCCTTGGTTGCACTTACACTTTCCCTGAACTACGTGCGTTCACTATGTTATATACTACGGCGCCTACCAAAAATACACTGTATGTTGAACAGTAAAGTATATTTATTAAAATAAATACAAGTCTACAGTCTACTATTGCTATACCAAATATATATTTATATCAATAGACTCATAAGTATATATACTTATAGTCGCACACAGTAATACACATCCAACACTACAACACAGCAATAATATATTATAATAACGCTATAATAATACGCCTAACTACACTAAACACAGTACAATACACAATTATAATTTCACCCCCCAAACCAGTTAAATAGCACACTTACATACACACACGTTATTTAGCAGCTCCCACCCAACCACCTAGCTACACACTGTCCCTGCAGGGTAAAAGGGGTTTACACAGTTGTGGTTGGCACTGCAAGGGTTAATATGGTGCAGGCCAGGGGTATAGGCAGGGATGGAGCTGTGGGCTACAGGGAGTGGCACTGCAAGGGTTAATACGGTGCAGGCTAGGGATACATGATCAGAGGGGTAATACAGGGCAGGGGGTATAATCTTTGGTGGTATAGGGAGAGGGTTACTTAGCCATTCCAGGGGTTAATGCAGGGGCTGCACGGCTCAACTGTTCTTCCTTCATGGAGCTGCGTGCTCCATCTCTTCCTCTTCCATCTGTCTCTCTGTTTGTGGTCATGAAAGCCCTCGCCCTAGTCCCAAATGCTGGACTATTTATCTATCATAAGTAGGGGGGAAGGTCTTTGGCCATGGGGCAGAGGTGTGGATAACCCATGCTATAAAAACAGGCTTAGCATGTCTTGTTTGGGGTCTGACTAGATCTCTGGTTAGGAAGCCCCCTGCTGACAAAAGGTGCAAGATAGTCTGAAATCTCCTGTCCTGAGGTGACCAGCAAACAGGCCCATCCTCGTTAGCATCTCTGTGCTAAATAACCCAGGGAGCAGTTTGGCTGTTTACCAGGTACTAGGCAGACAGCTCGACTCTTTATGCAGCCTTAAATCAATTACCCCCAACATGGCTGCTGGCCTTGTAACAGCGGTTATAAGCCTAACAATGCCATGGCCTACAGGCCAAACATAGGCCTGTATCAACTAGTGGGATGAAGATTCATATCCCACTTGGCCATTAAGGGCCAATAGATATATACATACATATGTATAGATATATACATATCAAATATATATATGTATATATACCTAACTGGCACTTCCCTCTACAGGGTGCTCCGTGGAACAGTTGCGGGCCTGTTTGGTGTGGCCCGCCTTCTCCGTTTTGCCACCCCACTGCCTCTTCCAGCCTGTTGCGGTGCTGCAGATCACTCCCTCTCTGTACTGCTGTCCTCGCTCGGCTTTCCACCTTCCCAGGTTGGGTCAGTGACTTCATCATCCACCACCTCCTTTTCCACTTTCTGTGTCTCATCCTCTTCATTAACCTCTTGAGACAGTAACTTATTGGCAACTGTGTCTTATCATCATCCACCTCATTAAACAGTAATTGCCATTCCCCTGCCTCATCTTCTTGTGACTGTGGATACTCAAGAGTTTGGGAATCAGGACACAAGATCTGTCTCTTTTCAAGCATGCTTGGCGAGAGGGCCAAATCAAGGAATGGTGCTGAAAAGAGCTCCTCGGAATATCAGAGTGTGGGATCACTTGTTTGCCCAGACTCTCCATGGTGGCAGGAAGGAGGATGAGGGTGAGGATTCTGTTAAGCAAACTTTTGGCTACTGAGACTAGCTTGGTGGAAGACAGGGTGGTGCTTAACCGAATGGAAGCATTATCTGCTGCAATCCAACCAACCACCTGGTCGCACTGGTCTGACTTCAAGAGTGGTGCCCTGCGCCGCCCTGCAAACTGGGACATGAAGCTCAAGCTAGGTATCGTGGATGATTGTTTTTCTTGTGCTCTGGCAGCAGGCAAAATTTCACCACGCCCAGGGCCATGGCCTCTGCGTGCACCATCAGCATTCCGACCACTGCCCCATCCCTTACTGCTCGCCTTCTTCATATTAAATGTTAGATATGCTTGAAAGTCTGTCACACGTACAGCAGCGTAGGATTTGGAAGTGTATGTCCAAACAAATTAAAAAAGGTATTTGAGATGTGGAAACGTCACACAGGAGATATCCCGCAGATAATGTCAATGATGTCACCAGCGGCTAATAAATAAATTACAGGGAATGTCACGGGTATTTGGGATGAGGAAATGGTATACAGGGTACCACTGGTAATGTCACTGTCCGCAGCGTCTACGAGAAAAGTACACTGTATGTGACAGATACATTTTTGTAGCGCACGTTACACTGCAGATGTGGCCCTGGTAATGTCACTGTCAGAAGCTGACACCATCTCTAGAAAAAGTGCACTGGATGTCACAGATACATTTTTCAGCGCACACGTTACACTGCAGATGTGGCGCTGGTAATGTCACTGTCAGAAGCGTACACCGTCTATAGAAAAAGTACACTGGATGTCACAGATAAATTTTTTCAGCGCACACGTTACACTGCAGGTGTGGCACTGGTAATGTCACTGTGAGAAGCGGACACCGTCTCTAGAAAATGTACACTGTACAGTATGTCACAGATAAATTTTTCAAGCGCACACGTTACACTGCAGATGTGGCACTGGTAATGTCACTGTCCGCAGCAGACACCGTCTACGGAAAAAGTACACTGTAACATAGTGACATAGTACATAAGGCAGAAAAAAGACATTTGTCCATCCAGTTTGGCCTGTCATCAGGGCCGGACTGGGGATAAAAACCAGCCCTGGAAAAAGTTGCATACCAGCCCCACAGCATTGCGTCATTATTTACTTGTTTATAAAAGGTGAAAGCATTCATTTTAAAACATGTGTGTAAACACGAATATGAATTTTGCCCCACAATAGCTCTTTTGTAGAACCCCCATTGTTTATATTATCACAGTAGACCAGCTTTTCCCAAACAGGATGCGATAACGATATGCGATGCGATATTTTAAGGGAATTGTGCTAGAGGTCTATTTGCAGTGTTATGGGGGATCTGTGGATGGCACTGTTATGGGGGATCTGTGGTTGGCACTGTTATGGGGGATCTGTGGATGACACTGTTATCGAGGGGATCTGTGGATGACACTGTTATGGGGGATCTATGGATGACACTGCTATGGAGGGGATCTATGGATGACACTGTTATGGAGGGGATCTATGGATAACACTGTTATGGAGGGGATCTATGGATGACACTGTTATGGAGGGGATCTGTGGATGGCACTGTTATGGGGGATCTGTGGATGGCACTGTTATGGGGGATCTGTGGATGACACTGTTATGGAGGGGATCTATGGATGACACTGTTATGGAGGGGATCTGTGGATGGCACTGTTAAGGAGGGGATCTGTGGATGACACTGTTATGGAGGGGATATGTGGATGGCACTGTTATGGGGGATCTGTGGATGGCACTGTTATGGGGGATCTGTGGTTGGCACTGTTTATCGTTCAATATGTCTTTATTGAGGTTTTTTCATTTATCCAGATTGAGAAAGAAGCAGTATACAAAGGATCAGTACAAAAATATCCGTACATCATAGTGTGATACATTAGTATACAGAGGTCACTGTGCATGAGTAATCAGGCGTAAAACAATAAAGAGTACTCCTACCATTGCATTGTATAAAACTACGTGACACAGCGTTAGTATACTTGAGCTGTCAATATCTGGCGGGTCAAAAAACATAGGGAATAACAAGAACAAAAGAAAAGAAAAAGGCAGAGAATTATACATAGATCAGGTTGTCATAGTATGCATCACAGACATTAGCGAGCACAATCAGTGTGTCATATATATAACGTACCTAGCTAATCAGATCTCGCATCTCCCAGGTTCTCTACTAGGGGATAGGTTGGTCCATTGTGCCCATTCTATTTCAAATCTACGCAGCGTGAAATTTTTGTGTGCCATCATTTTTTCATATGATCTAGTAGTATCCACGGCCCTTAAAATCTCCTGCACAGTAGGGATCACTGAACTTTTCCAGTACCTAGAAATGGCTAGTTTCGTGGCTAAAAACAGGTGCATAGAAATGGTCCTAAAGTTATAAGGGACTTCTGTAATGTCAATAAAGAGTAAGGCCAGAGCTGGGTCTCTGTTTAGCTCGCGGCCCGATGCCCTTTCAACTAATTGAAAGATGCTAGACCACAACTCTTTCAATAAGGGGCAACCCCAAAGTATATGTAAAAGGGTCCCTCTGCCGCCGCATCCCCTCCAGCACAGTTGCCCCAAGCCTGGGTAAATGCTACTTAGTCTCAGGGGGGTGAAATACCATCTGAGTAATGTTTTTGAGTAAGATTCGAGATGTGACACGCATTTAAGCCTTTTAGTCGCGAAATTGATAGCAGTGGACCACTGCGCTGGGGGGATACCGCGTCCCAAGTCCAGTTCCCATGATACAATGGGGGCAGTTTTTACAAAGGAGTTTTTGCTACCTAGAAACTAGTAGAGTGGGCGGATTCCTTTCCATTTGGATTGTTCCAGGGCCCATTGGTTCAGGAGCTCAAAGTGCGAATTCACTATTAGTGTAGGATTTGAGGCCAGTAAATGGCGGATCCTCAAATATTTATAAAAATCCCTTTTATGTATATTAAATCGGTTTTGCAAGTTTTCAAAGGAGTCCAAACCTGCCTGAGAGAGCAGATCTGCAACCGTTACTGCGCCCCCTTCCCTCCACCCTGCCAGATAAAGATTAGGAATTAGATATTGTAATGCCTCTATTGGGGTGAATTTCACTATAGAGGCGGTAATTCCATGTCCACTACTGTGATATCATTTCCAGGCCTTCAGAGAGGCAGAAAGTAAGTATGGGAGGGGTTGTGACGGCACCTCCTTAAAGAGGGAAGCCAGCAATATTGCCTTTAAATTGTGGGCTGGGGCAACTGTCTGCTCGATGTGGACCCAGTGTTTGGGATTATCAACGGTCCACCATTCCTTAAGTTGGTGCACCCTGGTGGCTAGATAATAATCATAAATATTTGGGAGGTTTAATCCACCTACTTTCTTAAATCTGGACATAACTGTCCTGGCAATGCGGGGGGGGGGGGGGGGGGGGCTTCTTCCAAATGAACCCATTAAGCAGTTTATTAACAGCAGTAAAAAAGGAGCTGGGTAATTCCAGTGGGAGGATTCTGAACAGATAGAGAAGCTTAGGGAGCACATGCTGCTGGAAAGCTGCTAATCTGCCTAGCCACGATATCTCCATTTTCGCAACGTTTCCCAATTCCTTTTGAAGGTCTAGGAGAATTCGAGGAAAATTCGCATCATACAGTTTTCGAATAGTGGGGGTAAGTTGAACACCAAGGTATTGGACTCCTGTGGTCTGCCAGTCCCAGGGGTAAAGCTCTTTTAGATGCTCTAGCGTTTGGTTAGGGATAAAGAGAGGGAGGGCTTGGGATTTTCCTTCATTGAGTTTGTAAAATGATAAAGAGCCATACGTATGAATAACCTTCCTAACTTCATGTAGCGATAGGACAGGGTTGGTTAGGGAAAGTATTATGTCGCCCGCGTATAGGGAAAGAGTGTGCTGCCTATTGCCAATCTGAATCCCTGAGATGTTTTCTGCTTGTCTGATAGCCTGTGCCAACGGCTCTAGGGACAGTATGAATATTAAAGGGGACAGGGGACAACCCTGCCTAGTGCCGTTTGAGAGATTAAAGGGGTCAGACAGAACACCATTGACTAAAACACGGGCAGCAGGGCCTTTATATAATGCTTCTATAGCTCTAATTAGAGCAGCAGGGAAACCCATTTTTTGGAGTACCGAGAAGGCAAACAACCAATTCACCCGGTCGAATGCCTTCTCAGCGTCCAGGGTAAGGAACACCGTGGGCAGCCCTAGTCTATTGACTCTATCTAGTAGGTTAAATACGAGTTGTCTGTAATCTGCCTACCCAGGACAAATCCCACTTGATCAGGAGCGACCAAGGTCAGTATGATCGCCGCCAACCTATTTGCTAGTAACTTGGCATATATTTTCAGGTCGGTGTTGAGGAGGGAGATAGGCCGGAAGTTTTTGGGAGTAGTTGGTTCTTTGCCGGGCTTTGGCAAGGTGACAATAGTTGCTTCCAACATTTCCCTAGGCATGTGCCCATCAGCCATGATCCTTGATAAGGACAAGTGAAGATGTGGGCCCAGGAGTTCAGAGAGAAGTTTGTAATAGGAATTAGTCAGACCATCCGGTCCGGGACTTTTGTGATGAGGCAGCTTTTTGATTATGCCTATTATCTCATCCAGTGTGATGGCCCCGCATAACCTTGTTTTGTGTTCTTCAGACATGGAAAGTAGTGAGAGGGAATCAAGGAAATTGCTAATATCGTGGTCAGAAGGTTGAACCACCTCTTTATTATCGGCCAGATTGTATAAGTTCGAGTAAAAGGACATGAACCTATTTGCAATCTTTTTTGGGTCATAAATTTTGTGGGTTTTAGTGGGGTCCCAGAGAAAAGCAATCCTGGAATTTTGGATTCTACATTTAATTCTGTTTGCCAACAGCTTCCCTGCTTTATTTGCTTGGGAGTAATACATGGCTTTGACTTTTTTCAAGGACAGTTCATATCTATGCAGCGTGTGCTCCCCTAGCTGTGCCCTGAGGGAGCGGAGCTCCTCTGAATAAAGAGGAGAGGGAGATGCCTTATTCAGAATCTCTAATGCTCGAATTTTGTTCAGCAAATACGTAGTGAGGTGTTCTCTTTTCTTTTTGGCCCTATGCCCTAGCTTAATGAAAATACCTCTAATATAGGCCTTATGTGCTGCCCAAACAATAGATGGATTATCTACTGTGTTCACATTGTTCATGAAATATTCAGACAAAGCGTTTTTTACCTCCTTTTGACAGTCTAAATCTGCAAGTAAAAATTTGTTTACCCTCCATGTCGGATTTGGAGGGCGGTTGTACTGTTCTGAAATCTTTACCGAGACAGGAGCATGGTCTGAGCATGATATTGTTCCTATTTCAGAGTTTGTAATGGTTGAGAGGGAAGCTCTATCTACCAACACAAGGTCTATACGAGAATATGTTAGATGAGAAGGGGAGAAATATGTATAATCTCGTTCCATGGCGTGATGTAAGCGCCAGATGTCATATAGGGACATTTTGGTTAGAAGACTCATCAATGTGTGAGGACTACTTCTCATGGAGGAGGAGGAGTCCATGGATGCATCTGGGACCATATTGAAATCACCACATATGAGGACCCTTCCTTGCTGTACAGACTGAACTTTACTGAATAGATTTTGAAGGAAGCGCTGGGAGTGCGCATTGGGTGCATATAGCCCCACTAAAGTATAGAGAATGTTGTTTAGATAACAGACATGTATGATATACCGCCCTCTGAAGTCGACAATGGATGATACAGCAGAGTAAGCTACAGTATTCTTGATTGCCGGCAACACTCCCTGTTTCTTTTTGGTACAATGGGCCTGGAGAACAACTGGGAAACATCTATGTTTGATGCGGTCATCATCCGCCGCAATTATATGCGTCTCCTGAGCACAAAAAATGTTGCACTGTAGAAAGAGAGCCTCCCTCCACATCAGGTTGCGTTTGTATGGGCTATTGAGCCCCCTAACGTTTAAAGAGCTAAGCTTCAATATCATTGGTAATCTGTATTGCAATGAATGCAAGAGATGCTTGAAGCGGAGGGAGGCGCTGTCTAAGCAGCGATGAACACACACACTGTAAGTGCAATTAAAAATAATGCTCTGCCAAAAATACGTAAAGAACCAGAACAGAGGAGTAGAAAATATGAACAGTGACTGAGGAGTCACAACAAACATTGCCCTAGTGGTAGGACAAGATGGGGGGAGGGATATGAGTAAGGCACATGTTTGCGCCTTGACAATTGTAGGGGGAAGAGTCCTGCTAAATGCCATAAAGGAGAATAGTAGGACTACTGCTCCATGGGGATAGTAACAGATATGACCCCCTTAGTGCGCTTTCCTTCGTCGCCTATTTTCCACCAACTGCCATTCTCCAGATGTGTGGTGACGTCTAGGAGCATCAGAGTCTTGTATAGAATCCACAGAAATGTTCCAAGATGCAAGGGTCGCTTTGCCTTCAGCAACTGAGCGAATCACCACAAAAGAGCCATCCTTGTGAATCAGAAGCTTGACAGGGAAGCCCCATCTATAGGCAATGGAGTGTGCTCTCGGAGCGGTGGTGATAGGGGCAAGAGACTTCCGGAGCTGTAATGTCGCCGCTGAAAGATCCACAAAAATCTTAACCCCAGCATATGGGGCCGGTAGAGTCTCCAATTTCCTTGCGGCAGTGAGGAGTTGCTCCTTAATGTGGAAGAAATGCACCTTAGCCAGTACATCGCTTGGGACGTCATCCGGTAGGTGTTTGGGCTTGACAATTCTGTGTGCCCTATCGATTATAAGATTGCGCTCAGCACATTTGGGTAGAAGCAGCTGTATCAGTTTCTGAATACAGACTGCCAACTCAGATGCAGTAACATCTTCTGGGGACCCCCGCAATTTGAGGTTGTTCCGGCGGGAACAATCCTCCAGATCTGCGATCTTTGCTTTGAGCTGGGTGACCTCCTCAGAGAGGAGCTCATGGGAATATATGAGCGTATTATGGGAGGTAGCAAATTCTCCCATTTTGGTCTCCACATGCTCCATTTTATCTCCCAACTCCTTAACAGTGGCCTGGATCGGCACGATCGACCTCGCGATCTGCGCCGTTATGGAGTGGTGAAACGCCAGCAGCATGTCTTTTATCAGGGTCCCTGAGGCTGGTTGGTCTGTTGTTTGCAGGCCCTGTAGCGCTTCATGTATGGAGGGTACGCCCGGCTGGCCCCTGGGGGAAGCTGTGCACTCACCGGAGTCACGGGGACCATGTTGTCTCGGTCTCTGCTTGTCCGGACTGTCTGTCGGTGAGGCCTGGATGTCGGCGCTCCCTGGGTGCGCGGAAAGGGACTCCTCTGCCATCCGCTGGAGACTGTGTGAAGTCGCTGCAGGAGGAGACTCCGCTGAAGAAGCGTTAGAGGGAGACTTGTTGTGCGGGAGGTAAGCTGGTGAGCGCGGGCCCATTGATGAAGAAGGGCTGGAGCCAGGCGTCATGTGCCGTCATCTCCGGCGCCATCTTCTCATGGGCGAAGAAAAAGTCTCGTTTTCCCTGCTGCTTCAAGCTTTTCCTGCCTCTGGTCATCATGGAGTCATGTAGGAAGCTTAGAGGGATGAATAGATGTCAGTTTGGTGGATATTTGTGGGGTTTAGCAGTCTGAGACGCTTCGGTGGAGCAGGAGCTCAGATTCAGGCTGCCATCTCACTCGGCTGCTTGGCCACGCCCCTGTGGCACTGTTATGGGGATCTGTGGTTGGCACTGTTATGGGGGATCTGTGGTTGTCACTGTTATAAAGGATCTGTGGATGGCACTTTTATGAAGGATCTGTGGTTGGCACTGTTATGGGGATCTGTAGTTGGCACTGTTATGGGGATCTGTGGATGGCACTGTTATGGAGATCTGTGGATGGCACTGTTATGGGGGACCTATGGATGATGCACTGTTATAGGGGATGTGTGCTATGACACATAGGGCCATGAGCGGGGCCTGCATAAGATGCTATATGTGTGAATGACACACATACAGTGTCGGACTGGGGTACCTAGGGCCTACCAGTAAAATTTATTTAGGAGGCCCACCATACGGATACATTCAAATATAATAAATAATTTAACAAGTTTTTTATATGAACATAGGCTGGTTGAGGTGCTGTACATTCAATATATGTATGTAGTGCAGTAAATCTAATGTGTTATGTGCCACTTGTTCAGGGGGTGGGAGACTAGGGGCTCACCTTGCTCAGGGGCCCACCGGGGGATTGCCCTGTACCCCTGTGGGCCAGTCCGAGCCTGCACACATATGGCATATTATGCTGGCCCCTCTCATGGCCCTATGTGTCACAGCATTACTTTAATAATGTCCCCTCATGTGTCCTAAACCACGCACATAACTGTCTTTGTATGCAAAGTCTTTCTTTACTGCTGAAACAATCGCTCTCCTATTGATATTGAAAATCACCCGCCTCTCTGTACTCAGCCTCCTACTTGACACACAGCCCTGAACAGCCGGATGACAGCTCTGCACAAGCAGCAGCTAGCAGGCTAAAGGACCTTCCGTGATGTCATGATCATGTGATCAGTCACATGTGTGGGAGGAGTCAGGCTCCGGGCAATGTCTGTGCTGGAGCCTGCTGTTGGGGGCGGGGCCGGGGGATGGGCTCCTCTCTCTGTCAGTCACTCTGTCTCTGTGTAATATACTGCACCAGCCAAGGAGCCTCCTCGCTGTCAGCACGGCCGGCCGTGCAGCAGTCAAGGCTACCGGCCTAATGGGAATTTTCGGCCCTGCCTGTCATCCTGCAAGTTGATCCAGAGGAAAGCAAAAAAAAAAACTGTGAGGTAGAAGCCAATTTTACCCGCTTTATGGGAATAAAAAATTATTTCCCGACTCCAATCAGGCAATCAGAATAACTCCCTGGATTAACGACCCCTCTCTAGTAGCTATAGCCTGTAATATTATTACACTCCAGAAATACACCCAGGCCCCTCTTGAATTCCTTTATTGTACTCACCATGTACACAGTACTCCATGTGTGGTCTGACTAGCGATTTGTAAAGTGGCAGGACTATGTTCTCATCACGGGCATCTATGCCCCTTTTGATGCAACCCATTATCTTATTGGGTTTTTGCAGCTTAGTTTGCTGTTTATTAAAATTCCTAGATCCTTTTCCGTATGTCACAGATACATTTTTTTCAGAGCACATGTTACACTGCAGATGTGGCACTGGTTATGTCACTGTCAGAAGCGGACACCGTCTATTGAAAAAGCACACTGTATGTCACAGATACATTTTTTAAGCGCACACATTGCACTGGAGATGTGGCACTGGTAATGTCACTGTCCGCAGCAGACATTGTCAACAGAAAAAGTACACTGGATGTCACAGATACATTTTTTCAGCGCACACGTTACACTGCAGATGTGCCACTGATAATGTCATTGTCAGAAGTGGACACCATCTATTGAAAAAGTACACTGTATGTCACAGATATTTTTTGGAGCCGCACACTTTACACAGGAGATGTGGCGCAGCTAATGTCACTGTCCGCAGCGGACACCATCTATGGAAAAAGTACACTGGATGTCAGATATTTTTTGGATGCACACACTTTACACTGGAGATGTGGCGCAGCTAATGTCACTGTCCGCAGCTGACACCGTCTACGGAAAAAGTACTCTGGATGTCACAGATTGTTTTGGATGCAAACACTTTACACTAGAGATGTGGCGCAGCTAATGTCACTGTCCACAGCGGATGCGTCTACGGAAAAAGGAGACTGGATGTCACCGATATTTTTTGGATGCGCCCACTTTACACTGGAGATGTGATGCAGCTAATGTCACTGTCCGCAGTGGACAATGTCTACGGAAAAAGTACACTGGATGTCACAGATATTTTTTGGAGGCGCACACTTTACACAGGAGATGTGGCACAGCTAATATCACTGTCCGCAATGGACACCGTCTACGGAAAAAGGACACTGGATGTCAGATATTTTTGGGATGCACACACATTACTCTATATAGCACCCGATGACATGTTCCGGCCATCCAATCACTGTAATGCCAGTAACCAACATGGCTACGGCATTACAGTGAGAGCAGCACTTAGCTGCACCTCTATTGGCTGCGTAGCAGACAAGAAAAATGCGGGCAGGAGACTTGAGCATTGCGCTCGATCACATGCGGTATTCGGCCGAATACCGCCATGTGCCGAGCATCGAGATGCTTGAGACGAACTGCTGTTAAACCGAGCATGCTCGATCAACACTAATATCTATCTGTTAACAAACCAGGACTGAGAATAAATCCATGTCTTACCCTACTAAATCTGAAGAGGTCATCATGCTCGACATTTAAAAACATTTCAAAATCACATAGCGTTCAATGTCATAATTATATATCATGGGAAAATTGTGAACTGGATGTCAAGTGCAAAAGGCAATATGCCCTGGTAGCAGATTTCATTTCAGAAAATATGAAATCATTCCATCTTACATAGTGTAGTAAATACATTGACATTCTTTTAGAAAACTTTTCTCTAGAAGTGACTAAACCAACCAAATACAGTTTTTTATTTACTTTAACACTATTATAGCAAACGTATTAAAGAAAATTAGTCCCATACCATTATAACACACAGAAAAAAAGTGTGTGACAGTCATCAAAACTGGTCACAGGAAACTTTAAGTAGTTATCCCAGCAGCATATCAGATTTCAACCCAGATTTTTGAGAGGCTGTCTTGAAAATGAACACTTTCATGACTTATACCATTCATGTACTACTCAAGTAGGGATTTTAAAGATGGCCCCCACTCAGAAGTTGAGTGGGCGCCACACCAGCCAGGTGCCTGCTGTTTTCACATAGTGGACTCCAAGAGGCAGAGTCAGTAATGGGTATTTAACCTCTCAGATGCCATTGTCAATTGTGATCACAATCTACTGTGATCACAACCTCCTGGAGACCTAATGGCTCTCACGTGCCAGGATCGAGAGAGCTGTTTGGTTGTTATGGCAGTCTCCAGCCTTCTGAAGGCTCAGAAGCCTGCCAAAGCAAAGCTCCTATTAGGCCCTGCATAAGTCTCCCATAGACTTCAATAATAAATCATTGCAGTCTATGGGAGAAGTGATTAGATGTTCCAATGTTAAAGTTCCCTAGAGAACTAAAATAAGTGTAGAAATTGTTTAAATAAGTTTGATAAAATGTAAAAAAAAATATATACCACCATTTTAAAAATAACAGTAAAAAAAATAAAGATCATTAGCATTACCACAACCCCAAAACACACCTACTATTCGCCATTTTTTGGTCACTTACCCTCCCAATGAAAATGTGTACAAAAAGTGATATACAGTAATATACAGTGTATTTGGAAAGCTTTCAGACTCTTTTGCTTTTCACATTTTGCTATGTTGTAGCCTTGTGCTAAAATAAAAAAAATCTAGTTTTCCCCCATCAATCTGCACTCAATACACTATAATGCCAAAGTAAAAACCGAATTTTAGAAATTTTTGCTAATTTATTTAAAAAGAAAAACTAAAATGTAGCCTGGTCATACTGTAAGTAGTGTTGAGCGAAGCCGGTTCGGCCTGCTCTGTCTGAACCTGATACTTTCCTAAACTTTGTTCATAATATGCGCTACATACATTACAATGTATGGGCTCCTCTGAGGCAATCTTCTTATTGCCACCAGTAACACGAGAATTTTTTATTCTCGTGCCTCGGCTGTTACAGTTAGTTTCTGAACATACATTAATGTTTCAAAATCAGAATCTGAACTCGGGTTCGTTAATTACTGTGGCACATGCCACAAACCCAAGTTTGGATTTGGATTTGGGTTTCTTTGCTATGAAACGCTTTCCTATGAAATTTAACTCTAGGGCTTCCCATTTCTCTTACTCATCTGTGAGATGTTTCTACACCTTGATTGGAAGCCACCTGTGGTAAATTCAGTTGATTAGAGATGATTTGGGAAAAGAAAACAATCCTGTTGATATAAAGTCTCACAGCTGACAAAGCATATCAGGAGCACAGTGTCCTCCATAATAGAGGTAACCAAGAACCCAATGGTCACTCTCGCTGAGCTCCAAAGATCCTATGTGCAGATATATCAACCATCACTGCCGCACTCCCCCAATCTGGGCTATATGGCAAGAAAGAATCATCTACTCAGTAAAAGACACATGAAAGGCCACCTGGAATTTGCAAAAAGCACCTAAAGGACTCTTGGACTGTGAGAAACTAAATTCTCTGGTCTAATGATACCAATATTGAACTTTTTGGCCTGCTAAACATCATGCCTGGAGGAAACCTGTCACTGCTCATCACCTGCCCAATACCATCCGTACAGTGAAGCATGGTGGCTGGGACAGTTAGACTGGTCAAGGCTTGAGGGAAAGCTGACTGGAGCAAAGTTCAGATATACAGTTACAAGAAAAAGTATGTAAACCATTTGGAATGATATGGATTTCTGCACTAATTGGTCATAAAAAGTGATCTGATCTTCATCTAAGTCACAACAGTAGACAATCATAGTCTGCTTAAACTAATAACACACAAATAATTAAATGTTACTATGATTTTATCAAACACACCATGTAAACATTCACAGTGCAGGTGGAAATAGTATGTGAACTAATGACATCTACAAAAGCTAATTGGAGTGAGGTGTCAGCCAACTGGAGTCCAATCAATGAGATGAGATTGGAGGTGTTGCCCTATAAAAAACACACACCAGTTCTGGGTTTGCTTTTCACAAGAAGCATTGCCTGATGTGAATGATGCCTCGCACAACAGAGCTCTCAGAAGACCTACGATTAAAAATTGTTGACTTGCATAAAGCTGGAAAGGGTTATAAAAGTATCTCCAAAAGCCTTGCTGTTCATCAGTCCACGGTAAGACAAATTGTCTATAAATGGAGAAAGTTCAGCCCTGCTGATACTCCCCCTAGGAGTGGCCGTCCTGTAAAGATGACTGCAAGAGCACAGCGCAGACTGCTAAATGAGGTGAAGAAGAATCCTAGAGTGTCAGCTAAAGACTTACAAAAGTCTCTGGCATATGCTAACATCCCTGTTAGCAAATCTACGATACGTAAAACACTAAACAAGAATGGATTTCATGGGAGGATACCACAGAGGAAGCCACTGCTGTCCAAAAAAAACATTGTTGCACGTTTACAGTTTGCACACGAGCGCCTGGATGTTTCACAGCAGTCCTGGCAAAATATTCTGTGGACAGATGAAACCAGTGTTGAGTTGTTTGGAAGAAACACACAACATTATGTGTGGAGAAAAAGAGGCACAGCACACCAACATAAAAACCTCATCCCAACTGTGAAGTATGGTGGTGGGGGCATCATGGTTTGGGGCTGCTTTGCTGTGTCAGGGCCTGGACGGATTGCTATCATCGAAGGAAAAATTAATTCCCAAGTTTATCAAGACATTTTGCAGGAGTACTTAAGGCCATCTGTCCACCAGCTGAAGCTCAACAGAAGATGGATGTTGCAACAGGACAACAACCCAAAGCATAGAAGTAAATCAACAACAGAATGGCTTAAACAGAAGAAAATATGCCTTCTAGATTGGCCCAGACAGAGTCCTGACCTCAACCCGATTGAGATGCTGTGGCATGACCTCAAGAAAGTGATTTACACCAGACATCCCAAAAATATTGCTGAACTGAAACAGTTCTGTAAAGAGGAATGGTCAAGAATTACTCCTGACCGTTGTGCACATCTGATCTGCAACTACAGGAAACGTTTGGTTGGAATTATTGCTACCAAAGGAAGTTCAACCAGTTATAAAATCCAAGGGTTCACATACTTTTTCCATCTGCACTGTGAATATTTACATGGTGTGTTCAATAAAAACATGGTAACATTTAATTCTTTGTGTGTCATTAGTTTAAGCAGACTGTGATTGTCTATTGTTCTGACTTAGATGAAGATCAAATCACAAAACCTACACCAGAGTGCTCTGGACCTTAGACTGGTCCGAAGGTTTACCTTCCATCAAGACAATGACCCTAAACACATAGCCAAGACAACACTGGCGAGGCCCATTTAGATGCATGTTCTACATATGTTCTACATATGAGTCTCTCGCTTGAATTGCAAAATATTTGGGTTTGGAAAATTCAGGATGAATTCCATATTGATAGAATTGAAATGCAAGCTATTCTTTTTTATTCAAAAGAAAAGGAAATCAGCTTGTTTCATACCAGAACCCAGCTCTTTATGGGTAACTACCCTTTAACAAAGCTGAGCAAAAAAAATCTGCTTGCCGGTCTGAGAGGCCTTGGTTGGGGTACTATTTATTATTATGTAGGGTGCAGAGTATGCATGAGTAATATCATAAGCCAGCCAATGTTCCTCTGGGTTTCTGGGAAAAATATATGATTGAAAATTATCATATTTTACATCAGCCAGCATTAGATATGCTTAGGAGTAGCATATTAATCTCTCTCTCCCTCTCTCTCTTTTTGAATTTTTTGGGTAAATTTTCAAATCCATACTGTACTGGAGATTGCTGCATGTAAATGCAGTAGTCTCCTTCACTCACGAGCGAGCAATTGTCAGGAAGGAATGCTCCCTTCTCGACAATCACCTGCTTAATTAAGCAATGAAAAGGGGACTTTTAGGACAACTACAGTATGTGAATGTCCTTGAGTGGCCCAGCCAGGGTCCTGACTTCCAAACATCTCTGGAGAGAACTGAAAATGGCTGTCTATTGATGGTCCTCAACCAACTTCAAAGAGCTTGATAGAATCTGCAGAAAATCCCCAAATTCAGATGTGCAAACTTTGTGACATCATACCCAAGAAGACTGTAGGCTATAATCACTGCCAATGGTGTTTCAACTAAGTAGTTAATAAAGGGTATGAATACTTATGTAAATGCGATATTTAATTTTTTTTCTTTTCTATATATTAAAAAATCCTCAAAAATAGACAGGACTACATAAACACATCCCAATAAAATTGCCAAATGAGAATATTCCCTTAGTACTATAACTTTTTTATTTTTCCGTTAATATAACTATATAAGGCCTTTTTTGTGTGGGACATTTTGGGGTCCACATAACTTACTGATTAACTTTTATTTACTATTTCTGGAGGAGATAGAAAGAAAACAGCAAATATGTACCTTTATTCTCTGGGTACGTACGATTACAGTGAAACAAAATGCATACAAAAAATATATATTTTTGCATTGCTGCATCCCAAGACCCATATTTTTTTTATTTTTGGTTCTACAGAGCTGTGTGAGGTGTGGATTTTTGTAGGAATGCTTATGCTTTTCATTGGTAAAATTTTGGGGTACATAACACATTTTGATCAGTTTTTATTTAATTCTTTTGTGATGAATGAGCAAAAAACAGCAACTAGCATATTTTATGTTCTTTCAAAGTACAAGAAAAATTACATGATAATTGTGTAGTTTAGAGTTATTACTAAATATGTACAATTTCTTTGTACTACAACTGGACTTTAATAGTCAATCTTTTGATCACTTATATAATATATTGCAGTGCTGGGTATGAGTCAGTGGATTTGAACTACTATAGGTGGCACTGATGCACTCAGTCTTTTGCATCTCACTCAACTAGACTGTCAGGATTGGTTCATAGACCATGTTAGTTCAGTAGTCCTTCTAGTTCTGTTAGTTCACAAGTCACAGGATCCACTATCAGCCTCCTCAGGTCATAGTGCTGCAGGACAGGCAGTAGGCTATACTGCAGTTCCATTCACTGCACCAAATATCACCTGCTTGCTTTTATTCAGACTGCAGGATAAAAATAAATATGTCTGATTCTTAAAAAAAACTATATCTCATCCAAGAAGTTGTAAATCCTGTGTAACAGAGCAGCTCTGTGCTTCTGATTACTTTTCTGTAGCATCACAGAGTCAAAGAAATAATGAACTAAAGGAACTAATCTTTTGAACTTATCTTTCAGGTGAACTAGATCAGAATGAATTAATCTCCAGAATGAACTAGCTTTCCCATTACTAGTTTTGAGGCGGTAAAAGCAAAAAAATTGCAGGATCCAAACAGGGATGAACATAATCCTATGTGGATTCCTACATAAGGTCCGGGATCTCTCCCTACTATGAACCTAGTGGTATTTTGCTTTTAAAATTATTGGGGTTAAGACAAGATCGCATAACATGGTGGATGGATCCAACATGGCCACTGGATTATTGCAGCGACACTGCCCTTGTGCATGAGCATTTGCCATATCTCTCCCTTTGCTCAGCTCACAGGACACTAGCGGAGACCACGGAGGATAAGGCTTTTATACGGCTGTGACATGGAGATGGCTACCTGCAGATTGACTGGCTATACAGCATGAGGGGAGTTTTCGGGCTTCTTATATATATGGAATATAACGGAATGCCAAGACAGGGCTTGTTTTTCTGTCCTGCATAACGGAAACCAGACGGATCTGTTATGCTTGCCTATAGACTTCTATTAGGACAGAGTAAAACGGAATGCCTCTAGAAGGTTTTCGTTTTGCATTCCGTCTGGCCATTCCGTTATATTCGGTTATAAACGGAACCTATAACAGAATGGCATAATGCTAGTGCGAACCCACTCTTAGTTGCAGATTGAAGTTTGAATCGAACACTACTTGTGATCTAGGCATGCCATAATATTTGTCAGGAGAGGTGATAAGTCCTGAAAAGGTTTTTCTACAAAGACTATTTTGTATAGTTAAATTCAGTCCATAATTATAATATACTAGCAGAAGGACCCGGCTTCACACGGGTATATTTCATCTATTTCATGTAATGTTTGTGTGTGTCGTTAAAAGATATCAACAGCATCCCCCATAACAGTGACATCTACAGTACCCTGCCCCTTAAAAGTGACCTCCACAGCCCCCCACCCCTTAACACTGACCCCCCTATAGTGCCCAGCCTCCTTAAATTGGGACCTCCACAGCAGCCCATCCCCTTAACTTTGACCTTCACAGCAGCCTGCCCCTTTAACAGTGAGTTCCATAGCACCCCAATCCCTTGACAGTGACCTCCACAGGGCCCCCCCCTTAACAGTGACCTCTACAGCACCTGCCCCTTAACACTGACCATAGGTTACAGTCCCCTTAACTGTGACCTCCACCATTCATGGCCCCCTAAACAGAGACCTCCACAGTGACTGCCCCTTTAATAGTGTCTTCCACTATACCCCACTCCCTTAACAGTGACCTCACAGTACCCCACTGCTTTAACAGTGACCTCACAGTACCCCGCTGCCCCTTTAATAGTGGCCTCCACAGTCCCCTTCCTCCCTTAACAGTGACCTCCACAGTGCCCGCCCCTTTAACAGTGACCTCCACAGTGGACTGCCTCCTTAACAGTAACATCCACAGCGCCCTTTTATTTTAAGTGTCCTCCACAGCGGCCACCCTTTTATTAGTGACTTCCACAGTACAGTCTCCTTAACAGTGATTTCCACAATAACCCTCCTCCTTAACAGTGACCTCCACAGCAGCTGCCCCTTTAAAAGTGACCTTCACAGTCCCCCGACCCCTTAATAGTAACTTCCACAGTGTCTGTCCCTAAAAGTGAACTCCATAGCGGCGGCCCTTTATTTGTGACCTCCACAGTACCACGTCTCGTTAACACTGATTTCCACAATAACCCGCCCCCTTAACAGTGACCTCCACAGAGCTCCGCTACCTTAACCGCCTCCGGACCGCCTAACGCACGATCGCGTTCCGTCACGCATCGGCGCGTCACCTCGCGAGACGCGAGATTTCGCTCAGAGCCGGTTCGCGCATGCTCATCGCAGGTCGGCAAAATTTAAAGGGGTATTACATCACAAGCCTGCCAGCCAATGATCGTCGCTGGCAGGCTGGCGATTTTCAATAAAACGAATCACAAGCCATATAACACCTTATATTTATAAATATAAGGTGTAAAATTGCTTCTGTGCTCCTCTGCTGGTCCTTTTCGTCGGTTGGTCCCAGCAGAGGAGCACATATCACTGTGAGTACCCACCAACACCACACTTAGCCCCCAGATCACCCCCCATCCCCCTAATTAACCCCTTGATCGCCCCTTGATCGCCCCTGTCAATCACCTAGTGAAAGGGAAAAAAGTGATCAGTGTAAACTGTCACTTTTTTTTCCCACTGGTATTGACTGTTAGGTTTTAGGATAGTTTAGGCCCCTTGGTTAGGTAGTTAGCGATCGTTTAGCGCCCAGCCCACCGCACCACAGTCACTGATTCGCTGATTAGCGTATATCGCTAATCAGCATTTGTACTTTTATAGTATCTGTAAGTGATCAAAACTGATCACAATCAGATCTATAATAGTATTAGTGTCACCTTAGTTCGCCCTCCACCCAAAACGCAGTGTTTGCCTGATCAGGCCTGATCGGTCGCCCACACGTGCGTTCACCCACGCCCGCCCCGCCGCAGTGACAAAAAATATTATTTTTTTTGATCACTGCACAATCACTTTACAAGCGCTGCGGCGATAAAAAAAATCCGTTTTGATATTTTTTATCAATCGCAGCGGCCTCCGGTACTTCGCTAGCCTCCCATTTGTAAGACAGGCTTGCTTTTTTTCTTGGGTAGTCTCAGGGAATACCCCCTAAATTTAGTAGTCCAAATGTCAAACAGGGGGTATTCTTCTGAAGAGGCCTACAGGCTTCTGACCCAGTCGGATGAGGAATGGGAACCCTCATCTGACGAATCCAGCGGGTCACAATATGAACCTGTAGAAAGCAGTGGCAGTCTGACCCAAAGTTCGGACGAGGAGGTTGAGGTCCCTGATAGCACCAGGCGTACCCGGCCCCTTGTTGCTAGACCACAGGTTGCGCAGGATCCGCTTCAAGGGCAGCAGAGTGGGGCTGGCGCTGTCGGATTATGTGGTGAGGCATACATCAGCAGCGCAGCCCACCCTGGACCTAGTACCAGCACTGCCGTACAACATGGTGAAGTGGCGAGCACCAGAAGGGCAGTTGAAGCTGGTACGGTGGCACGTGCAATAGTTCCCCCGTCGCAGCCACCGCACAGACAGGTCCGTAGAGCCCCTAGAGTCCCTGAGGTGCTGGCAAACCCTGATTGGCAGTCCCCAACTTCAGCCGCACCTGTAGTTCCCCCTTTCACCGCCCAGTCTGGAGTTCGGGTTGAGACAGCTCAGATCGGTTCGGCACTGGGATTTTTTGAGCTGTTCTTGACTGCGGAGCTTTTGGACATAGTCGTGGCAGAAACAAATCGGTATGCCACTCAATTTATAGCCGCCAACCCGGGAAGCCATTATGCCCAGCCTTTCCGGTGGAAACCAGTCCAAGTTTCCTAATAATTTTTTTTCCTGGGCCTTCTCCTCAACATGGGTCTAACCAAAAAGCATGAATTGCAGTCATATTGGTCCACGAACCCAATTCATCACATGCCCATGTTCTCTGCTGCTATGTCCAGGGCACGATTTGACGCCATCCTGCGTTTCCTGCACTTTAGCGACAACACCACCTCCCGTCCCAGAGGCCACCCAGCTTTTGACCGGCTCCACAAAATTCGGCCCCTCATAGACCACTTCAACAACAAATTTGCAGATTTGTATACCCCTGAGCAAAACATCTGCGTAGACGAGTCCCTTATACATTTTACCGGGCGCCTTGGCTTCAAACAATACATCCCAAGCAAGCGCGCCCCGTATGGGGTCAAATTGTATAAGCTCTGTGAAAGGGCCACAGGCTATACACACAAATTTCGGATCTATGAGGGTAAAGATCAGACCCTGGAGCCGGTCGGTTGCCCTGACTACCTGGGGAGCAGTGGGAAGACAGTCTGGGACTTGGTGTCACCCTTATTAGGCAAGGGGTACCATCTTTATGTGGACAATTTTTACACAAGTGTGCCCCTCTTCAGGCATTTGTTCCTAGAACAGATTGGCTGCTGTGGCACCGCGCGACCTAGTAAAAAGGGCTTCCCACAACGGCTCGTTACCACCCGTCTTGCAAGGGGGGAGAGGGCTGCCTTGTGTAACGAAGAACTGCTCACGGTGAAATGGAGAGACAAGCGTGACGTTTACATGCTCTCCTCCATTCACGCAGACACGACAATACAAATAGAACGGGCAACCAGTGTCATTGAAAAGCCCCTCTCGGTCCACGACTATAACCTTTACATGGGAGGGGTGGACTTTAATGACCAGATGTTGGCTCCTTATTTAGTTTCCCGACGCACCAAACGCTGGTATAAGAAGGTGTCTGTATATTTGATTCAATTGGCTGCATATAATAGTTTTGTTCTCTACAGTAAGGCTGGGAGAACAGGATCCTTCCTCAAATTTCAGGAAGAGATCATCGAGAACCTCCTGTATCCAGGAGGTTCCGTGGCCCCATCCACCAGTGTAGTGAGCCGTCTACACGAGCGACATTTCCCCAATGTCGTTGCTGGTACCTCAACCCAACCGTCACCCCGAAAAAGATGTGTCTGTAGCAGGAGTGGAATAAAGCGTAACACCCGCTATTTCTGTCCTGACTGCCCTGACCACCCTGCCTTATGCTTAGGGGAGTGTTTCCGGAAGTACCACACACAGGTACACTTAGCATAGGGATTGCATCTCACAGGACAGGCACACAGGGCTATTAGGGCCCTTTCACTCACAGCTGCTGAAAACCTCTCCTTTCACCTGGGACAAAGTGCATAATGTACTTCGCCACATCTTTGGGCGATTTGCGCTTTGCACATTGTCCCATGGGGAAGGAGAGGTTTGTCCTATAAAGGTAAAAAAAAAAAATGAAATCACCGGTAAGCAAAAAAGTTAACGTTCTGTTCAAAAAGTTAAATAAAGTTTATATGTTCCGTTCAAATGTTATTATAAAGTTAATAAATTTATTGCGTTGCAGCCTGGTTTTTTCTTTTTTGTTTTGTTTTTTTTTACCTTCCAGGTGGACCAACCGATCGACTAGCTGCAGCACTGATGTGCATTCTGACAGAAGCATTGCGCTGCTGTCAGATTACACAAAAGTCGGTGTATGCGGCGCTGCAAGACGAGATTTCTCCTCTGCAGTAAAAGATACGTTTGCCGAGGCATATGAGCTGAGGGGGTGGTGGTGTTCATATGCTTTGGCAAACACTTTGTATATAAAAAAATTTAAATAAAATCCCGGCAATGATTTATTCATCCACATCGATTGATGTGAATGGAGAAATCAAGTTTGCCAGGGCATACGGGCTAAGTGGGTATGGATGTTGGGCGGAGCTCCTAGGTCCTGGCAGACGCCTTTCCCCTCCTTTTTTTTTTTGGCAGAGATTTTTTCATCCACATTGATCGATTGAAGAAATCTGTGCCCAGAGGCTGAACGGAAAAAAAATAATCTCATTACCCGTATGCTTAATATAAGGAGAATAGCAGAAACTCCTAATGCTGGCCATACATGTAATGATTGCGGAGACCCTCAAATGCCAGGGCAATACAAACACCCCACAAATGACCCCATTTTGGAAAGAAGACACCCCAAGGTATTCGCTGAGGGGCATATTGAGTCCATGAAAGATTGAAATTTTTGTCCCAAGTTAGCGGAAAGGGAGACTTTGTGAGAAAAAAAAAAAAAAAACAATTTCCGCTAACTTGTGCCAAAAATAAATAAATTTCTATGAACTCGCCATGCCCCTCATTGAATACCTTGGGGTGTCTTCTTTCCAAAATGGGGTCACATGTGAGGTATTTATACTGCCCTGGCATTTTAGGGGCCCTAAAGCGTGAGAAGAAGTCTGGAATCCAAATGTCTAAAAATGCCCTCCTAAAAGGAATTTGGGCCCCTTTGCGCATGTAGGCTGCAAAAAAGTGTCACACATGTGGTATCGCTGTACTCAGGAGAAGTTGGGGAATGTGTTTTGGGGTGTCATTTTACATATACCCATGCTGGGTGAGATAAATATCTTGGTCAAATGCCAACTTTGTATAAAAAAATGGGAAAAGTTGTCTTTTGCTGAGATATTTCTCTCACCCAGCATGGGTATAGGTAAAAAGACACCCCAAAACACATTGCCCTACTTCTTCTGAGTACGGCGATACCAGATGTGTGACACATTTTTGCAGCCTAGGTGGGTAAATGGGCCCACATTCCAAAGAGCACCTTTCGGATTTCACAGGGCATTTTTTACACATTTTGATTTCAAACTACATCTCACACATTAGGGCCCCTAAAATGCCAGGGAAGTATAACTACCCCACAAGTGACCCCATTTTGGAAAGAAGACACCCCAAGGTATTCCGTGAGGGGCATGGCGAGTTCCTAGAATTTTTTTATTTTTTGTCACAAGTTAGAGGAAAATGATGATTTTTTATATTTTTATTTTTTCCTACAAAGTCTCATATTCCACTAACTTGTGACAAAAAATAAAAACTTCCATGAACTCACTATGCCCCTCACAGAATACCTTGGGGTGTCTTCTTTCCAAAATGGGGTCACTTGTGGGGTAGTTATACTGCCCTGGCATTTTAGGGGCCCTAATGTGTGGGAAGTAGTTTGAAATCAAAATGTGTAAAAAATGCACTGTGAAATCCGAAAGGTGCTCTTTGGAATGTGGGCCCCTTTGCCCACCTAGGCTGCAAAAAAGTGTCACACATGGGGTATCGCCATACGCAGGAGAAGTTGGGCAATGTGTTTTGGGGTGTCATTTTACATATACCCATGCTGGGTGAGATAAATATCTCGGTCAAATGCCAACTTTGTATAAAAAAAAATGGGAAAAGTTGTCTTTTGCCGAGATATTTCTCCCACCCAGCATGGGTATATGTAAAAAGACACCCCAAAACACATTTCCCTACTTCTCCTGAGAACGGCGATACCAAATGTGTGACACTTTTTTGCAGCCTAGTTGGGCAAATGGGCCCACATTCCAAAGAGCACCTTTCGGATTTCACAGCGCATTTTTTACACATTTTGATTTCAAACTACTTCCCACACATTAGGGCCCCTAAAATGCCAGGGCAGTATAACTACCCCACAAGTGACCCCATTTTGGAAAGAAGACACCCCAAGGTATTCCGTGAGGGGCATGGTGAGTTCCTAGAATCTTTTAATTTTTGTCACAAGTTAGCGGAAAATGATGATTTGTTTTTTCTTACAAAGTCTCATATTCCACTAACTTGTGACAAAAAATAAAAACTTCCATGAACTCACTATGCCCATCACGAAATACCTTGGGGTGTCTTCTTTCCAAAATGGGGTCACATATGGGGTAGTTATACTGCCCTGGCATTTTAGGAACCCTAATGCGTGAGAAGTAGTTTGAAATCAAAATGTGTAAAAAATGCCCTGTGAAATCCGAAAGGTGCTCTTTGGAATGTGGGCACCTTTGCGCACCTAGGCTGCAAAAAAGTGTCACACATCTGGTATCGCCGTACTCAGGAGAAGTTGGGCAATGTGTTTTGGGGTGTCATTTTAAATATACCCATGCTGGGTGAGAGAAATATCTCTCTAAAAGACAACTTTTCCCATTTTTTTTTATACAAAGTTGGCATTTGACCGAGATATTTCTCTCACCCAACATGTGTGACACTTTTTTGCAGCCTAGGTGGGCAAAGGGGCCCACATTCCAAAGAGCACCTTTCGGATTTCACAGGGTATTTTTTACACATTTTGATTTCAAACTACTTCCCACACATTAGGGCCCCTAAAATTCCAGGGCAGCATAACTACCCCACAAGTGACCCCATTTTGGAAAGAAGACACCCCAAGGTATTTCGTGATAGGCATAGTGAGTTAATGGAAGTTTTTATTTTTTGTCACAAGTTAGTGGAATATGAGACTTTGTAAGGAAAAAAATAATAAATCATCATTTTCCGCTAACTTGTGACAAAAAATAAAAAGTTCTATGAACTCACTATGCCCATCAGCGAATACCTTAGGGTGTCTACTTTCCGAAATGGGGTCATTTGTGGGGGTTTTCTACTGTATGGGCATTGTAGAACCTCAGGAAACATGACAGGTGCTCAGAAAGTCAGAGCTGCTTCAAAAAGCAGAAATTCACATTTTTGTACCATAGTTTGTAAACGCTATAACTTTTACCTAAACCATTTTTTTTTTTACCCAAACATTTTTTTTTTTATCAAAGACATGTTGAACAATAAATTTAGAGAAAAATGAATATATAGATGTCGTTTTTTTTTGTAAAATTTTACAACTGAAAGTGAAAAATGTCATTTTTTTGCAATAATTTTGTTAAATTTCGATTATTAACAAAAAAAGTTAAAATGTCAGCAGCAATGAAATACCACCAAATGAAAGCTCTATTAGTGAGAAGAAAAGCAGGTAAAATTCATTTGGGTGGTAAGTTGCATGACCGAGCAATAAACGGTGAAAGTAGTGTAGTGCAGAAGTGTAAAAAGTGGTCTGGTCATTAAGGGTGTTTAAGCTAGGGGGGCTGAGGTGGTTAAAATGTGACCTCCACAACACCCCGCCCCCTTAACCGCGACCTCTACAGTACCCCGCCCTTTAACACTGAGCTCCATAGCGGACTGTCTCCTTAACTGTGACTTCCACTGTTCCCTGCCCCTTAACAGAGACCTCCACAGCGCCCGTCTCTTTAACAGTGACCTCCACAGCGGCCGCCCCTTTATTAGTGACCTCCCCAGTACTCCATCTCCTTAAGTGATTTCCACAACACTGCGCCCCCTTAATAGTGGCCTCTACAGCAATCTGCCGCTTAATACTGACCTCCATAGCTACAGGCTACATTCCCAGGCTACACGTGTAGCTGGCATTTTAGAAAAAAACTGATTTGTTACCATGAAGAGCATGGAAATTTGGATTTGTGGCGAACCGAAGCTTTCCTGAAATTTGGATCAAATTCAATTTGTTTTATTTCTATTCATTAAACACTAGTTATTACCACATAAAATGACAAATTTGCTAAATTAGTCTAGGTCATTAAGGTGAAAAATGGCTTGGTCCTGAAGGGGTTAATCAAAACTGTTTGCATAGTTGTTTCATCATTTAGATCATAGCACATATTCCGCTGCACCTAATGTCAAGTAATTGTAAACCTTCAGCTTGTTCGTTTCAGTCCACACAACAATAATGGTGCTTTGATATTGAGCCTGGAGGCTTAATCTCATGTCTACTATTTAGTGCTGTCAGTCTCCAGTGCTCATGTACTCCAGGTACCAGGAATGATTGATTAGATTTTTTTAATGTTATTTGAGACAGGGAATTATAGCGCCTTTCTCATATTACATGAAAAAATACACTACAGTTTTAATACCTCTCACCATTATGAATTCAAGAACAAATATTATATCATGGGTGTGATAACTACCAGATACAGTATTAAAGTATCATTCACTACTTAATATATGCTTAGAGCAGCTATCAGGAGACATAACTTCAGAGGAGGAAATTCCCACATCGCTTATATACTGTACATAAAAGTTATGTGTAGTCTATACTATTAGATGAAACTCAATGTTGAAATTTAGCTATCCCAGCTTACAATCCATTACACATCACAATGACAGCACAAGACTAATTAAATAATAATGATTATTCCAGCAATGACATGAAAACACTAAACATGAGCTGTTGCTGATAGAGTATTCGAGTACTTCTCTCCTGATGGATAGGCCAGAAGTCAACTGCCATTTACTTCTAAATATATATGATTTTGAGATAAATTTGAGGCAAATCTGTAAATTCAAGTTTAACGTTCAAAAATTTAAATGGATTTATGTAAAGATCACAACATAAAAAATAAGTGAATTTAGTTGAATCAGTTTTTTGAGGTATAGTTAATAATATATTCAGCTGTTTCTGAGAAACTTTTTTTTTAAATAATTTTTATTTGATGCAAAATAACAATTACATAATTAATCAAAAACATAAATATCATTTTCTTCCAATATCCACCCCAATCACCCAAACTCTACCCTCCCAATCCTGCGATGTGTCTCATCCTATTTATCAGATAATAAAGTTAGAATAAAAATAAATTAATGGCGAGCAAGGGGGAAAAAAGAGGATGCGTCAAAAAAAAAAAAAAAAGGAACCTACCGCTTCCATTCTCCCCATATCTTAGACCATTTTTGTTCAGAATTCCTCTGATTGTACAGGATGTCCTCGTATCGCTTAACCTTCTTTACTGAGCATAACCTTTCATTGAATTTTGGAGTGTTTTGAGAAAACCATACCCGGATAATTAAAAGTCTGGCAAGGAACATAATTTTAGCCAAAAGAATCTTTCGGTATTTATGCCAAATTAAATTATAAGGATCATTCAATATCCAAAACTCAGATATCAGCGGGATTGCTATTTTTAGTTTTTGAGTAATAAAATTTAAAATTTATTCCTAATATAATTTTAAATCTGGACACAACCAAATAAGATGGAGAAAGTGAACTAATTAATAATTTATAAAGCTGGGAAATATTACCCTTATAACCAGAAGTTCCCAGCATAAGGGCTCGTTCACACAAATGTTTTTTGCGTTCCGTATACAGGCCGTTTTTTGTGTTCCATATACGGTCCAAATACAGAACCATTAATTTCAATAGTTCCGCAAAAAAAACGGAATGTACTCCTATGAATTCCGCTTCCGTTTTTCCCGTTCCTTTGAAAGATAGAACATTTCCTATTATTGCCTGCAAATCACGTTCTGTGGCTCCATTAAAGTCAATGGGTCCGCAAAAAGAATGGAACACATACGGAATGTACTCCATATGTCTTTCGTATCCGGTCAGTTTTTGCGGAACCATCTATTGAAAATGTTATGCCCAGACCATTTTTTTCTATGTAATTACTGTATACTGTATATGCCATATGGAAAAACCGAACAGAAAAACGGAACGGAAGTGGAAACACTACTGAAAAAAAAAAAGGAAAAACGGATCCAGGAAAAGGCCCGCAAAACATGAAAAAGACATACGGTCGTGTGAACGTGAGGAAGTATCTATCTCCAAAAGTGAAACCTCTTTTACCCTTGACAAGGCAGAACGTAACTGAAAATACCGAAACCAAATTAAATTGCCTAAATTTCTCACTAGTGCTAAACTCGAGAGAGGGATTACCTCTCTATGCTTCACCACCTGTGAAAAGATGCATAGTATTGCTTTTTTTGCCATAATCTATCACCAAGTAGTTTATCAACCTTCTGTAAAAAAAAAGTTATGCCACAAAGGAGTGCAATGAAGGGAACCCTTTAACCCCATCCATCCTCTGATAGTAGTCCACGATCTAGAAAATAAGTTCCGAGTTACTCTGTACTCTTGTTCGAGATTGATGAATCTCCCCGATTCCAATAGTGTAAACATATTATCAAAGGGAGATCGGTTAACCAAGGACTTACATAAAGCACTTTTCTCCCAGTGATAATATAACAATAATTGGCCAGCTATAAAATAACCCTTGAAATAGGTAAGATTCCGTCCTCTCCATTCAAAGGGATTATAAAAAGGTTCCAGTTTTAGCCTCACTCGCTTCCTTCCCCAAAGTAGGTCGTTCATTATCTTCTCAAGAAGTTTAAAGAACTTATCCTCAATCCAAACTGGGGAATTCCTGGAGAATGTAAATTAGTTGGGGCAAAATTACCATCTTAATTAAAGATATTCTATCGGCTCTGGTCAAAGGTAGTATCAGCCATATAGTAATTTTTTTATCTCAACTCGCTTATCAGTAGTAACAAATTTATCTGAATATAATCCCCAACCCTGGGCAATATCATCATACCAAGATATTCCATCGTCTCGATTACCTTTAAAACTGTATGTAGGCCCTCACTCAGATACTCAAAATTATCCAGTAACATAAGGGTAGTTTTGGACCAGTTAATATCTAGACTAGAGACTTCCTCAAAAGAGATAAGAGATGGGTACTTCTGGACAACAGAAAACTAGGGGATAAAATTCCGTTAAATACCGTATACAGAAGCTTAATCATATTAATAAATCTAGGTCCGATACCCATCCTTTCCATTACCCTCCAGAGAAATTTCCAATCCACCCTGTCAAACGCCTTAGAGGCGTCCAAAGACAGGATGGAGCCGGAATCCCCACCGGGAGACTGCATGTTTGCAAAGAGACGATGAAGGTTGTACTGGGTACCTTTATTGGGAATAAACCCGTTCTGGTCGGGATGTATAATTGAGGGAATCATTCTGAAAAGTTTGATAGCCAGCATCTTTGCCAAAAGCTTGACATCAGTGTTCAGAAGCGATATTGGTGTGTAAGACTCAACATCTAAAGGATCCTTTCCTTTTTTTTTTATTAATATAATCACCGCCTCGCCCATTGACTCAGGTAGAATACCCTCCTCCAGGGACTTAAAGGGACACTGTCACCTGGATTTCCCTTACTGAGCTATTAACATCACCACATCAGTCTCCACGATTTAAATTAAAATATACTAGTATTACTGCCCTGTGTCTTGTAATTTGTCTATAAAATCTCTTTTATTAATATGCTGTAAGAAGGTACCTGGAATCATCGTGGATGGAAGGTATGTGTCACCGACTTTCCTGGCCTCGTTGAAGTAAGAACTGGTATTTTATGTGTCAGCAGCAGCTATTGCTAATTGACACCTAAAGATTTAGCATGGCTGTTATAGCTGATCCGGGACGGCTCTTACTGGGAGTAGTCAAAGTGCTGGGTGGGTGACTATTCCCCATGTTCCTGGCTGGGTTTTGCCAGGCATAAAAATCAGCCAGCACTCACAGGTGTGTGGATTTACCTCCTTCTGACAGTGGAGCTCAGGAGTCTGTGTGCTGTGAACGGAGGGCTGTGCTGGGATTTTAAGTTTGAGCCGGGCTGGAGGACTCAGGCCCCTCTAAAGGAAAACAGGCCGCCTATGGGCTTGATGAGGCTGAACGGCTAACAGGGTGTGAATTAACACCCAGGAGAAAAAGTGACTTTTATTGTTTATGGACTTTCCTTGTGTGTGAACAAACACCAAGCCACCTGCATTTTGTGATACACCTTATCTGCATTTTGTTATACACCAATGTGTGAATAAACAACGCTGTTTGATTCATGAACTGTGTACTTTACCTCTATACTGCATCTGCTAGTCCTAACTACCAGGGCGAATCTACACAATGCTAATTACCTCAATAAGGAGCCCAAGGGGCTGTCCCTCCGGCCGTTGGAGCCCAGCCGCGCCAATTACTTCGGAGCCCAGCACCGCCCCACTGCTAATTTATTCACTCCACTTCGCCGACGTAATATTTGTGCAGCGCCCGTTATCCCGTACATGTGGCCTGGATACACATATCAGCGCCCGTGCGGTGTCCTGGCATCGGCCGTACAAAACTCATTGGCATGCGCTAGCTTTTCTCGACCCGCTCCTGCTCCTCCGCCAACCCGGCAAGTCGCGCCACTCCTTACTTCCTTTCCCAGGCGAGCGAAGGTGGCGCATGTGCAATGATTTCTGTGAGTCCGATGCCAGGACAGCGTGGGCGCTGACATGTGTATCCAGGGTGCATGCGCGGGATTACAAGCGCTGCACAAACATTACATCGGCGAAGAGTGAATAAATTAGCAGTGGGACGGTGCTGGCCTCCCAAGTAATGGGCGTGGCTGGGCTCCAACGGCCGGAGGGACAGCCCTTTGAGCTCCTTATTGAGGTAATTAGCATATTAATAAAAGCGATTTTATAGACAAATGACAAGACACAGGGCAGTAATACTAGTATATTTTAATGTAAATCGTGGAGACTGATGTGGTGATGTTAATAGCTCAGTAAGTTAAATCCAGGTGACAGTGTCCCTTTAACAATTACCCTCAGTAAATATGGAAGTATGACATCTCCATAATTACGATAAAGCTCGTATGGGAAACCGTCAGAGCCAGGGGAGGAGTTTCCAGAACAGGCCTTCAGTGCAGCCTCTAACTGTTTCTGAGAAACTTGACCCCCTTTAAAGGGGTTATAGCATGAAAAAGATTACTATGCAATGAAATGCATTTAAAATAAAGTATTATTGCACTATACATGAAATTATAATATTTTTTTTTAATGTACATTACATTTATTGCTCTGTTAGCGCTCCTTGCTGATTCTCACGTGGCTAAAATCTTGGTCCACCTTCTCCCACCTTCAGTGGTGAACTAACATGCTCAGAAGTTTCCCTGTGACTTTCCTCCCTATTACCTGCATAGTGATCTCATAATGAAGCAGACCAGACACCTTTCATCCATTCATTTCTACTTCCAAATTCATAGAAATATATAGCTAAGGCATGTCTCTCTAGGTACTGGAGAAGAAAATTGGTAAGTGTTATTTATTAGTGGAATCACTGAGACTGAACTCCAGGGACTATTTTCTATTCAGGGGAGGAAATAGTTAACAAGAGCTGACTACAGTACACTCCTGGGAGATGCAGGTGGTCAATGCTCACATAAAATGAGCTGTTACCCACCCATAGAAAGACAAGTCACCATAAGGGGAAAAAAGAGAAAAAACTGGAAAACAGTTTTTTTTTTAATTAGATAAACCTATTAACAGTCACTAGATATTGGATGACATTGAGCACTGACATGGTCCATAGATATCACCCATCTTTCCACAGACTCAGAAAAGCATAAAAATCATCATTTTTATGGAGTTTTATTTTATGGTGTTTTATTTGTCGATTGTGTTCTATGAGAAGTCGTGGAACAACCCTAAGAATATGTTAATATCTACTATTGCTAGTTGTAGTCAGGGATGTATCTATAGACAATGCAGTGGTAGAAGTCGCACCTAGGCCCTTGTGGCTGAGGGGATTAAAAGGCACTCTGCTACATAAGAAGACACCATCATAAATGGCAAATGTTAGATAAACGCTGCAACAGGTTTGGGTCTTAACTTACACCTGGTTGTACTCCAATATCACTTACCTGCGAAGGCAAAGAAATCACATCTGGACAGGTCAGACTTACATTTAAGGTAATATTTTGATTTTAGAAGATGGGGCAGGTTTATGAAAGTGTCTAAAATAAAAACTGTCTTTGTTACCCAAACAACCAGTCACAGCATAGGTTTCATTGACCAAGAGTACTATAAGAAGTTAAAACTGTACTGTGATTGGCAACAAAGACAGTGTTTTATTTAGACTAGAGATGAGTGAATCGATTTAGAATTTATCCCGAATTTCTTGTTATTCATTTCGGTCAAATAAAAGAGAGTTTTTGGTTTTTGAAAGAAAAAATTTGAGTCCTAGGAGACCGTGGAGTGTTATATACCAATTTTCAGGGCAATTGGAGAATATTTGATTCGGTACAATCCATTCGTACCTGAATAGAATTTTTTTTAAAATTTTGCACTAATTAAAAAAAATTAGCTCATCTCAAATTTAGACAGTTTTATAGCTCCTCTTTTAAAAACTCTATGGCCCACATTTATTTAGACTAGCATTTCATACACCAGTGAGAGATTGTTGTAGTAGTCGGCACCAGATTTATTAAAAGCCACAAACTTTTTAATAAATTTGCTACATTTTGGGCTGGCTGAATTCAAAAAATGTTATAAGCCTGGGCGAGATAAATAAAATCCAGAAAGCTGCAGGGGTTTCAGCAAAGCGTCGTTTTCTGAGACAGTTTTGTCTGCATTTTATTCTGGGATGGATTTTATTTGGACTGGTAGATAGGTTTGGTAGTGGGATCTTCCAGTTCACACCCTTCCTGTACGTGTGTTGTATTTTGCCAGAGGTGATCGCAGGTGAGGCCTACTGCAATCAAGGTGGGAACAAACCAACCCTCTATGTGTCAGTCTGGGGAGAGAAGACTTGGAAACAGAAGCCTACAGAGGCTCTGGGTGGTCTCAGCCAGGAGGGCTGAGGGGCCACGAGGCTATGTGTAGCCAGATCTCTTCGCTGTCTGGACTTGTGTTCGGTGAGCGGACCTGCTAAGGGTTGGAGCTTGAGACCCTGTGTATAAGCTGTGCTTAGAGGTGAGTCAGGGAAAATAACCTTGTATTAGTTAGAGCCCAGACGGACAGGTGTTTATTTTGATTGCTTATGTTTGTGTGGGTACAAAAATAAAGCACCAGTTTGGACATTAAATCCTGTTGTCTGCGAAGAAGTCTGTGATTGTGACCCCCTGAGAGAGAGCGATCCCTTACAATAGGCATAGTAGATGTGCAAATGTACCACAGATGGAGATCATGATCAGTTTCTTTCAATCTGTAAGCCAGCACAACAAAAATACATTAACATATTTTTCGTCCTATAAGACACACCTAGGTTTTAGAGGGGGACAATAAGAAAAAAATATTTTTCATTTTAACTCAGGTCAGACCACCAATCAGTCCCCTAATGTTAATCAGACCTCAGCTAACAGCCCCAACAAGATCCCCAATGTTAATAAGACCCCAATAAGACCTCAGATAAGACCCCCAATCAGACCTCAGCTCAGACCCCAATATGAATGACCCCCAATCAGACATCAGATAAGATTCCTATACAGCAGAAGTCTACTAGAAAGTATTCCTATACAGCAGAAGTCTCATATTATATATTTTTTTAATAACTGGCCATGCAGCTCTATAGTGTAGTTAAGGTTATTGGCTGTAATGTAGAAGGTTGTGAGTTCAAATCCCGCCAGAAACATTTCAGAAATAGAGGCTAAATTAGATTTAAATACACTGGGTGTCCCAAAGCACTGACTCCATATATGGACATAGCTATATATGGAGTCAGAGCAGGGACTCCTAAGCCGAACTAGAGTCCCGACACTCTCCCCTCTTCAGAGCAGAGGGTGCCTGGTTTAATACTTGGGTTCTCCCATTGACTTCCATTGTGCTTGGGTGCTCTGTAGAGCATCCGAGCATCACAAAGTGTTCTACTCGAGCACACGAGCACTTTGGTGCTCGATCAACACTAATGTAGTTGTATTCACACAAAGTATATTTTATTATGCCCAGCAATATTTAATCCTAATTTGTATCTATACCTAACAGTATATACTGTATAGAGAAGATACACATTAAGAAAGCCGTGCTAATGCCACAGAGCTAATCAATCAGTACATGTTATGACGGTAAGAACACAGCCATCACAACAACTTTTCCTCCAAGTTTCAAATATTTGATGTTTGTTTTATAAGCAGATAAAATGAGTGCCAGCTAAGACTTGTCAGATTAGTTGGCACTTACACACTAGGAAAACAGAAGAGGCTCTGAGACCTACCAAGCACATACTGTACATGCTGCACAGGTGTGGAAATGGGAATCTTATTATATAATACAGTAAATGCAGTTTAAATATAGATATTATTGTCATTCTGGAAAATAAAAATAATCAATTTCTATTAACCCTTTTTGAAATGGTACTATGGATGGTGAATGTCGGAAATAACGCACAAAGAACAATAATTTGTACGTTAAAGGGGTATTCCCATCAGGAACATTGATGGCATATATCAATATCAGGTAGGTGTGGTTCCTTCCTCTGGGACTTCTATCGCCCTATCTCCCAAACGGGACTCCGTGCATGGTCCCCCTAAGTTCATCACTATGGAAGTTCCAAATATAGCAGGGTGCGCTTATTTGACTATTTTCTGAACTTCTATAGAGCTATATGGAGAGCAAGCATGGAGTGCACTCCTTCACTTCGGGGGCCCCCTTTTCTACATAGTAGCGGGTCCCAGAAATGGGATTGTTTGACATTGATGTCATATGCTAGCAATGTGCAACAATGTCCCTGATGGACCAATTCCTTTATAGGGCTTGTCTGGTTTTGACATAAACTAGTTGACAGCAACAAGGGACAAGAAGAAATGTTTTGCCTTAATCTGGATCCACTGGGGTTCTTAATAAAAAAAAAGTTAAAACCACATAATAGGGGATATTGATTTAATAGATGGGAGATTGTCATTAGGACTTCTAACAATTAGCATGGGCATGTGAGCAATACAAAATAAAATAAACTCCCATAAGGAGCCAGCACATCAACTCATTACATGTCATTCTTGTTTTCATTAGCAGTGGTGCTGTTGGGAAACAAATTGCTTACGGAACATAGAATATCTTCACAAGAACATTATAAAATGCCCTAGAGGATTCCCTTATGCAGAAATGAACATTTATAAAACAAAGGTTATTATATTATCTGTCTAATAATCTGTAGTATACAGTTTTAGGGTAAGGTCAAGCATAGCGGCCAAAGTGCCAGGCTGATATGACAAAAAAAAGTGGTTTTACCCCAATTTACGATTAGATCTGTGTGGCTTTTACAGACAGAATAGTAACATAGTAACATAGTTTAAAAGGCTGAAAAAAGACATCTGTCCATCCAGTTCAGCTTGTTTTCCTGCAAGTTGATCCAGAGGAAGGCAAAAAAAAAAACTGTGAGGGGAAAACAATTCCTTCTCAACTCCAATCAGGCAATCAGAATAACTCCCTGGATCAACGACCCCTCTCTAGTAGCTATAGCCTGTAATAGGATTATACTCCAGAAATACATGCAGGCCCCTCTTGAACTCTTTTAGTGAATTCACCATCACCACCTCCTCAGGCAGAGACTTCCATAGTCTCACTGCTCTTACCGTAAAGAATCCGCTTCTATGTTTGTGTACAAACCTTCTTTCCTCCAGATGCAGAGGATGTCCCCTTGTCACAGTCAAAGTCCTGGGGATAAATAGATGATGGGAGAGATCTCTGTACTGACCCCTGATATATTTATACATAGTAATTAGATTTCCCCTCAGTCATCTTTTTTCTAAAGTGAATAACCCTAATTTTGATAATCTTTCTGGGTACTGTAGTAGTGTTGTCTGCAAAAGCCACATCGTCATAAACAAATGGAACTCATGAGGAAAATATATATTTTTTTTGTTTTCTTTGCTTTTTTCACATGTATAAAAGGGAAATCTAAAATGAATGTTATTATATAATATAGAAGATTTATATATTCTCAGAGAAATGACACCAAATAAAGGTTGGCAGAGGAATAATTCTCTATAAACCTGGCACATGCCCAACTTTAAAGATATGCCTGGTCAGAAAAGGGGGTAACAATCCTGCCAGGTAAAGAAGATCAAAAAAATGAGACCAAATACAGGCTGGGGTCATGTTCTGAGGGAGTGGTACATGCACTGCCATCTTTCTATACACTGCAACCAGAAATCAAGACCCTGTTCCTGAGGTAGATGTGGGATTGGAGGTGGAATCTGCCCCTTAAAGTACCCTTTTAAGTATAAACAAATGCATTGAAAAGTCAATGAACTTCCAGGGTACAGGGGTTGTCTGAGAACATATGGGTGTCAGGTGGGTTTACCCCTTGCATGAGAACCCAGTCTATGAATATACGCAGGGGCGTAGCTATAGGCTCATGGGCCCTGGTGCAAGAGTTCAGTTTGGGCCCCCCCTACCCTCAATACCGTTTCATAACACCACCAGACCCTGATTTTAATTGCTAATATATTTACAAATTAAATTCAGGGCGAAATTTGATAGATGTGCAGTGAAAAAATTCTTCAGACAGCACATGGTGTGCAATAATGCTGGACTGACCCATCAACCGGCTATATACGGACGGACTGGTAATATCGTATATAGCCGATGTATGGGTCAGTCCAGCATTATTGCACACAAGGCTCACAGTCACTGCCTACCCCAGGGCCAGTGTCTGGCGCAGGCGCACACACTGCCTGCCTGTGGCCTGCCCCCTGGCACAGACACACACACTGTCATTAATTTAAGTGCCCAGCGCCAGTCAGCAACAGATCACGCTGGGGGCCTGGGCCGCTGCCTGCAGCCTGCCCCGGCAGGCTGGCACAGTGGCATGCACCCACACTTGCTTGCAGTGCACTGCTTCTCCTGGCTCACAGTAACAGCAGTCACCAGTGCCCCTGCCTGGTGCAGGCCCACACACTGCCTGCGGCCTGCCCCTTGGGCCTGGCACACACACACAGTAAGTAGTGTGGCCAGTAACAACTTCAGAGACAGATTCCCACAGAATTCAGAGTGAGAGTCCCAGACTCCCACTGGCCACTCCATGATCCCATTCCATAATGCCGCCCAAATCCCATTCCCATCAAGTGATTCCCATGATCCCATCCCATCAAGTGATTCCCATGATCCCATCTCATCAAGTGATTCCCATGATCCCATCCCATCATCAAGTGATTCCCATGATCCCATCCCATCATCAAAAGTGATTCCCATGATCCCATCCCATCATCAAAAGTGATTCCCATGATCCCATCCCATCATCAAAAGTGATTCCCATGATCCCATCCCATCATCAAAAGTGATTCCCATGATCCCATCCCATCATCAAGCTGATCTGATCCCTGGGCTGGGCTGGGCTCTGCACTGCCGCCACCTGCCACTCAGAGATCCCAGATTCCCAGGCCATCCCATCATCAAGCTGGGCTAGCTAGCGCCTCTGCTCACTGCGCTGCCGCCGCCTGTCACTAGTCTCAGACTCAGAGAGAGTAGAGCCGAGGGCCGAGCCGAGGCTAGTCAAGAAAACTCACCTCGCGCCGCACAGTCACTGCCACTGCCGCCTGCTGCTTCTTCTGACAGTATCTGACTGGGAGCCGGAGATGCGCGGAAACCATGCCTCCGGCTCCCAGTCACTCAGACCTCACATGTCTGCTTCCGCGGCCGGCGCCGCCCCCTCTGACACACGTGGTGAGCTGAGCTGCCTAGTGCCTGCCTACTAGAGCCTGCGCTGCGCCGTGCGCACTGCCCCGGGCCCCGGCACTATTAGATAACATTTTGAATAGGAGGCGGTGGGGGGGGGCCGTGGGCCCCCCTGGCTCAGGGGCCCGGTCGCAATTGCGACCGCTGCGACCCCTGTAGCTACGCCACAGAATATACGCAAAGAGCCATTGTGGTGGTGTGTAGAGCCAAAAATGTTACAATTGTGTCAATGTCCCAATATTTATGGACCTGACTGTAGTTGCTGTGATAAAGGAAATTAGGTACTTTTTCCTAGCATCTGAAATAAAACAAATATGCCTATTAAAGATGAGAGAATAGATCAGCTAACCTAAAATATCTGTGATTCATCCTGCATGAATTGCTCAGAAGGACAGCCACAATTTTACAGATCATAATTCAGAGAATAAGACATCTGCGACTAAAAAGGAATAGTTTTTGGGCTGTTTGTCAATTAAAACAAGATCTAACAGTGCTTTTTTTAGTGTATTTTTAAACAGGCTGTTACCACCAGCTACCATCTATTTGTCCATAGCAATATATGCCACTATCACTTTGATATTAAAGGGGTTTTCCCATTATTAATGTGAAAAAAATGAAAATCAGAACCAGCCCTGTACCCCACATGGATCCAGAGATCTTTTCTGCTGCAGCTCAGGGGCATGTCTTTTCTGCTGCAGATCTCTCCCTATCACTGTTCAGGAGGCAGTTGAAGGATGAAACTGAGCATGTGTGGCCACCTCAGTGAGCTAAAGAAATAAGAAAAAGAACAAAGAGTAAGTGGCAATATGCATATACATTTTATTGATTAACTCAGTGGCTATACAACATTTTTAACTACATGCAATTACAAACCGGATTCCAAAAAAGTTGGGACACTAAACAAATTGTGAATAAAAACTGAATGCAATGATGTGGAGATGGCAAATGTCAATATTTTATTTGTAATAGAACGTAGATGACAGATCAAACGTTTAATCCGAGTAAATGTATCATTTTAAAGGAAAAATACGATTGATTCCAATTTTCGCGGTGTCAACAAATCCCAAAAAAGTTGGGACAAGTAGCAATAAGAGGCTGGAAAAAGTAAATTTGAGCATAACAAAGAGCTGGAAGACCAATTAACACTAATTAGGTCAATTGGCAACATCATTGGGTATAAAAAGAGCTTCTCAGAGTGGCAGTGTCTCTCAGAAGCCAAGATGGGTAGAGGATCACCAATTCCCACAATGTTGCGCAGAAAGATAGTGGAGCAATATCAGAAAGGTGTTACCCAGCGAAAAATTGCAAAGACTTTGCATCTATCATCATCAACTGTGCATAACATCATCCGAAGATTCATAGAATCTTGAACAATCTCTGTGCGTAAGGGTCAAGGCCGTAAAACCATACTGGATGCCCGTGATCTCCGGGCCCTTAAACGACACTGCACCACAAACAGGAATGCTACTGTAAAGGAAATCACAGAATGGGCTCAGGAATACTTCCAGAAACCATTGTCAGCGAACACAATCCACCGTGCCATCCGCCGTTGCCAGCCGAAACTCTACAGTGCAAAGAAGAAGCCATTTCTAAGCAAGATCCACAAGCTCAGGCGTTTTCACTGGGCCAGGGATCATTTAAAATGGAGTGTGGCAAAATGGAAGACTGTTCTGGGACGCCATGTCATCCGGACCAAAGAGGACAAGGACAACCCAAGTTGTTATCAATGCTCAGTTCAGAAGCCTGCATTTCTGATGGTATGGGGTTGCATGAGTGCGTGTGGCATGGGCAGCTTGCATGTCTGGAAAGGCACCATCAATGCAGAAAAATATATTCAGGTTCTAGAACAACATATGCTCCCATCCAGGCGTCATCTCTTTCAGGGAAGACCCTGCATTTTTCAACAAGATAATGCCAGACCACATTCTGCATCAATCACAACATCATGGCTGCGTAGGAGAAGGATCCGGGTACTGAAATGGCCAGTCTGCAGTCCAGATCTTTCACCTATAGAGAATATTTGGCGCATCATAAAGAGGAAGGTGCAACAAAGAAGGCCCAAGACGATTGAACAGTTAGAGGCCTGTATTAGACAAGAATGGGAGAGCATTCCTATTTCTAAACTTGAGAAACTGGTCTCCTCGGTCCCCAGACGTCTGTTGAGTGTTGTAAGAAGAAGGGGAGATGCCACACAGTGGTGAAAATGGCCTTGTCCCAACTTTTTTGGGATTTGTTGACACCATGAAATTCTGATTCAACATATTTTTCCCTTAAAATTGTACATTTACTCAGTTTAAACTTTTGTTCTGTGATTTATGTTCTATTCTGAATAAAATATTAGAAGTTGGCACCTCCACATCATTGCATTCAGTTTTTATTCCCGATTTGTATAGTGTCCCAACTTTTTTGGAATCCGGTTTGTACAAAGCTATTCAGATGCAGGTTCTGGTTTGAAAATTGTAGAATATTTTTATTGGGACAACCCCTTTAATAATGTTGTCTTGGCATAAAAAAAAGGGGTTGGATACAGACCTAGGCAGACCTAGGAGATCCCAGAGTGTCATATAAAACTTTTCAAGGCAATCAGGGCAATTAACCTGAATTAGACCCAGAACAAATTTAGTGAAATTTGCTCATCTCTAGTACCTATAGATTTTTGTTCAGAATACACTGTCAAATAAAGTATATGTAAAATAAGGAAGGCAGAAGCAAATATGACTGACTCATATATACAGCATACATGAAGCACACCAAAACAAACTAATTTACCAAGAGGCAGCTCTCAAGCTAACAGACCTGTGGCTTGTTTTGGGGAAACAAGGTACTTTCTCCTGCCAAAATCAACAGTTTGCTAGGGTTCTTGAGAGCTGCATTGGCAGCTACTTCAAGTTATCGTAAACAGAATTAAAATATAATAAAAAATAAAATGAACCAGCAGCAATGTAGCCTCTAAAATAAGTATTCTTTAAATTGTCATTCCACATTATAATCATGAAAGTACTTAATTAAACACATTAATCAAAACAATTTGAAAAGTTTAAAAACAACAATGCAGAAAAAATGGGGGCATCACTGGAGGGGATCACAAGGGCAGTAACATACAGTATATTCAATTGGCATAAAGATACCACAGAGATACCACTGGCTGGGGCAGGCGTCATCTTGGATGGAGACACACTATGGGTAATTCATCTTCCTAATATTCATTATTGTTGGGTTACCATTTGCACTTGCATTTTATTTTGTAGTTTCTTTACGCCAATTGGATATATGTTACTGCCCCTGTGATCCCCTCTAGTGATGCCGCCATTTTTTCTGCATTGTTGTTTTTAAACTTTTCAAAGTGTTTTGATTAATGCGTAATAAAGTACTTTCATGATTATAATGCGGACTGACAATTTTTGTAGGTTTAATTATATGATCGTTTGCCAAAGGCTTTTTTTAGGTCATTTATACGGTCATTAGAGATGAGTGCATTTTTCAAAAATTCGATTCGCCATTTCGCTGAATAAAGTTGCAGTGAATTATGCTAAAAAAAACTGCTATTTTCTGGCTGCTGAGAGCCTTTATAGTGGTGTAGAACACCGTGCCTTGTAGTAACACGTATAGTGAGTCTTTGGTAGTGAAATAATACTGTGAGTCCGTATGACATGCAGATGACAGACATCGCTCTTAGAATCACAGCATACTTCACTTATTTGGGCAGTCACGGGGCCAAAACTGACCAAATAACTCAAGTTTCAACTCAGCCTCACAGGTAGATGTTAGCATCAAGAAGAAGTGCACTCCTTTTACACCCTCGTCAGCTGATTCCACATAAATGTCTACAGAACCTGTTCTATTAAACGCTTTTACAAGTAGAGCCCCCGACAGAGTGGAGAGGGTGTCAGCAGTAAGTTTGTGTTGACGTCACTGATTAATTTTCCCTATTCTCAGATCCGTCAGAACAATTACCCAGAAAAAAAAGTATCAGGTCTGTGGAGCATACGCCTTCACTCGGTCAGCATTTGCTCAATAATCCATCAGTATTGCTAAAGGCAAAAAAAAATGAACTGAGTGGATCTAAAACAGAGATGACACGTGAATGGAATATTTGCATGTCTTCTGTGTTTTCTACTTACTCCTGTTTTTAGCTACCAAATCATAAGCCAATTTTAATGGGACCATACAGGCCTTAAAGCTGTATGTTTCTATAGATTAAAGGTAGGAAGACAATGTCATAGAGCAGCAGGAAATGCTAGCGGAATGCTTGGGTGTATAGGGAGAGGCATTAACAGTAGAAAGATGGAGGTGCTCATGCCGCTCTACAGAGCACTAGTGAGACCTCATTTGGAGTATTGTGCGCAGTACTGGAGACCATATCTCCAGAAGGCTATTGATACTTTGGAGAGAGTTCAGAGAAGAGCTGCTAAACTAGTACATGGATTGCAGGATAAAACTTACCAGGAAAGATTAAAGGACGTTAACATGTATAGCTTGGAAGAAAGACGAGACAGAGGGGATATGATAGAAACTTTTAAATACATAAAGGGAATCAACACGGTAAAAGAGGAGAGAATATTTAATAGAAGAAAAACTGCTACAAGAGGACATAGTTTTAAATTAGAGGGGCAAAGGTTTAAAAGTAATATCAGGAAGTATTACTTTACTGAGAGAGTAGTGGATGCATGGAATTGTCTTCCTGCAGAAGTGGTAGCTGCAAATACAGTGAAGGAGTTTAAGCATGCATGGGATAGGCATAAGGCCATCCTTCATATAAGATAGGGCCAAGCGCTATTCATAGTATTCAGTATATTGGGCAGACTAGATGGGCCAAATGGTTCTTATTTGCCGACACATTCTATGTTTCTATGCTACAAAGACAGGATCCGTTGTGCATCTCATTTTTCCTTTCTTCTGACAGATCAGAATAAGTGTCAAATAAATGATGATGACAGCCAAGCCAAAGGACAAAATAGTGGACCAGTCATGAAGTGTGGAGGGTGGGAACAGCATGAGAAGTCCACAGAGTGGACCTATGACATAGTGGTGAGGTGAAATCAGCATGAGGAGACCACAGAGTGGCCCAATGACAGGTATGGAGGTGGCAGCAGCATGAGGAGACCACAGAGTGGCACAATGACAGAGTCTGGAGGTGGCAGCAGCATGAGGAGACCACAGAGTGGCACAATGACAGAGTCTGGAGGTGGCGGCAGCATCAGGAGACCACAGAGTGGCAAGGTGACATACTGTGTAGGTGGGTGGCAATACCAGTACCCGCTGAAGATGGTGGGTGAAAGAAGCACTTGGCATCAGATGTGTGGCATCAGGCGGGTAACAGCATCAGAATAGTAGCTGAGGCAGGTAGCCAGAAGAAACCAGTCTCTTTTGTCAAATTGTTGGTGTGGCACCATGGATGATCTAGTCTGATCCATCAGGAATTGGTGTGTGGAAATCCTGGCTGATCCACTCCTGATTCATCTTGTTGCAGTGTCCCACTATGTGCTATATGTGGGCACTTTAAACTCTTGTTAAATGTCATATCAAATGGATTGTGGTATCATGCTGTAATTCCCTTTAACAGTGTCACGAATGGTGTTGCAGAAAACTGGAAGTTATAAATAAACATCCGACTGACTTGATCCCAAACTAAGGAACATATGGGTGAGCCCTATAAAACCCCTAGAGCTCTCCCTGACTGCTATGCCCATGCAAAGATCTTTATGATAGAGGATTGCATGCCCTCGTACCTAGACTGTGTGACACCTGAAAACCCTATAATAGTGAGGGGACACGACCACCGGCTCCCTGCACTTAATACGGAGGGAATCAGGGTCACCTAGAATGAAGCCAGCACGGAAACACAAATAAAGGAAAAATACTTATCTGAAGAACCAGCAGTTGCAGCCTCTAGCAGTGAAGACAATCCAGGAAGTAGTATAAACCGCAAAGTGAGGCAGTATGGGAGGGAATATAAAGGGAGGCAATCAGTGTAAATAGATGACAGCTGGGAGAAGAAAAAGAGATGACAAAGTGAAACCAAAACAAAGAACATCATGCAAGAGGTACAGAAGAACGTCTGCCAGAGCTTCTCAGAGAGCTGGCGGTGACAGTACCCCTCCCTCTACGAGTGGACTCCGGACACTCAGAGCCCATCTTCTCAGGATAGGACCTATGGAAAGCCCTGATGAGACGAGTGGCCTTAATGTCCGCCACTGGGACCCACATCCTCTCCTCAGGACCATAACCCTCCCAATGAACGAGGTACTGGAGAGAACCGCGGATAATGCGAGAATCCACAATCATAGAGACCTGAAAATCAAGATTACCATCAACAACAATCGGAGGAGGAGGCAAAGAGGAGGGTACAGTGGGTTGGACATACGGTTTTAATAGGGACCTGTGAAAAACATTATGGATCTTCCAAGTCTGAGGAAGATCAAGACGGGAGGCAACGGGATTGATGACGGACAAGATCTTGTAAGGTCCAATAAACTTAGGACCCAACTTCCAGGAGGGAACCTTCAGTTTGATATTCTTTGTAGACAACCACACCAGATCACCCACATTCAGATCCGGACCAGGCACACGTCTCTTATCCGCCACACGCTTATATCTCTCACTCATCCTCTTCAGATTACCCTGAATCTTTTGCCAAATAAATGACAAAGACGAGGAAAATCTCTCTTCATCAGGTAAACCAGAAGACCCCTCTCCAGAGAATGTTCCAAACTGCGAATGAAACCCATATGCACCAAAAAATTGTGACTTATCAGAGGACTCCTGGCGACGGTTATTTAAAGCAAACTCAGCAAGGGACAAAAAAGAACACCAATCCTCCTGATTCTCTGCCACAAAACAGCGCAGATATGTCTCCAGATTCTGATTGACGCGTTCGGTCTGGCCATTCGACTGCGGGTGAAAAGCAGAAGAGAACGACAACCAAACCCCCAAGCGAGAACAGAAGGCCTTCCAGAATCTGGAAACAAACTACGTGCCCCTATCAGAAACTATGTCTGAAGGAATGCCATGCAATTTGACAATGTGATCAACAAATGCTTGCACCAGCGTTTTAGCATTTGGTAACCCAGTAAAGGGAATGAAATGCGCCATTTTGCTAAAACGGTCCACTACTACCAGAATCACAGTCTTCCCCGAGGAACGAGGGAGGTCCATAATGAAGTCCATGGACAGATGCGTCCAAGGGCGGGAAGGAATGGGTAACGGGAGGAGAGAACCCAATGGCCGTGAATGAGGGACCTTGGCACGAGCGCAGGTCTCGCAGGCTGCCACAAAACCCTCAACCGTCTTACGAAGAGCCGGCCACCAGAATCTCTGAGCAATGAGATCCACTGTGGCTCTACTCCCCGGGTGCCCAGCAAGGACAGTATCGTGGTGCTCCTTAAAAACCTTGTGTCGTAAAGCGAGAGGCACAAACAACCTCCCAGGAGGACAAAGATCAGGAGCCTCTTCCTAGGCTGCCTGAACCTCTGCCTCCAAATCAGGATAAAGAGCAGAGACGACCACCCCTTCAGCCAAAATTGGACCCGGGTCTTCAAAGTTCCCCCCTCCCGGAAAACAACGTGACAGGGCATCAGCCTTCACATTTTTAACCCCAGGGCGGAACGTGACAACAAAATTAAACCTAGAAAAGAATAAAGACCATCTGGCCTGTCTCGGGTTCAGACGCTTGGCTGATTCCAAGTAGGCCAGATTCTTATGGTCGGTAAACACGGTAATAGGGTGTCTGGCTCCCTCTAGCCAATGGCGCCATTCCTCAAAAGCTAATTTGATGGCCAACAACTCCCTATCTCCCACATCGTAATTTCTCTCTGCGGAGGAGAGTTTCCTTGAGAAAAAGGCACACGGTCGCCATTTGGCAGGAGAGGGACCCTGAGACAAGACCGCACCCACACCCACCTCAGAAGCGTCCACCTCAACAATGAAAGGCAGAGCGACATCAGGTTGTACCAAGATGGGAGCGGAAGCAAAACTCTCTTTGATACTAGAAAAGGCCTTAAGCGCATCTACTGACCAGGAGGAAAAATCTACCCCCTTTTTAGTCATATCAGTGAGTGGCTTATCTTGGGTTAAGGCTGCTACGAAGATATTTGCTGGTAGAATGGATTCAGGCGGTGCCTCTGTAAGCTGAAAAGCATGGAAGCTCCGAGATAATGCATCAGCCTTCACGTTTTTTACTTCCAGGCCTGAAAGTAATGGAGAATTCAAAACGAGTAAAAAACTGTGCCCATCTAGCCTGACGGGGAGGTTCATGCTCCTAGACTTGTTCGAAAATTTCATTTAGAACACCCTGAAAGGCCATCGCTTGAAGCCTTGGGTCCGGTGGCCCCTCATAAAAGGGGGGTACTGTAACGGGGTGCCGAAGGCGCACTCGGTCTCCCATCAGCGAGCGAGGATCTGTGTTTGACCTTGTTCCCAGGGCCTGAAAAAAACTCTCCACTGATGTTAAACAACTGGCGTCAGCAGGTAAAGAAAATGCCCAGTCCTGGGGATCACCCTGTAACCGGGAAATGACAATGCCCACGCGTTGACTCTCGGGACCAGAGGATACGGGGCGCAAACGGAAAAAAAGTTTACAATTTTCTTTAAAGGAAACAAACTTCTTCCGATCTCCAGAAAAGGGCTCAGGAAGCTTAATCTGGGGCTTTAAATGTGGACTGGAGGCCTGAGGGATGGAAGTACCTTGTCCTAGCTCAAAAGAACAGAGTTTCTCCCCTAGCTCCTGCATCATCTGCGTCAGGTTAGAGACATGGTCAGTCAGGGTCACCAGGGGATTCATGATACAGTGGTTAGGTTACGGCCTGTTAATCTGTGACGGTAACGTACAATACACACAGGGGGGAGGATAGTGACCACTGCGCTCCACCCTCACCCCTGGCCCTGCCTACTTGCCTCGCAAGTCCTAATGACAGGGGACAACTAGACGACAATCCCTAACTTAGGATACGTGCTGGGAAGACAGACAAGACAAATAACGGAACGTGAACGGACCGGGTCAATACCTAGAGAGCTACGCAGTACTAAGGAATGAGCAAAGAATAGTCAGGAAAAGCCGAGGTCAAATACCAGGAGAGAAACGAAGTACAACAGGAGTCCGCAAAGAATCGTCAGGTGGAAGCCGGGGTCAGGATACCAGGAGAGATGCGCAGTACAGGAGGAGCAGGCAGAGAATCGTCAGGGAACACAGGATCAGGTAAGTATGCAAGAACAAAACAATCACCAGATACCTAACTAGGCTGCCTGTATTTATAGTGGGGAGTGAGGGTCATGTGACGTGGCCAGCATCACTTGACCGACAGACCGACCAGTCGAGCACCGAGTGATCAGCTCGGAGCTCAAGGCAGACCTAGGAGCAGGGAGCCTCCCAGCTAGCAAAGCTTCCCTGGGAACAAGGTCAAACACAGATCCTCGCTCCCGAAGCTAAGCAGCAGGTCTGCGGCTGATGGGAGACCGAGTGCGCCTTCGGCACCCCGTTACAAACAACAGAGGAATAATTCAAAATGAACTTCCTGTAATAATTGGCAAAACCCAAAAACCGCATCAGCGCCTTCTGATTCTCAGGAAGCTCCCAATCAAGCACAGCGCGGACCTTCTCAGGGTCCATGCGAAAACCAGAAGCGGAGAGAAGAAAACCCAGAAATTGAATCTCCGGAACCGCAAACACACATTTTTCCAGTTTAGCGTACAATTTATTCTCCCGCAGAATGTGCAAGACCTGACGTAGGTGGTCCCAATGAGTTTTGAAATCAGGAGAAAAAAATCAAAATGTCATCTAGATACACCAGTACAAATTTCCCCATTAAATGATAAAAAATGCTGTTCACAAAATGTTGGAAGACGGCTGGAGCATTCATCAAACCGAAGGGCATAACCAAATTCTCTTCCCTTCCCTGACCCTGACTAGGTTGTATGTCCCTCTTAAATCCAACTTAGAAAAAACTTTAGCCCCAACAATCTGGTTAAACAGATCCGGGATCAGAGGAAGCGGATAAGGGACACGAATTGTGATACAGTTCAGCTCCCTGAAATCCAGACATGGTCTTAAAGAACCATCTTTTTTCTTAACAAAAAAAAAACAGCGGCAACAGGTGACTTCGAGGGTCGGATGTGTCCCTTTCTCAGGCTCTCAGAGATATAAGTACGCATAGCGACTCTTTCAGGTTGGGAGAGATTATATAAACGTGATTTGGGCAGCTTGGCGCCTGGGATGAGATTAATAGGGCAATCGTACTCCCGGTGAGGGGGTAGCTCCTGGACACCACTCTCGGAAAACACATCTGAAAATTCAGAGAGAAAAGATGGTACAGTCTCGGTAGAAACCTCTGAAAGAGACGCCGTGAGGCAATTCTCTCTGCAAAAGTCACTCCAACCATTTATTTGCCTTGCTTGCCAATTAATGGTGGGGTTATGTTTAGTGAACCAGGGTTGCCCCAACACTAGAGGAGTAGGTAATCCGCTTAGGACGAAACATGACATATCCTCAACATGAGCATCAGCCACAGTCAAACGGATATTGAGAAAAGATTTTTGAGAAAGTGGAACGGAATCGATAGCAAAAACAGGTATATCCTTTCCCAAAGTGCATACCTGGAAACCATGTGTTATAGCAAATTGATTATCAATGAGATTGACAGCTGCTCCACTATCTACAAAAATCTCAAAAACAATGTTCTTGCTGTCTAGCGCCACCCTGGCAGGTAGGACAAAACGGGAACTACAAGCAAACGGTAAACCTTCAATTTCCGCATCAACCTTGCCAATAGTAAAAGATGGAAAGTTTTTAGAGGGGTTTTTTCTTTTTGTTTCTTTATTACCCTCAGAAAACTCCCTGAATCTCCTAGAGGGGAAAACATTTGCCAAATGATTTATACCCCCACAACAAAAACAAACCCTCCTCTGAGAGCTGAATCCTCTACTATCAGAGGCAAGCAAACCCAGCTGCATGGCCTCCTCCTCAGAGGGGATTGAGAGAGACTGAGGCCCCTGCGCACTGAATGAGACCGCCCCACTGTCCTTGGACTGAATATGACAGGAAGGAGTGGTCTCTCCTCTCTCTCTAAGACGCCTGTCAATACGAACAGCTAGAGACATGGCAGACTCCAACGAGGTAGGTCTCTCATGAAAGGCAAATGCATCTTTCAATCCCTCCGAAAGACCATGGCAAAATTGACTTCGGAGTGCAGCATCATTCCAACCAGTATCAGCTGCCCATCTCAGAAATTCTGAACAATATATCTCTGCGGACTGTTTACCCTGGCATAAAAGACGCAGTTTAGATTCAGCCAGAGCAATACGATCCGGGTCATCATATATCTGGCCCATGGCTACAAAAAATTCATCCACCGATCGGGGGGCCGTGCCCCCACCGGCAGCGAAAAGGCCCAAGACTGAGCATTATACCTGAGCAGCGAGATGATGATCCCCACCCTCTGCTCCTCATCACCAGAGGAATGGGGAAGTAGGCGAAAATGGAGTTTGCAAGCCTCTCTAAAGTGAACAAAATTCTCACTACCCCCGGAGAACGTATCCGGAAGCGAGATCTTAGCCTCGGAACAAACTCCATGAACGCAAGCAGAACCGGTCACCTGAAAATGAGACACAGTTTAAGGAGATCTGCTACCTCCAGTAAAAGACATTGCATGCGGTCACTCAAGGCTGAAACCGGATCCATGCTTAAGAAGGTATTGGCGGTTTATAATGTCACGGATGGTGTTGCAGAAAACTGGAAGTTATAAATAAACATCCGACTGACTTGATCCCAAACTAAGGAACATATGGGTGAGCCCTATAAAACCCCTAGAGCTCTCCCTGACTGCTATGCCCATGCAAAGATCTTTATGATAGAGGATTGCATGCCCTCGTACCTAGACTGTGTGACACCTGAAAACCCTATAATAGTGAGGGGACACGACCACCGGCTCCCTGCACTTAATACGGAGGGAGTCAGGGTCACCTAGAATCAAGCCAGCACGGAAACACAAATAAAGGAAAAATACTTATCTGAAGAACCAGCAGTTGCAGCCTCTAGCAGTGAAGACAATCCAGAAAGTAGTATAAACCGCAAAGTGAGGCAGTATGGGGGGGAATATAAAGGGAGGCAATCAGTGTAAATAGATGACAGCTGGGAGAAGAAAAAGAGATGACAAAGTGAAACCAAAACAAAGAAAATCATGCAAGAGGTACAGAAGAACATCTGCCAGAGCTTCTTAAAGAGCTGGTGGTGACAAACAGGCTGGCAGTGTCATTTACCTTTATTCGCCCCTAGGTGCTGCTTGCACCACTTATATATATAGTTGGGGGGGTAAAGTTAGTGTGTCCGATGCTAATGCAGAGATGAGGAAGTTAATAGAGAAAGTGGAAATTTGTATTTCCACCGAAATAATTAAAAATAGATTTTAACACATATAAGTGCAGCACTTAAAGAGGTTGTCCGGTCCCAAAATCAAAAAAAAAATTATGTGCTCCTAACACCCCTCACCATGCAAACATATTGCCCCCAAATACCTGTTTTTCATGTCTGAGCTTTACTTTCCCCCTGGAAGACATCAGACTATCCTGGCAGATCTGTTTACTTTCTCCCCTTCTTGTTTTGTTGAATACATAACTTTATTGATACACAAGCCTGGCTGCACTGCACAGAGATGAGTCACAGGCTGGCCACGCCCCCCACTCTGCTCTGTCTGCAGCAGCCACATCCACTACAACTCCTGTGTCTTTCTACACCCAGACATGAATCTACTTCTCACTCAGTATCTAAATCCCATCACTGACCGTCCACCGGCTCTGCCCTCACATGTGTATCTAATCCTATTGTGTGTGATACAGCCTGCTGAACTGTGTATCTAATCCCATCACTGACTGTCCACAGGCTCTTCCCTCACCGTCTCCAGAGTGTGAAAAACAGCTTGAATCAGCAAACGTATCCAATCACATCTGTATCTAATCCGGACCTGTGTGATACAACCTGCTGAGCGGTGTATCTAATCCCATCACTGACAGTCCACAGGCTCTTCCCTCACTAACTCCAGAGTGTGATAAACAGCTGGAATCAGCAAGCGTATCCAATCACATCTGTATCTAATCCTATCCTGTATGTGTGCCTGATACACATCCTGTTGTGTGTGATACTGCCTGCTGAAGTGTATATCTAATCCCATCTACTATGATACTGCCTGCTAAAGTGTGTATCTAATCCCATCTTCTATGATACAGCGTGCTAAAATGTGTATCTAATACCATTTTGTATGATACTGCCTGCAGAGCTGTGTATCTAATACCATTTTGTATGACACAGCCTGCTGAGTGGTGTATCTAATCCCATTTTGTATGACACAGCCTGCTGAATTTTGTATCTAAGCCTATCTTGTATTTGTTTATCTAAATCCTTATGCACACAACTGTATCCATTTTGCAATCCGCGATTTTTTGCAGTCCCATTGAGTTCTATGAATTTAAGGTCCTCATTTTGAAGACCAGAATAGGACATGTTCTGTCTTTACTGGAACTGACATACGGATGTAAAAAACACACTGATGATGTCCCTGTGCTTTCCACATCCGTATGTCAGTTCTGCGAAAGATAGAACATGTCCTATTTTGGTCCTCATAATGCAGATCTAAAACCCATAGAACTCAATGGAACGGCAAAAAAATGTGAATCGCATACGGACAGTAACCTTATTTAGTGGATCCGCAACTTGCAGACCGCAAAACAGATATGGTTCTTTGCACGAGCCCTATGACTTGTACTCAGCGCCCATAACAATGACATCCACAGTGCCCCCATAACAGTGATGTCCACAGTGCCCCCATAACAGTGACATCCACAGTGCCCCCATAACAGTGACATCCACAGTGCCCCCATAACAGTGATGTTCACAGTGCCCCCATAACAGTGACATCCACAGTGCCCCCATAACAGTGACATCCACAGTGCCCCCATAATAGTTACATCCACAGTGCCCCCATAACAGTGACATCCACAGTGCCCTTATAACAGTGACATCCACAGTACCCCCATAACAGTGACATGCACAGTGCCCCTATCGTCCACAGTGCCCCCATAACAGTGACATCCACAGTGCATCCATAACAGTGACATCTACAGTGCCCCCATAACAGTGACATCCACAGTGCCCCCATAACAGTGACATCCACAGTGCCCCCATAACAGTGACATCCACAGTGCCCCCATAACAGTGACATCCACAGTGCCCCCATAACAGTGACGTCCACAGTACCCCCATAACAGTGACATCCATAGTGCCCCCCATAACAGTGATGTCCACAGTGCCCCCATAACAGTGACATCCACAATGCCCCCATAGCAGTGACATCCACAATGCCCCCATAACAGTGACGTCCACAGTGCCCTCATAACAGTGACATCCACAGTGCCCCTATAACAGTGACATCCACAGTGCGTCCATAACAGTGACATCCACAGTGCCCCCATAACAGTGACATCCACAGTGCCCTCATAACAGTGACATCCACAGTACCCCCATAACAGTGACATGCACAGTGCCCCTATCGTCCACAGTGCCCCATAACAGTGACATCCACAGTGCATCCATAACAGTGACATCTACAGTGCCCCCATAACAGTGACATCCCCAGTGCCCCCATAACAGTGACATCCACAGTGCCCCCATAACAGTGACATCCACAGTGCCCCCATAACAGTGACATCCACAGTGCCCCCATAACAGTGACGCCCACAGTGCCCCCATAACAGTGACATCCATAGTGCCCCCATAACAGTGATGTCCACAGTGCCCCCATAACAGTGACATCCACAATGCCCCCCATAACAGTGACGTCCACAGTGCCCCTATAACAGTGACATCCACAGTGCGTCCATAACAGTGACATCCACAGTGCCCCCATAACAGTGACATCCACAGTGCCCCCATAACAGTGACATCCACAGGTCGTCCATAACAGTGACATCCACAGTGGCACATAACAGTGCCATCCAATGCCCCCTATTTGTCAGCCAGCGCCCCCTTGTGCCATCCAGTTCCCCTTAGTACCATCCAGTACACCCATTATGCCATGCAGTGCCCCCTTGTTTGCCATCCAGTGCCCATGTTTGCCATCAATTGCCCCCCTTGTGCCATCCATTTCCCCCCTTGTGCCATCCAGTGCTACCTTGTTTGCCATCCAGTGCCTCCTTGTTTGTCATCCAGTGCCCCTGTTTCCCATGCATTGCCCCCCTGTGCCATCCAGTGTCCCCATTGTGCCATCCATTGCCCCCATTGTGCCACCCATTGCCCCCTTGTGCCATCCAGTGCACTCATTGTGCCATGCAGTGCCCCCTTGTGTCATGCAGTGCCCCCTTGTGCCATCCAGTGCCCCTGTTTACCATCCAGTTCCCTCCTTGTGCCATCCAGTGCCCCCTTGTTTGCCATCCAGTGCCTCCTTGTTTGTCATCCAGTGCCCCTGTTTGCCATGCATTGCCCCCTGTGCCATTCAGTGTCCCCATTGTGCCATCCATTGCCCCCATTGTGCCACCCATTGCCCCCTTGTGCCATCCAGTGCACTCATTGTGCCATGCAGTGCCCCCTTGTGCCATCCAGTGCCCCTGTTTACCATCCAGTTCCCCCATTGTGCCATCCAGTGCCTCCTTGTTTGTCATCCAGTGCCCCTGTTTTCCATGCATTGCCCCCTTGTGCCATCCAGTGCCCCCATTGTGGCATCCATTGCCCCTATTGTGCCATCCTTTTCCCCCTGTGCCATCCATTGCCTCCTTGTGCCATCCATTGCCCCCTTGTGCCATCCATTGCCCACTTGTGCCATCCTATTCCCCCTTGTGCCATCCAGTGCCCCTTTGTTTGCCATCCAGTGTCCTTGTTTGCCATGCATTGCGCCCTTGTGCCATCCATTGCCCCCCTTGTGCCATCTATTGCCCCATGTGTCATCCACTGTGCCCCAGTGAAATCCAGTGCCCCATGTGCCATCCTCATTTCCCCAAAGTGCCATCCACAGTTCCACAGTACCCCCCCTTCATGTGCCAGTCAGTGCCCCCAGTGAGATCCACAGCATAGCAATCAGCCACTGTGGCTGATCGCTATGCTGTCACTCCTTCACAAAGAAGCCTGTACACTGCAGAGAGCAGCCGGGCTGGCTATCCCGCGCATGCGCACTAGAATTCAGCATAGTGCGCTTGCGTGGTGAGTGAAGATGGCCGCCTGGCACTTTTCTTCAGCAGGAGTCGGATCCGTCTCTTGCTCAAGAAAGGAAGAGAAGACCGGAAGACAAGAAAACGAACTTCGGCCGCAAGCAAAGAAAAGCCATCTGGAGGTACCAAGTGACCGGGAGGCATATCTCAAGAACGGCTGCACTCTGGAAAGTAAGTATGGGACCAATAATCTTTCCTCCACAGGTTAGCTTTTAATACCCAAAAAAGGTTAAGCCCAGAGAACCTTTTTAATGCTGAATACACGATTTTTTGTCCACCGAAATAATAAAAAAAGATTTTACCGCATATAAGTGCAGCGCTTAATGCTGAATACAAGATTTTTTGTCCACCGAAATAATTGAAAAAAGATTTTACTGCATATAATTGCAGCGCTTAATGCTGAATACAAGATTGTTTTCCACCGAAATAATTAAAAAAACATTTTACCGCATATAAGTGCAGCGTTTAATGCTGAATACAAGATTTTTTGTCCACCGAAATAAGTCACAAAAGATTTTACCACATATAACTGCAGCGCTGAACGCTGAATAAAATGTCTTTTTCCACCAAAATACTTCAATAAAGATTTTACCAAATATAACGGAGCATGGAGATGGAAAGGGTCTTCGGATTCCCCCGGCACTATACGGACGTCTCAGAAATTAACCGCAGCTCCCGAAAGCAGTTCCTGGGAAGGTCATGGAGAGTCCCGGTCACCATCTACTTGCTCCGCTAAAGGATTATTTTGAAAATGTATAGAAGCCACACGGGGCCCCCACACTGCAGATTTATGATGGAGACATCATGGAGATTTAACTGCATATAACCGCTGACCGCTGAATAAATGTTGTTTTTCGACCAAAATACTTCAATAAAGATTTTACCACATAACCGCCGCACTGACTGTATGCTACCTCTGCTACTTCCATGAACCCCTGCTACTTCCCAGGTAGGTAGCCTGCTGCGAAGCAGGTGCTCTACCCCGGGCACGTTTGGCTCCCGACCTCCCACTGCTGCCACCCTGCAGAATCCCAGCCATGCTTTCAACACATATAACCGCCAACGTGAACTAAGAATGTATTTTTCTGTTTGTACTGAAATAGGCCACTAAACGCTTTCAACACATCTAACTGCCGCCGACGTGAACTGAGAATGAATTTTTCTGTTTGTACTGAAATACAAAATAACACATATAACCACCGCACTGACTGACTGCTACAGCCGCTACTTCCGTGAACCCCTGCACCACTACCTCCCGGGCAGGTAGGCTGCTGCGAAGCAGGTGCTTTACCCCGGGCACGTTTGGCTCCCGACCTCCCACTGCTGCCACCCTGCTGAATCCCAGCCATGCTTTCAACACATATAACCGCCAACGTGAACTGTGAATGTACCATATTTTTCGCCCCATAAGATGCACTTTTTCCCCCCAAAAAATGGGGGGGAAATGCCCCTGCGTCTTATGGGGCGAATGCTGACAGTTTAACATTGCTGGATGCGATGTACGAGTGAGCGGGGGCCGGGGGAGGGACTGGGAGGAGGAGCTGGGGGCCGGCAATGGCGGCGGGGCGGTGCAGTCAGTGTACTATAGCCCCGCCACTCTGGTATACTAATATAAAATGTCTTATTCAATTAAAAATTATTACACATGCCCCCTCACTCCTAATAGTACCTTACATCCTATTCCTAATAGCTTCTGTACAATGCTGGCAGGCAGGCCGGGCGGGCGGCAGCGCAACTCACTGATGTCACGTGCCTGCGCCGCCTACTGTATGAATGAAGCAGGCGGCGCAGGCAAGTGACATCAGTGAGTGACGCGCTGGCCGCCCGGCCTGCCTGCCCCCATTGTACAGAAGCTATTAGGATGTAAGGTACTATTAGGAGTGAGGGGCCATGTGTAATAATTTTTAATTTAATAAGACATTTTATATTTGTATACTGCGGGGGCGGCGGCGGGGGGGGCTGATCTGTGGATAACATCCGTGGATGGCACAGTTAAGGGGTGGGGGGGTCTGTTGATGGCACTGTTATGGGCTGGGGGGTCTGTGGATGGCACTGTTATGGGGTGGGGGGTCTGTGGATGGCACATATATAACAGTGCCATCCACAGATCCCCCCTGTAACAGTGCCAGCCACAGATCCCCCTGGAACAGTGCCATCCACAGATCCCCCCTGTAACAGTGCCATCCACAGATCCCCCCTGTAACAGTGGCATCCACAGATCCCCCCTGTAACAGTGCCATCCACAGATCCCCCTTGTAACAGCGCCATCCACAGATCCCCCCTGTAACAGTGCCATCCACAGATCCCCCTGTAACAGTGCCATCCACAGATCCCCCTGTAACAGTGCCATCCACAGATCCCCCTGTAACAGTGCCAGCCACAGATCCCCCCTGTAACGGTGCCAGGCACAGATCCCCCCTGTAACAGTGTCCTTCATCCACAGATCCCCCCATAACAGTGTCCTTCATCCACAGATCCCCCCATAACAGTGTCCGTCATCCACAGATCCCCCCTGTAACAGTGTCCGTCATCCACAGATCCTCCCTGTAACAGTGTCCGTCATCCACAGATCCCCCCTGTAACAGTGTCCGTCATCCACAGATCCCCCCTGTAACAGTGTCCGTCATCCACAGATCCTCCCATAACAGTGTCCGTCATCCACAGATCCCCCCATAACAGTGTCCGTCATCCACAAATCCCCAGTAATAGTACCATCCACAGACCACCATTAGTTCCAAACCCACCAAAAGCACACCTTTTGCTTAAAAATATTTTTTTTCTTATTTTCCTCCCCAAAAACCTAGGTGCGTCTTATGGGCCGGTGCGTCTTATAGGGCGAAAAATACGGTATTTTTCTGTTTGTACTGAAAAAGGCCACTAAACGCTTTCAACATATCTAACCACCACCGCCGTGAACTAAGAATGTATTTTTCTGTTTGTACTGAAATAGGCCACTAAACGCTTTCAACACATAACTGCTGCCGACGTGAACTGAGAATGTATTTTTCTCTTTGTACTATAATACAAAATAACACATATAACCGCCACACTGACTGTTTTCAACACATATAACCGCCGACGTGAACTGAGAATATAGTAACATAGTAACATAGTACATAAGGCCGAAAAAAGACATTTGTCCATCCAGTTCGGCCTGTCATCCTGCAAGTTGATCCAGAGGAAGGCAAAAAAACCCTGTGAGGTAGAAGCCAATTTTTCTCACTTTAGGGGAATAAAAAATTCCTTCCCGACTCCAATCAGGCAATCAGAATAACTCCCTGGATCAACGACCCCTCTCTAGTAGCTATAGCCTGTAATATTATTACACTCCAGAAATACATCCAGGCCCCTCTTGAATTCCTTTATTGTACTCACCATCACCACCTCCTCAGGCAGAGAGTTCCATAGTCTCACTGCTCTTACCGTAAAGAACCCTTTTCTATGTTTGTGTACAAACCTTCTTTCCTCCAAACGCAGAGGATGTCCCCTCGTCACAGTCACAGTCCTGGGGATAAATATATTTTTCTTTCTGTACTGAAATAGGCCACTGAACACTTTTGCCACAAATAAGTGCACCAGTGAAATGCGTATATATTTTTCTTTTTTACTGTAATACGCCCCTATAGGCTTTCAACAGAAATAACTGCAGAAGTGAACTGAGCATATATTTTTCTTGTTGGACTGAAATGGGCCACTATACGCTTTTACCAGAATTAACTGAGAATATACTTTTCTTTTCTGACTGTAATACGCCCCTATACGCTTTCACAAGAAATAACTGCAACAGTGTAGTGCGCATATATTTTTCTTTTTTGAATGAAATACGCCCCTATACGCTTTCACCAGAAATACCTGCAGAAGTAAGCTGAGAATATACATTTCTTGTTGGAATGAAATAGGCCACTATACGCTTTATTGGGGCTCTTTCACACTTGCGTTGTTCTGTTCCAGCATAGAGTTCCGTCGTCGGGGCTCTATGCCGGAAGAATCCTGATCAGGATTATCCCCATGCATTCTGAATGGAGAGAAATCCGTTCAGGATGCATCAGGATGCATCAGGATGTCTTCAGTTCCGGAATGGAATGTTTTTTGGCCAGAGAAAATACCGCAGCATGCTGCGCTTTTTGCTCCGGTCAAAAATCCTGAACACTTGCCGCAAGACCGGATCCGGAATCAATGCCCATTGAAAGGCATTAATCCGGATCCGGCCTTAAGCTAAACGTCGTTTCGGCGCATTACCGGATCCGACGTTTAGCTTTTTCTGAATGGTTACCATGGCTGCCAGGACACTAAAGTCCTGGTTGCCATAGTAAAGTGTAGTGGGGAGCGGGGGAGCAGTATACTTACCATCCGTGCGGCTCCCGAGGCGCTTCAGAGTGACATCAGGGCGCCCCACGCGCATGGATGACGTGATCGCATGCATCACGTCATCCATGCGCATGGGGCGCCCTGTCGTCATTCTGGAGCGCCCCGGGAGCCGCACGGACGGTAAGTATACTGCTCCCCCGCTCCCCACTACTACTATGGCAACCAGGACTTTAATAGCGTCCTGGGTGCCATAGTAACACTGAACGCATTTTGAAGATGGATCCGTCTTCAAATGCTTTCAGTTCACTTGCGGTGTTACGGATCCGACGGGCACCTCCGGCAAATGGAGTACACGACGGATCCGGACAACGCAAGTGTGAAAGAGGCCTTATCCAGAAAACAGTTAAATAATGTAGTGCGTATATATTTTTCTTATTTTACTGAAAAACGCCACTATACGCTTTCACCAGAAATAACTGCAACAGTACAGTGCGTATATATTTTTCTTTTTTGAATGAAATACGCCCCTATACGCTTTCACCAGAAATAACTGCAGAAGTGACCTAAGACTTTACACTCACCTAAAGAATTATTAGGAACACCTGTTCTATTTCTCATTAATGCAATTATCTAGTCAACCAATCACATGGCAGTTGCTTCAATGCATTTAGGGGCGTGGTCCTGGTCAAGACAATCTCCTGAACTCCAAACTGAATGTCAGAATGGGAAAGAAAGGTGATTTAAGCAATTTAGAGCGTGGCATGGTTGTTGGTGCCAGACGGGCCGGTCTGAGTATTTCACAATCTGCTCAGTTACTGGGATTTTCGCGCACAACCATTTCTAGGGTTTACAAAGAATGGTGTGAAAAGGGAAAAACATCCAGTATGCGGCAGTCCTGTGGGCAAAAATGCCTTGTAGATGCTAGAGGTCAGAGGAGAATGGGCCGACTGATTAAGCTGATAGAAGAGCAACGTTGACTGAAATAACCACTCGTTACAACCGAGGTATGCAGCAAAGCATTTGTGAAGCCACAACACGCACAACCTTGAGGCGGCTGGGCTACAACAGCAGAAGACCCCACCGGGTACCACTCATCTCCACAAATAGGAAAAAGAGGTTACAATTTGCACGAGCTCACCAAAATTGGACTGTTGAAGACTGGAAAAATGTTGCCTGGTCTGATGAGTCTCGATTTCTGTTGAGACATTCAAATGGTAGGGTCCGAATTTAGCGTAAACAGAATGAGAACATGTATCCATCCTCTAAAGGCTACTTCCAGCAGGATAATGCACCATGTCACAAAGCTCAAATCATTTCAAATTGGTTTCTTGAACATGACAATGAGTTCACTGTACTAAAATGGCCCCCACAGTCACCAGATCTCAACCCAATAGAGCATCTTTGGGATGTGGTGGAACGGGAGCTTCGTGCCCTGGATGTGCATCCCTCAAATCTCCATCAACTGCAAGATGCTATCCTATCAATATGGGCCAACATTTCTAAAGAATGCTATCAGCACCTTGTTGAATCAATGCCACGTAGAATTAAGGCAGTTCTGAAGGCAAAAGGGGGTCCAACACCGTATTAGTATGGTGTTCCTAATAATTCTTTAGGTGAGTGTATATTTCTTGTTGGAATGAAATAGGCCACTATACGCTTTGACCAAAAAACAATAAAATAGTGCAGTGCGTATATATTTTTCTTATTTTACTGAAATACGCCCCTATACGCTTTCACCAGAAATGACTGCAACAGTGAAGTGCGTATATATATTTTTTTTTACTGTAATACGCCCCTATATGCTTTGACCAGAAATAACTGCAACAGTGCAGTGCATATATATTTTTCTTGTTGTACTATAATAAGCTCCTATTCACTTTCAACAGAAATAACCGCAGAAGTGAAATACGTATATTTTTTTCTTGTCGTACTGAATAAGATACTAAGATATAAGCTACTAAAGGCTTTCCAACATAGCATTTGCCGCCCAATAACAAAAAGCTGGAATGACAGAGCTGTCTAACAACTATTTGGATCCCCAAATAATAGTTCCCTGCACTTGTAAATCACTTTCCTATTAATGTCCCTAGCGCCTTCTGACGTCTCTCCCTGCACTAAGATGCTGTGAAATGATTTCTCCCTATCCTTTCCCTGCACTTATAAATCCATTCTTCAGGTTTTTTTTTTTAAACATAGAGGTTTTTCCAATAGCTGTCCCTAGCGTCTTCATACGTCTGTCCCTGCACTCTGAACTCTGGAAAATGGCAGAATCTAAAATGGCTGCCGTATTTATAGTGCTGGGACATCACAGGGCTGGCTGGCTGCCAATTGGCTGCATGCAGGCATGTCAATCTGGGTGATCCCGCCTTCCCAGAGTTCCTTGCCCCATTACCTCAGTCCTCACACGTGTAGCCACCATTTTAGGAAAATTGTGATTCGTTACCATGAAGCGCGAGGAAATTTGCCTTCGTTGCGAATCGAAAGTTTTCCTGAAATTCGGATCAAATTCCACTTCGTCAGCTTCGATTCGCTTATCTCTAATGGTCATGTATTTCCTATATCAATCACATTATTAACATTGTTTCACAGTTGTTATTAGATTTAAAGTACTTGAGAGCTAAAGTATATAAGTGCTGGCAGTTACTTTGCTTGGTTTTATGTCTAAAAAATAAATGTACTATGTTTTGTTTAAGTTTAATGACAGTTTAATAATAATAAATTACCGGATTTTTCGCTTTTCTAAGACACACTTTTTCCCCCAAAAAGTAGGGGGGAAATGGCCCTGCGTCTTTTAAAGTAAATACTAGTGAGCACTTCCATTATGGAAGCGCTCACTAGTATACATTAGGTGCCGGGAGCGGGGAAGAAGCGCAGCAAGCGCTTCCGGCACTCACCCTCCTTGGTCTTCTTTGATGGGGCCGGCACTGCACTGTCCTGACCCCGTACAGCATCAGTACGTAGTGCGCGCACTATGACCTGATGCTGCACGCTGTCAGGTGACAGTGCAGCGTGGGCCAGAGAAGACATAGGAGCGAGACTCTGGACCCGGAGCTGAGCCACGGTGCAGGAGAGGTAAGAGGAGTTTTTTTATTTTATTCTGATCTGAGGTCTGATGGGGGTTAATAATAAAGGGCTTATCTGAGGTCTGATAGGGGTTAATAATAAAGGGCTGATCTGAGGTCTTATAGGGGTTAATAATAAAGGGCTGCTCTGAGGTCTGATGGGGTTCTGACATGGAGGACTGATATGGGGGTCTGATATGATGTCCTGATATGGGGGTCTGATCTGAGGATCTGATATGAGGTCTGGTGAAAAAATTTTATTTTTATTTTCCTCCTCTAAAATCTGGGGTGGGTCTTATCAGCAGGTGCGTCTTATAAAGCGAAAAATATGGTAATTTATCAAATACCACAATGTCCAACTCATAAATACATCAGTACATTGGCAGAGCACACCAAAACAAATTAATTGAGCATGGATTAAGAAAGAATGCTTTTTTACTAGATCCTAACATTTTTTTTTACAATTTACATTTATATTGGTGACTTTGATTAATCGCCCATTTAATAAATGAGCCCATAGCATCACAGAAACAAATCATGTTCCATTAATCTTTATAAAACTGAAGAATATGCCAGGAGTTAAGCACTAACTAGCATCACTTTAATAATACAAATGTGGTGGATGGTAGAATCCAGACTAACAAATGCAATGTTAAATGAGGGAAGGTATATAATGTCAGAACATTCCTTTTCTCATTAGTGCCTAATTATCTATGTAGGTGTGCGAAGAAGTGATAATGGAAAAATATATGATAACGTGAGACATAAAACAGAGGCTGTAACTAGTTCTTTATGGAGGAAAGAGCAGTGTACGAGGAAAGGTCGCTTGTGAAATTGTGCAATCATCATCTTTAAATATTGTTCCACTCCAGATCTCTGTCTATTCTGGGGCACATTTGTTGAAGATCAAAAGCTGAACCTGCTTCTCATTATAGAATTCTGTGTTCCTAAGGGAAAGCTAAGATGATAATTCGCTGATAAACTGATCAAAGTACTTCTTTGGATCTAACTTCATAAGAGGCCCCTCTAGGATTAGGTGTGTGTGAAAAAGAATGTGGTACATAGCATATACAGATGTTGTAGTAGCAGTAGGAGTCTTGTAATGTAATAAAGTGGCAGTATAGGTTAAGAATAGATAATACAAGCCAGGATCAGGAATGTTAGGTATGTAAAGGGGCATTGCTACTTTATTCAGTACCAAGTAAAGCACATATAGTGCTTTCAGAATGGATGTTTTGATTCTGTGATACACACATTTCCCAAATGAATGCTAATGGCTTTCTGAACTTTCTAAGGAAAATGAATTGTTTATTACCTATATATTCTTCATAGTATTGACTATATGCTGTTTTCTGGAACAGAAAAACATTAAAACAAAAAAGTTAGGACTCATACACCAATAAAAGCCTTTAAGCACAGTGGCTATAAATACATTTTTGTTCAAAGATCAATACAAAATTTGCTCTTTCAGTGTGTTGGACCTCAGTCAACCAGAATGGATTTGGCATCTACTGCCTCATGAAGTTTGATCTGACTTTTTCAACAGCTTATACTGTAAAAGGAAGTTCCAGTCAATCTGCATGTGTATTTCACTGATGAAAGGCCTGTATTATTAAAGTGTATGTCTAGTAGCGCCTCTATACAGTACAGTGCTTACTGCATTTACTGTACTGCTCTTTATGTGTAAGGATGAGGCATTTCTTTGGACACTAGATGAGGGTGACTCCATTCTATTTTTCTGGTACTGGGTGTATTGTATATGGGACTTAGAAAGAAAGAAGCTCCAGTCCTCAACACAGGATGGGATTCACATTTTCATGCAGCTCTTTCTGACTTTTATATGCAAGGCTTTATCTTTATTAGTTAGCTCATTTTTTTTGTATTACTCTCCTCAGGTTACTTATAACTAGAGATGAGCAAATTTTAAAAAAATTTGATTCGGTTGGTTCGCCGAATTTTCCGCAAGGATTGAATTCGATCCGAATGTATTCATGGCGAATCGCGTTAAAAACAGCTATTTCCTGGCTGCAGAGAGCCTGTATAGTGGTGTACAACACTGTGCTTTGCAGTAACACTCATAGGGAGTCTGCTGTGGTAGTGAAACAATACTGCGAGTCAGTATGACACGCAGATGACAGGCGTCGCTCTTAGTATCACTGCACACTTCACTTATTTGGGCAGTTATGGTGCCAAAACTGACAAAATAACTCAAGTTTGAACTCAGCATTACAGGTCGTTCTTAGCATCAAGAAGAAGCGCACTCCTTTTACACCCTCATCAGTTGATTTCACATAGATGTCTACAGAACCTGTTCTATTAAACGCTTATACTAGTAGAGGTCCCCGACACAGTGGAGAGGGTGTCAGCAGTAAGTTTGTGTTGATGTCACTGATTATTTTGCCCTTCCTCTGATCCGTCAGAACAATAACCCCCAAATAAAGGGATCCTGTCTGTTGAGCATTCGGTCAGCATTTGGTCAGTAATTCCTCAGTATTGCTAAAGGCAAAAAAAAACAGGAGTGGACCCAAAACAGAGATGACACGTGAATGGAATATCTGTATGTCTTCTGTGTTTTGTACCCACTCCTGCTTTTGGCTACCAAATCATGAATCCTCAGCCTAAAAGAACGTTTAAACAAAAATAATAAACTTTTAATAAAGGTCTTGTGTAAAAGATGTTAGGGGCTAAATACACCCTCTACAGTCTAAAACAGGCTAACGGGACACCCTGTATGTGCAGAGGGATTCAGATAATTGCCGTGCACATCAATGGTATCCTGATTGATGATCTGTGGTGTCCTATCATTGGATACATTCACCTAATTTGTATCAGTGAATTTGTAACAAGTCCACAGATCATGTGGAAAGGCCACTGCAGGTAAATATACTAAGTGCACAGCAAGCCCACTATTAATGTCACTTCCCAGTGTCTATCCATACATTTGGGTATTAGGGAGCAGCTGAAGAACACTATAGATAGACATATGGCAGTGTTACATGTAACTGCCGTCTGCACTGCAGATAGATATCTGGCGATGTTACAGGCAACTGCCATCTGCCCTAACTAGCGTGGACTCAGTTTAGATAACACACGCTCATTCAAACATCTTGCGCTCAACGCATTTTTGCGTGGAGAAACCTTTCAGATAATGGCACAATGAACAGTTACATAACCGTACTGTAGCATGCATGTTTTCGCGCTGTAGTGGCCGCATGCGGCCCAGTACACGTGGGACTGAAATAATGTCAGCCCCTCCTCTCGGGGGGGGGGGGGGGGGGGGTAGCGGCGCAGGGAAAGAATCAGGAGTATGGGCGCGTCCTCCGACATGCCCCTGACTCGGGCATCATGCAGATATGGTAATACAGCCTATGAGGAAGCTCACATGCGCATTGGAGGTTCGGGGGAATCGAAGTTGCGGCCCGTAAAGAATGAGTGAGAGATGCTCACTATGGTAAGGTGACCATGTATGGTTAACACAAGGAAAAATAGAAAATCAACACCTGGTGACATCAAATGTAAAGCTCAGCACATCAACATGGTATACATTAGAAAAATGCTTACATGTACATCAGAGCCATCTAAGCTATATAGTGGTGAGGTGACAGCAGCATGAGGAGACCACAGAGTGGCCTAGTGACATAGTGTTGAGGTAGTAGCAGCATGAGGAGACCACAGAGTGGTGAAGTGGCAGCAGCATGAGGAGACCACAGAGTGGCCCAGTGAGAGAGTGGTGAGGTGACAGCAGCATGAGGAGACTGTAGAGTGGCCCAGTGACATAGTGTTGAGGTGGCAGCAGCATGAGGAGACCACAGAGTGGTGAAGTGGCAGCAGCATGAGGAGACCACAGAGTAGCCCAGTGACATAGTGTTGAGATAGCAGCAGCATGAGGAGACCACAGAGTGGTGATGTGGCAGCAGTGTGAGGAGACCACAGAGTGGTGAAGTGGCAGCACCATGAGGAGACCACAAACTGGCCCATTGACATAGTGTTGAAGTGGCAGCAGCATGAGGAGACCACAGAGTGATAAAGTGGCAGCAGCATGAGGAGACCACAAAGTGGCCCAGTGACATAGTGTTGAAGTGGCAGCAGCATGAGGAGACCACAGGTTGGTAAAGTCTCAGCACCATGAGGAGACCACAAACTGGCCCATTGACATAGTGTTGAAGTGGCAGCAGCATTAGGAGACCACAGAGTGGCCCAGTGACATAGTGTGGAGGTAGCAGCAGCATGATGAGACCACAGAGTGGTGATGTGGCAGCAGCATGAGGAGACCACAAAGTGGCCCAGTGACAGAGTGTGGTGGTGGGGGTCAAAACCAGTCCCAGCTGAAGGGTGGCTGGAAGTAAGAGCACCTGGCAGCAGGTGTAGCATCAGGCGGATGGCAGCATCAGAATAGTAGCTGTGACAGGTAGCCAGAAGAAACAGGTCTCTTTTGTCAAAGTGTTGGTGTGGTATCATGGATTATCTAGTCTGATGCATTGCTAATCCATGCCTGATTCATCTTCACAAAGGTCAGTTTCTAACATTTTGGGTGGACAGGCGAGTTCTCCTTGGGGTAACTATGGCCCCACCGCACTAAACACCCGCTCTGATGCCACACTGCTGGCCGTGCAGGAAAGCTTGTCCAGGGCAAACTCGGCCAGTTGCGGCCACAAACCAAGTTTGGCTGCCCAGTAGTCCAGAGGATCTTCGATGTGGGGTAGCAGTGTGCACTCCAAGTATGCCACAACCTGCTGGTTCAGGCACTGCTCTATGTCTAGCTGCTGCTGCTGGTGAGTACTTTCTTCAGTAGGCGGGTGAAGAAAACTGCTCATCAGCAACTCTGACTTAAGTTGCTGCTGATGGTGCTGGTACTGGTCCTGCCCCCACCCCCACCAGCAGCCATGGCAGTGTAACATGAGCACAGAGGGCCCCCCTGGTAAGAATTGCGTGAGGATGGGAGATGGCAGCAGTGGACAACTGACTACATAGGATGTCTGGATAGAAGTTCAGTTTGTCCTCCCTCTCTGCGGGTGTAAAAAAGGCCCCCATTTTCGACCGGTAGCAAGGGTCTAACATGGTGGAGATCATCCCTCTGCTGAATGGTGACAATTTGGCTGTCACTACACAAGCAAGTGAGCAAGCATCAGGTCATGCCAGTGACTCAGAGAGACTCCCTGCCTCCATCTCCACTGCATACTGCCACGGTGTGTCTGGGTCCACTGCCTCCTCTTCTTCATCGCCCTGGAGCGCCTCTGGCTGGTCCTGCTCTTACTGCTTCTCCTCTCCTGTCACCTGAGTAGAAAAACCACCCATTTCTCTACACATTGCTTGTTGTCAAGTGTCCTCCTCCTCATCTAGTTCAGCCCCCACAGGGTTCATGTGGCCGTTAGATGCAGTCGCCACATCTCCTGTACCCTGGCCAGCCAGAATTAGCAGCATCTGTTCCAGGACATGAATCAGTGGAATGATGTCGTTCATCCCGTAGTCCTGGCGACTGACAAATAAAGTGGCCTCCTCAAAGGGCATGAGCAAATGGCAGGTGTCACGCATGAGCTGCCACTGGCTAACATAGAAGTTACACAGGGGAGTTCCTCTGTCCGCCTGTATCATTAAGAAATCATTTATGGCCTTTCTCTGTTCATATAATCGGTCCAACATATGGAGTGTGGAAACTTCGCATATTAACCTATGTTGGGGGATGCCGTTCTGCTGCTGCAGCTTAAGAAGGGTGTGTGTTGCAGTGTACGAGTGGCTAAAGTGCATGCAAACTTTCCTGGACATTTTCAGGATGTCTTGCAGATGGGTTGAAGACTTCTGGAACCGCTTTACAACCAGATTGAACACATGCATCATGCAGAACGCATGGCTCAGCCCTCCATGACGCAGCGTCGGGCACCATGTTCTTCCCGTTGTCGGTCTCCATGGTTCCGATTTTGAGTTGTCGAGGAGAAAGACAGGATTCAATTTCTTGATGAAGAACACGGAGCAGTTCCTCCCCTATGTGACTCTGGTCGCCCAGGAAAACTAGGTTTAGAACAGCGTGACACTGCCATGCCCTGCACATGTGGTATGCTGGTGGAGTACTGTAAATTGTCCCTGCAGTAGAGGCTGAGGACAAGTTGGAGGAGGAGGAGGCACAGGCGGACATTGTCGCAGGACCAACGACGTGAGAACGTGGAGACGGTAGCGGCGTCACCTGGCCAAATTGCTAGTTTGGCTAGGCAGGAACCACATTTACCCAGTGGGCAAGAAAAGAACATATATTGTCCTTGACCGTAGTTACAGCTCTACACCTCGGCGCTGCCATGCACTTTGGCGGACACCGACAGGTTCAAAGACTGACCCACCTTCTGTTCTACTTATGTGTGCAGGGCTGGTACTGCCTTTTTGGCAAAAAAATTATGGCTTGGACTCTCCACCTTGCCTCAGCACAAGCCATCAGTTCTCTGAAAGGTGCAGAGTTCACCCCTTGGAAAGGGAGGGACTGCAGTACCAACAATTTGGCCAGGATCACTTTCAGCTTCTGCGCTGTTGGATGAGTGCATGCATACTGTTGTCTCTTGGCAATCGCTTCGGTGATCGATTGCTGATGGAATGACTAGTAGAGATGGCCTTGTGGTTCGCCCGGCGGTCGGTTCACGGCAAACTTCGCTTATTCGATTCGCCAAACATGCCAACATATGGCGGTATTCGTGCCCACCATATTCTTTTACATTGTGAAGAACTTTGACCCATGACACATCCATCAAGTGGTACAGGACAGCCAATTGAAAAGTTTCAGCACATGGACATACCTCCTACCTTATAAATAAACCTGATCTGGCCGCCATTTTACATTCTATTTTTTGTCAGTGTAGGGAGAGGTTGCTGTGTGGAGCAGGGACAGACTGTTAGGGACACAAATCGCTAGCTAATAGGTCCACAAAAATCCTTTTAAGGACTGGTATTGGTGTACTATTGATAGGTGTGCAGAGGGGTGTAATACACTTATAATATACTTTCTAACATAGAAAGCATATTATAGTGGATTTGTATTGTGCAGCAGTGGTGGTGACTGGTGAGCGGTTCTGCAGCGATACTACAAACGCAATTACAAAAAATTATTATAACTGGTGTGATATACCAGTCGCCCCCCAAAACAGCTGAAAGAAGCCTGGTGTTATATACAAATATACTTTCTTTATAGTTCCCTCTGCTACACACAGTGACAAACGGTACTGGAAAAAATTATTATAACTGGTGTGATATACCAGTCGCCCCCCAAAACGACTGATTGAAGTGGGGTGTTGTATACCAATATACTTTCTTTATAGTGCATTTAGGTACTGCAGCATTTGTTTGCTGTTTTGCTGCATTCCCTCTGCTACACACAGTGACAAACGGTACTGAAAAAAATAATTATAACTGGTGTGATATACCTGTCGCCCCCCAAAACAGCTGAAAGAAGCGGGGTGTTATATACAAATATACTTTCTTTATAGTGTATTTGGGTACAGCAGCATTTGTTTGCGGTTTTTCTGCATTCTCTCTGCTACACACAGTGACAAACGGTATTGGAAAAAATAATTATAACTGGTGTGCGCATGCGCATACTCGAAAAATATATTGCCGATATTTTGAATTGAAAAAAATGATGAATGGAGATAGCAAATTCGAATAATACATCTGGTATGTCACTATCCATGTTGTTGGACTATTTATGCACTTCTAGTAATTATTTCTTGGATGCAAATATGAGCTGAAGGTTTTTCAGGTTCGCCTGCCATTAAAATGAATGGAACCCGCCTCGAACTTGCGGTTCGCGAACATTTGAACGCGTTTGCGAACCGTCCCGGCAGATGTTCGTCCATCACTACTGACTAGGAGGAGCAGGAGCATCAGGACACGCAGATGATGTGATGGTGGTGAAGCCTTGACTGCCTGAAATTGAGTGTGTGCCACTGGGTGATGCAGCGGTTGCTGCGGCAGGCTGGACCACCACATTGGAGCCATGGTTCTCCCTGGCCACTTTATGGTGACGCTGCATAAGTTGACGCAGGTCCATGGTGCCAACATTGGCACCATGGCCACACTTCACCTTCTGCCCACAGATTCGACAAATGGCCATGTTCCCCCCCCCCCCTCCCGGCGGCTTTACAAAAAACTGCCACACCACCAAGTCGGTGATTTTACCCCCAACACTCCGCACTGACTGACTGCTACTGCCATTTACTCCGTGAACCCCTGCACCACTACTTTCAGGGCCATTAGGCTCCTGTGAAGCTGGTGGTCTACCCCGGCCATGGTGTGCTGGTTCCTAGCCACTCTACCGACTTGCTAGCTCCACCGCTGCCTCACACACAGGCTGCCACCCTCTACTCCATATGATGATGAAGCCCCTTCGTCACCCGCTCCCGATTGCAATCGGCTACATCATCATCGAGTACTGTCTGCACGTCACTGATGTCCTCTTCAATGGTCTCTGAGCCAGGAGCCTGACCACTTGCAAAACCAGCTCCAACGCCACTCTCTTCATCATTACTTGCCCGCCTACCTGAGGAAGCGGTGGATGTCTCCTCCAGATCTTGGCTGGGCAGTAGCTGCTGACTGTCCTCTAGTAGCTCGTCCTCGCTGTAGAGTGAAGCTAAGCCCACAGCATATAGTACTTCTCTGGCTGAGGGAACAGAAAAGGACAGAGGCAGGTTGAGGACAGGTGAGGGTACAGGGCCTGCTCCCGGGATATGCCAACTAAGTTTTGTGTCTGACAAACCCACCGACTCTTAGCTGGGGGTGTCTGATGTCACTTGCGACAAAGTTGAAGATCGAGTCAATCATTCAAGAACCTCTTGGTTGCTGGTCAAGACATAACCGCTAGCTGAGACCTCTCGAAGTGACCCCTTCTGCCGGCTCCCTTACTCTGCTACAACCTTGTCCCTGCGCCAGAAACATTTAGATCTGTGCTCCTTCCCTGTGCAGGGCCTGTCTCTTCTCTGTCTGACATACTGTTAGATAAAATAATAAATAAAAAGGAAATTAATACACGCCAAAAAGGGCTTTAATTTTCTCACTTCACCACACAACAGCTAATAAGCCCTTTTTCTTTTTCCCCACTAATACACGCCAAAAAAAGGCTTTAGAACATATAACTGCGGCCGTGAATGGCAAATAATATATTTTTTTGCCACTAATACACGCCAAAAAGGGCTGTAATTTTCTCACTTCACCACACAACAACTAATAAGCCCCTTTTTTTCCCCCACTAAAACATGTCAAAAGTGCTTTAATTTTCTCACTTCATCACGCAACAGCTAATAAGCCCTTTTTCTTTTTCCCCACTAATACACGCCAAAAAAAGGCTTTAGAACATATAACTGCGGCCGTAAATGGCAAATAATATTTTTTTTTGCCACTAATACACGGCAAAAAGGGCTGTAATTTTCTCACTTCACCACGCAACAACTAATAAGCCCTTTTCTTCCCCCCCACTAATACATGTCCAAAAAAAGGCTTTAGAACATATACCTGCACCCGTCGTGAACTTCCCTTAAAGGGCTTCTGTCAGCCCACTAAACCGTTTTTTTTTTTTTTGCTTAATAATAACCCCTACACTGCGATTTATCCATACATAAGGAAAATAATAATTTTGGTTCAGTAGAATTTGCTAAAACCCTATTTTTATAATATGTAAATTACCTTGCTACCAGCAAGTAGGGCGGCTACTTGCTGGTAGCTGCCGCATCCTCCGATGGTAATGACGCCCCCTCTGCTTGTTGATTGACAGGGCCAGCGGCCGTACCTATCTTCAATCGGCGCAGGCGCACTGAGAGGCGGCCACTCACTCGGCCGCTTCATCCTCAATGCGCCTGCGCCGGGTGTAGATGTGACGTCATCGGCGCAGGCGCATTGAGGATGAAGCGGCCGAGTGAGTGGCCGCCTCTCAGTGCGCCTGCGCCGATTGAAGATAGGTACGGCCGCGGCGCAGACGCCAGATATTGAATGAAAACAGGCAGGGCCAGCGGAGAAAGATCCCGTCCGCTGGCCCTGTCAATCAACAAGCGGAGGGGGTGTCATTACGATGGGAGGATGCGGCTGCTACCAGCAAGTAGCCGCCCTACTTGCTGGTAGCAAGGTAATTTACATATTATAAAAATAGGGTTTTAGCAAATTCTACTGAACCAAAATTATTATTTTACTTATGTATGGATAAATCTCAGTGTAGGGGTAATTATTAAGCAAAAGAAGAAAAAAAACGGTTTAGTGGGCTGACAGAAGCCCTTTAAGTCCCTTCCCCCCCACACTAATACATGCCAAAAAGGGCTTTAATTTTCACATTTCACCACATAACGGCTAATAAGCCATTTTTCTTTTCCCCCACTAATACATGCCAAAAAAATGCTTTAAAACATATAACTGTGGCTGTGAATGGCAAATAATACTTTTTTTTCCCCACACTAATGCACGACAAAAAAAGAACATATATATAATTGCACAGCACAAGGGCTAATAAGACCCCAATAACAAAAACGGTTTGCTGGAATTACAGAAATGAGCAGCAGTATAAGGGCAATTTGGATGCCCAGTCAGTGCAGCAAGGTGTAATAGGATTGTTCCTATTACCCAGGCTATAAACCCCCCTATTGAACCCTAGTCTGCTTCAATACTGTGGAATAATTCCTCCCTATTCTTTCCCTACACTTCTAATGCTCCTTCCCTGAACTTCTATTGAGAAAAATATTTTTAAAAAAGTTTTAAAGTCTTTCCTAGCACTGTCCCTAGCGCCTGCTAATGTCTCTCCCTGCACAAAGTACACTAGAAAATGGCTGAATCCAAGATGGCTGGGGCTATTTATAGGGCTGTGACATCACAGGGCTGGCTGGCTGCTGATTGGCTGCATGCATGGCATTGTGGGTGATCCATCGTTCCCAGAGTTCCTTGCTCCATGTCCTAACATGTGCAGCAGCCATTTTAGGAAAAAATACGATTCGATACCACAAAGCATGAGGAAATTTGGTTTGGTGTGAGTCAAATAATTCCTGAAATTCGGATCGAATTCCACTTCGTCAGCTTTGATTTCCTCATCTCTAGTTATGACAATGTTTCCAAGGAGTCATAGCCTAAAGTTTTAATACTTTTAACTTACCATGCTCATTCCCGTACAAGTTAATATTGTAATTTGAGGGGCTACTTTTTTAAGGCTAATGCACAAATCAGAGCCATGTACATGAAACCTGTAAAGCATAATACACAGCCATCGATAATACATGTACCACCATACATTGCTTTAATTGCAGAGACATTATTCTCAAGCAGCAATATAGTTAGAGGAGAGTAACACTGCAATATGGCATCCAATGACGCATTAATAATTTCCAACACTTACAGAGATATATTATGGCCACATTGATTTATATCTGGGCTGATTCATATTATGGTTCCATTCAACTTCAGTCTAGACTTTACCATTAAGGTAATCCATATTCAGGCTTATTAAATAACTCCAATGTAGAGAAGAAGGAAAGCATTTGATGTTCCATGTGGTCAGTTCTAGGGGCAAACTATTTATTGCATGTCTTCTCTCAAGTCTCTCATTACTTGTCTTATGTCAGATTGCAAAGATTCTCTGAGAGAATTTAGTAGATTCTTCAGTATAGTGTAGAGAAGGACTAGGTTTCCAAGTGGTCATTTGCATAGTTATCAAAGGATTCCACTGCTGATGAAGGAGTAAGAAAGAAAAGGGAAAGAGAAGGATCTATATGAACAGCCATAGAGATGTAGAATTATTCAATACGTCTGTGAGTTCAGTGTGCTTGTAATTAGGGTTATTTTTTGAGATTCACCCATAGTTCTGTAAGTCTGAAGAAGGCCAGAACAATAAGCTGGCACTTGGAATGGCTTTCATTGAGCGATAGGAGTCTCTTAGGCAGTCACTGGGATGTGACAAGGCCAAGACTTCCCCCCTTTTCCTCGATACCAAGTAGAATATTTTAACTCTTCCTACAGAGATTTCATGAGAAATGTAGTAAAATTGCTGCACATAGGTAGGAGATTTATGGTCCCAAGGATGCTTTATGTGAGTTGGTTCAGCTAATCAAAGCTGAAAATCATGCTTTTTTTCCCATGCAGGACCAAGCCACACCCTGCAAATATAAATTTGTGCAGGGCAACCCCTTACATTGTACCTCCCTCTATCATTGTTCAAATACAATCTTTATTTTGTCATTTTTGTTTGAAACAAAAAGAGGGCTAGGGTCGCTATTGGATTGATATATCCAAGACAAAAATGGGACTTTGGGCATACTAAATGTATTACACATAATATGGGTAATATTTTTTACAAATTATCCTTCACATGGAACACTGAATAACATACAGTATGTGGTCCTAACTGGAAGGCAAAGTCCTTCCTGGATTTTCTATAAAAGAAAATTGCTAGCTGTCTGTTGGAAGCAAATGTACCAGAATCTCCTTTGACTATAATGTCTGATTCATTGAAACTGTGGAAAAAATATGCTTGTGATTACAACTGGATATATGTCTCTTATAAAAACATTTCCCTAAATGTCATGAAGTTAACATATGTTTTGCCCTATAAGACACACCTGTCCATAAGACGTACCTAGGTTTTAGAGGGGGGAGAAAAAGAAAATATAATATTTTTCGTTAGACCTCAGATCAGACCACTAATCTGACTCCCAATGTTAATCAGACCCTCAATCAGACCTCAGCTTAGACCCCAATGTTAATAAGACCTCCAATCAGACCCCCAATGTTAATAAGATCCCAATAAGACTTTAGGTCAGGCCCCAATCAGACCTCAGCTCAGACTCCAATATAAATGATCCCCCTAGTCAGATCTCATATCAGAGCCCCAAAGTAAATAAGACCTCCCCATTCAAATCTCAAATCAGAGCCCTAATATGAATAAGCCCCCCCCCCCCCTCATTCAGACCTCAGATCAGCCCCCAATGTGAATGACTCCCAGACATCAGATCAGAACCCTGCGCTCAGAACAAATAAAAAATCAACTTATTTCTTCTGTTCCGGACGTCGCCGCTGCTCCTAGGATCCAGCTCTCTTCTTCTTCTTGCCACGTGTTGTGCTGTGACCCAAAGAGCATAGCGTGAGGTCACAGAGCGAGCCAACGTCCTCACGGTGTGCACAGCCACAGTAAAGAGAGCGGCCGAGAACCAGGACGCAGTGAGTACAGAGCCCGAGGATAGCTGTATTTACCGCTTCCCAATCCTCTTGTACTAATGAGTGCTTCCATGATGGAAGCACTCATTAGTATTAGCCCCATAAGACAAACTGACTTTCCCCCCCCCCCCCCCCCCACATATAGGGAGAAAAATACAGTAATTACTTTACAGATACATATATAACCTTGGTTCACCGCTTGGATAAAAATAATTCAAATTTTCTTGGACACAGGTTCTATCCACACATTAGCCTTCCCTGTAATTTATTCTTTCAGTTTCTACAAATAAACTAAATTTGAACCTGCCCCCAAAAGCTGCCAAACTTATATGTTTCTACAAGTTCTGTCATAATTCACAAGACAGAAAGGTCTTACATATTCATAAATATTAAATATTGCTAGAGGCGGGAAGTCACATTACATGTTTAAGCAGAAAGGGTAACTGTGAGTTTCCTTTACAACCAAACAATGGATTAAAGCTTCTAGCTGGGCCTACAAGACTTTCAAATGTAAAAATCATGTATAATTGTGTTCGAGCTCTGCCCCTATGATGCATCTTGATGATTGTCCTCCAAGTACAAGAGTAGTTGTTCATTATTATCCTAAATTTAGGCTACTTTCACACTAGCATTTTTGCTGGGTAAATATTATCTTTAATATTGCCAAGACGGATCCGTCATGAACTCCGTTGAAAGTCAATGGAGGACAGATCCGTTTTCTATTGTGGCAGATAGTGGCAGAGAAAACTGATCCATCCCCATTGACTTGCATTGGGGGTCATGCCGGATCCATCTTGCTCTGCATCCCAGGATGGAAAGCAAACTACTACATGTTGCAGTTTGCTCTCCGGTCTGGGAACGCAACTAAACATAACAGAATGCATTTTGGAGCATTCCATTCTGTTCAGTTCAGTTTTGTCCCCATTGACAATGAATAGAGACAAAACTGAAGCAATTTTTTCCGGTATTGAGCCCCAATGATGGATCTCAATACAGGAAAACTAAAACGCCAGTGTGAAAGTAGCCTTACCACACTTTCAGTAGCTGAATCATCCAATCATCCTTTCATCACTGATTTCATCAGAATATTCAACAGTCAATGTTACCATGGAAAAACCCTGTCCTACTCTAACACATCAAAGTACAGAACACTGAAATCTTGTAATCCATAGATAGTCTATAAATATTCTTTTGTAAAATAAACTCATAACAGCATATTTAACTTTTGTGTCTATATTATTCCATGTACTTAACTGTCACCAATTGTATTTTTTTTTTAATCCATGTTCCTTTATGTCTGAAAGACTTCTTTGATTAATTGCTAGTGCAGGGAACCAATTCCCTATTTCTTCATTTTCTCAATGTGCCTTTGTAAAATTCTCAAATAAAAAAAAACACCATTTAAAAGGCTAAGCAAAAACATTTACATAATAAACTGAAATTGAGGAATGCCGAGGTTTAGTAGCCCATTTAGAATATTGTTCTAAATACTACATCACTGAATATCATTCAGTTACATTCCACATTTATTTTAAAAATAATGTTTAAATAATTTAGCTCTTTGAAGAAAAGCAGCAGGTTAAAATGTATTTGTATAATTATTTAACACAAGAAAGTCAGCCATCAATGTAAAATCATCTCCAGAGCAGATGGATTCTCAAACCTAAATACTTAACACCTGCTGGGCTTGAATATAGATTATCATTTTAATTTCTCTTTTAAACAAATTCAATGTTAAAATAAATACAATCTTATACCAGTCTCTTTGTGGGATATATTTTATTTACTTATTTTTAGTTAAACTGCTGTTTAATCTAAAGGCTGACATGCGGGACGCCCAAAAAAAAAAAAAGGGGAAAAACTGGACAAAACACACGTAGAAAAGAGAAGCCAGACAACCTGGGTCAGTTGTGACGGTAAAAGGGTGTGGGTGGCAGAATGATATGCCCCCGCACCAAAGTACCAGCGTCCCTGAAGGGTTCATGGTATATCCCACAATGAGCCACAGCTGGTATCAGTGGTGTTAGCGGCGTACCCTGAAATCTGGGAGGCTGGTATTTTTGCGGGGGTACATCTTCTGGCCACCCGCATGTTTTATAATCACCACAGATCCAGGTTTGGGCTAATTCAAGCACATATAACGCTGAGGGGTGCATGTTACCCTACAGTGTGTTATAACCTGTATCGGTGGTAATATCTGAGTAACTCCAAAACTAGAGATGCTGGTACTTTGGTGCGGGGGCATATCATTCTGCCACCCGTGCCTTTTTACCGTCACCACTGATCCAGGTTGTCTGGTTTCTCTTTCTATGTATGTGTGTTCCAGTTTTTCAAATTTTATATTTAATAATTTGAATAGAGACTTTTTTGTTTTCATTTTTTAGCATCCTGCATATCAGATTGTATTATGTATAATAAGGTGACGCAATCCTGACTGAGCTAAAACAGCAATTGTGAGCCTTAATCTAAAGGCTCTTGCATAGGTCCATATTGTGACTCCGTACAAGCTCTGAGGAGTACAGAGATTAATATGGCACCCATAAAAATCTAAGCAACATGCTGTACCTCAATATGCCTCAGATTTTATACAGAGAAAAAAATGGTGGCATGATTTATCAGATGATGTATTATATTAAGGGATAAGTGAATCGACTTCGGATGTAACATCCGAAGTCGATTTGCATAAAACTTTGTTCTAATACTGTATGGAGCAGGAGCTCCGGCTCATTGGAGCCAATACTTTCTAATACTGTATGGAGCTCCTGCTCCGTACAGTATTAGAACAAAGTTTTATGCAAATAGACTTCACTCATCCCTAATTATATTACATGTTGTTTTTTTCTTATACCTGCTGTTTATTAAAAATATCTTGTATAAGTATATGAAGGGATGAAAACAGCACAAAACTTCGGGTGCACAGCCAAGACTAGGTTCTGAAGTACCATGTTCACAATATAATAAAGAACAACAGCACTCCGCTTAACATAAAAATTCAGCTTAATTTTTAATTTAACCATGTTGGCATGTTTCAGCCCTTTCAAATGGAGTAGCGCAGTTATTTCTTAAAGGGCATCTGTCAGCAGATTTGTACTCATGAAACTGGCTGACCTGTTACATGTGTGCTTAGCAGGTGAAGGCATCTGTGTTGGTCCCATATTAATATAAGCCCGCATTGCTGAGAAAAATGTTTAGATTTAAATCTGCTTACAGATGCCCTTTAACCTTAAGGACACAGGGAGGTCCAATGCCCAGGGGGGTCCTGTGAACCCCCCCCCCGCCCCCCGTGTCCGCGGTCGCGCAAACCGCAGGTCACGCCACCTCTCAGGATCGCTTCTGATTGGCCGGCTGGGCAGGTGGGCAGGCGCAGCAGCAATTTTGATTTGCCGGAGCTCCTCTCCCCGCTCATACACGTCCGTGGAGCGAGAGAAAGAGGAGCTCGGCTGTAGTGTAAGTTTTTTTGTGCCATCAGGCACAAATCGGTGTATTTGGGTGACGTAGGAAGAGGTAGATTAGGCAGGGATAGTGAGGGAGAGTTAGGGGGAAAAAAAAGTACCCGGATCAGGTGTTTGGGGTCCACAGCACTCAGCTGTGTGACCCTAGACCCCTAGGGGTGCTGCAGCTCATCCCCCCCCCCCCCGCCCCCACACACACATTTTTTTTGGGCGCAAGTGTTATTTTTTTTTATGCGCTGATTGTGGCCGGCATTCTTAGCGTCCAGCCACTGTTAGCGCATCGCCCACCCCACCGCTGATCAGCTTCGTACCACTGATCAGCGCGTTAGAATCTTTTTTGTTTGTTTTTTTACACTTTTTGGGATTTTCAAATTAATTTTACATATATTTTTTTCTGTTAGGGCAAAGTACGCGATTACTCGACCCCCACACACACGCACACTAAATAAAGTTTTCCACGCACGCACACACACTCACTCCCCTATTGCCCCGCCGGACGTTCTCAGCTGAGGAGGCATACGCCCTGCTTGCCTCCGAATCCGAGAGTCCCAGTGAGGACGAGGATGACCCCACTTTCCTCTTGTCATCCGCGTCCTCCTCATCATCTAGCGATGATGATGAGCCCCCAAGGCGGCGGGCGGAGCAAGGGTACCACCATGCCAGGGACCCTGTGGCCCACACTAGTACGAGCAGCTCTGGGGCTCGTACTAGTTTTCCGGCCCAACAGATAAGTCCACCTGAGCCCCCTACCGGTGAACTTGTCTGGTGTACCCCAGAGCATTTTGAGCCTGTGATTCCTGATTTTGCTGGCCAATCAGGAATCCAGATTCCCACAGTGGGCTTCACTGAATATGACTATTTTAGTCTATTTTTCAGTGACCACTTTGTGAATCTGATGGTGGAGCAAACGAACTTGTACGCCCAACAGTTCATTGCTCAACACCCGGGCTCCTTTTTGGCTAGGGCCGGTGGCTGGACTCCGGTCAGTGCAGCCGAGATGAGAACGTTTTGGGGCCTTGTGCTGCACATGGGCCTAGTCAAAAAACCCAGTGTCAGGCATTACTGGAGTGGGGACATCCTCTACCAGACCACACTTTACAGTACGGCCATAACACGTACCCGGTTTGAGGCCTTCCGGACATGCCTGCATTATGCAGATAATGCAGCATGTCTCTTCCAAGGTGATCCTGCCTATAACCGCCTGTACAAAATCAGGCCGGTCATCGATCACTTCGGTGCAAAACTTTTGGAGGCCTATGTACCTGGAAGGGAGGTCGCGGTTGATGAGTCTCTCATTGCTTTCAAGGGGAGGCTCATTTTCAGCCAGTATGTTCCCTCTAAGCAGGCGAGGTATGGCGTGAAGCTGTACAAACTTTGTGAGAGTACCCCAGGGTACACTTACATGTTTCATGTGTACAAGGGGAAAGATTCCCGTATTCAACCCCCAGAATGTCCCCCCACTCTGGGTGTTAGCGGGAAACTTGTGTGGGACAATATGCACCCACTCCTAGATAAAGGTTACCACCGGTACATGGATAACTTTTATACTAGTATCCCCTTGTTCCAGTCCCTCGCGCTCGATCCACGTTCACTTGTGGGACCATCCGGAAAAATCAACGCGTCCTCCCTACCCACCCCCTCCAGGTACCTATCCCCAGGGGTGAGACCCGTGCCCTTACCAGTGGAAACCTGTTGCTGGTCAGATATAAGGACAAGAGGGATGTCCTTGTACTGTCCACAATTCGCGGTTACGGCATCACCCCTGTCCATGTGCGAGGTACCGAGGTAACGTTCCTCAAGCCCGATTGTATCGTCGACTACAATCGGTATATGGCAGGAGTTCATCTCTCTGATCAAGTCCTCAAACCATATAACGCCATGCGCAAAACCCAGGCATGGTACAAAAAAGTTGCGGTCTACTTGGTACAGGTTGCCTTGTACAACTCTTTTGTGCTGTCCTGGAGCGCTGGCAACACAGGGAAATTCTTCCAGTTCTATGAGATAGTCCACCATAGAGGTGGCCTTGCGGTTCGCCCGGCGGTCGTTTCGCGGCGAACTTTGTGTTCGCGATTCGCCGAACATGCAAACATATGGAGAAATTCGCGCCCGCCATATTCTTTTACATTGTGAAGAAGTTTGACCCATGACACATCCATCAGGTAGTACAGGACAGCCGATTGAGACATTTCAGCACATGGACATACCCCCTACCTTATAAATAAACCTGATCTGGCCGCCATTTTACATTCAGTGTTTTGCCAGTGTAGGAAGAGGTTGCTGTGTGGAGCAGGGACAGGCTGTTAGGGACACCAAACGCTAGCTAATAGGGCCACAAAAGTCATTTTAAGCACTAGTATAGGTGTGCTATCGATATGTGTGATACATAGAGGGGTGCAATATACTTATAATATACTTTTATAATGAGGCAAAAACACATAGATCTATATAGTGATCACCTGGAAGTCAGGGGCCTAGGGGCTAGGGGCTTACTAGGGCCATTTTTATATAGGGTAAGGTTCTGGACGGGGTCGCTCATATCAGGGCGGGTGGTCTGTGGTTAGGCTATCAGGGCCAGAATAGCACCCCCCTGTAGGGCAATATCAGGGACAGTTCTTTGCCCACCCTGTCCTTCAATACCACATCATCATCTAGCCCAGGGATGGATGTTTTTTTGCTTTCCCTCCTGGATTCATCGATGTGCACTGGAACCCCCCGGATTGTGGTAGGACATATGGTTTCTGATTTGGTGCCGCCGAGCACCTGATTTAGTGCCGCCGGGCACTTGTTATTGCTTACCACATCTATACTTTTTGCTTAACTTTAATAATTTTATTTGTTTTCATTTTGAGAGATATCTTTTCCATTCACAGGTCCACAAAATGGGTCCGCATCCGTTCCGCAATTTTGCGGAACTGGTGCAGACCCATTCATTTTCAATGGGGCCGGAATGTGCTGTTCGCATCCGCGGATCCTCACTTCCGCATCTGTGCTTCCGTTTCCGCAAAAAAATATGACAGGAGCGGGAGGTAAGGAAGACGTCTCTAAAGGTTCAACATATCTCTTCAACAAAGATTTATTAAACACATTATGATTCTTCAGGGCCTGAGGAAGTTTAAGACGAAAAGCTACAGGATTTACAGGATTAATAATGGCAGTGATCTTATATGGACCAATAAATCTTGGACCCAATTTCCAAGAAGGCACCTTCAACTTACGGTAATGTTTCTTGTGGAAAGCCACAAAGAATCACCCACTCTTAGGTCCGGACCATTCATATTTTTCCTGTCATTTTTTCACCATATAGATGACAATGATGACGAAAAACTTTCCTCCTCAGGGATACCAGAAGTATCAGAACCAGAAAATGTGCCAAACTGCGGGTGAAACCCATATGCCCCCAAAAAAGGCAGCTTACTAGTGGACTCCTGTCTATGATTGTTTATGGCAAACTCTGCCAAAGGCAAAAACGAAGACCACTCCTCCTGGTTCTCATAGACAAAACATCTCAAATAAGTCTCCAGACTTTGATTAGTGCGTTCAGTCTGTCTGTTCGATTGAGGTTGAAAAGCCGAAGAAAAGGACAGTTGTACCCCCAGACGAGTACAGAATGTCTTCCAGAATCTGGAAACAAACTGAGTCCCACGATCTGAGACCACGTCAGAGGGAATGCCATGGAGCTTCACAATGTTGTCAATAAATACTTATGCAAGTGTTTTAGCATTAGGTAGGCCCGGCAACGCTATAAAGTGCACCATTTTACTAAAGCGTTCAACTACCACCAGAATAACTGTCTTTCCTGAAGAATTAGATAGATTAGTGATAAAATCCATAGATGGGATTCCATGGTCTGGACGGGATGGGCAACGGAAGTAGAGATCCAGAAGGCCGAGTATGTGTCACCTTAGCACATGCACAGGTACTACAGGCTGACACATAGTCCTCAACACACTTAGGAAACCCTGGCCACCAGAACCTACAAGAGATGAGGTCGGCAGTGTATCTACAGGGTGTCCCGTAAGAACTGTACAGTGATGTTCCTCAAACACCTTGTGATGCAATTCCGATGGCACAAACAGTTTCCCAGAGGGACAAGAATCCGGTGCATCTCCCTGGGCCTCTAACACCTTCACCTCTAGGTCAGGGTGAAGAGTGGATAACACCACCCCTTCTGACAGTATAGGATTCAGATTTTCAAAATCACCACCTCCAGGAAAATTATGTGATAAGGCATCTGCCTTGACTTTCTTAACCCCAGGACGATAGGTGACGATACAATTGAATCTGGGAAAAAGCAAAGACCATCTGGCTTGTCTCGGGTTCAGTCGTTTAGCTGACTCCAGGTAAGCCAAGTTTTTGTGATCTGTTCACACCGTGATCGGATGAATCGCCCCTTCCAACCAATGAAGCCATTCCTCAAAAGCCAACTTAAAGGGGTATTCCCATCTTGCAAAATCAGCCTGAGCTGCAGTTACAGCAGAATTCACTTCCTGGTTTCCTGCAGCTAAGACTGGGCAGGCTCCTCCTTATGACATCACACTGAGAACTCAGTCCTTGTGTGCTAGTTCATGTGAAGAGTATGACTCATCAGTCTGGCAGCCTGCAGTGTCTGTGAGGCCCCTCCCCCTGCTGGGGAATTATCAGAGAGCCATGTGAAGTGAGCTCAGTGTACTATAACACGTGGCTCTTCTGCAGTTTTACACACAAAATCTCTGTCTGATCTTTTACAAACCCATTCTGTGCATCAAAAACTTTTATTCCATATTATACATTAGCTCAAAAGCTTGACCAATCCCCACCCACCAGCACTGATGCAGATTTGTTTCCATTACAGCTGTACTCCAGTTGTGTATAAACCTTAGGCCGAATGCACACGGCCGTGTTCCGCGGCCATGAGCTACATCTGTTTCTCTCTTCCACCAGCATTGATGCTGACTTTCCACATATACAGCTCTGCTACATCTGTTTATTCCCTTCCCCATTAGAACTGTGTCTGAACAGCAGCATATTCAGCTCTTCTACATCACTTTCTCTCTTCCACCAGCATTGATGCTGACCCGCCACATATACAGCTCAACTACATCTGTCTATTCTCTTCCCCACTAGAACTATGGCTGTACAGCAGCATATTCAGCTCTGCTACATCCATAAGCCCCCAAGTGCCTCCATAAGCCCCCAAGTGCCTCCATCAGCCCCCAAAGTGCCTCCATCTGCCCCCAAGTGCCTCCATCTGCCCCCAGGTGCCTCCACTAGCCCCCAGGTGCCTCCACTAGCCCCCGAGTGCCTCCATCTGCCCCCAAGTGCCTCCACCAGCCCCCAAGTGCCTCCACCACCCCCAAGTGCCTCCACCTGCCCCCAAGTGCCTCCATATGCCCCCAAGTGCCTCCATCAGCCCCCAAGTGCCTCCATAAGCCCCCCATATGCCTCCATCTTCCCACAAGTGCCTCCATCATCCCCCAAGTGCCTCCATAAGCCCCCAAGTGCCTCCATCAGCCCCCCATATGCCTCCATCAGCCCCCAAAGTGCCTCCATCAGTCCCCCAAGTGCCTCCATCAGCCACCCTAGCTAGCGCCTCCATAAGCCCACCATATGCCTCCATCAGCAATCCGAGTGCATATGGCAGCAGGCACTTACCAAACTTTTCTTCACGTCCGCTCTCCTGTGCACTACGATCCTCTCTCCCCAGCTCTGTAGCAGACGCGGCATGAATGAAGAACTGCGCATGCGTGGCCAGCAGTGTGCGCGCTCATGAGAAAAAGACTGTCCGCCTGGGTGAAAATAAGGTCCTGTCTGCGCTAGCGCGGCCCATAGATGCGGCTGAGGAGTGGGCCGTATCTATGGGAAACAAAAGGTAAACTATGGAAATTCTGAATGGAATTATTTCAACATGGGTGCATTTTTGGTAATACAATCAAATTTGAAAAATGATGGAGGGCATTAGTTTTATCAAATTAAATGTGATCTTGAAGATGGGAATACCCCTTTAATGGCCAGTAACTCTCTGTTACCCACATCACAATTTCTCTCTGCGGCAGAGAGTTTTTTTGAGAAAAAGGCACAAGGACGCCATGTACCAGGTGACGGTCCCTGCAATTAAACTGCTCCTACCCCCACCTTGGACGCGTTCACTTCCACAATAAAAGGTTGTGATACATCCAGCTGCAGCAATATGGGGGCAGAAGAGAAACATTCCTTAATCTCAGAAAAGGCTTGAAACGCTGAATAAGACCACAGTAGGACATCTGTCCCTTTCTTAGTCATCTCAGTTAAGGGTTTTACTATTGTCGAATAATTCTGAATAAATGTCACGGGGAGCCGGCGGTGCATTCTCTCTTAGCAGTGCCGCCGGCATTCCGCGCGCATAGCGAAGCAAGAACGTAGGCATCGTCGTAGTCTCCATGGGGACCAGGGGCGGCTAGGATCCGGACGCGCATACCCCCTCTGCGTGGCCGGCGTCCTCCGTCCCCTAGACAACAAGCAGCTGGAGAGCTGAGCGCCGATAATGATGATCAGCGCTCGGCTATGTTGTGTTATGTGTTACGTCATGTGACTCACCAGTCTGGGCTATTTAAACAGGCAGACTGCTGGCCACAGGTTGCCTGTGATTGGTCTTTCTACCTTCACCAGCGTTCCTATTGTTACCTTGCTATTGTGTTTGGACCTCGGCTTTGTTTTGGACCTCGACCTTGTTACCTCTTTGGAATTGACGTGACCTCTCAGCTTCTGACTTCGGTTTGTGTTGACCTTGCTATTGTGTTTTCCCTTGTGTACCTGCGTGACCTCCTGGCTTTGACCTTTGCTTCCCTGACTCTGTTACATGTTAATCTAGCACTCTTTAGGCCCCTGCACATATCTATGATAGGGACTACCGCCAAGTTGGGTCGATCCCAATCGAATACAGCACAGACTTTCTCTGGATCCATTCAAAAACCTGAAGATGACAGCAGGGAGCCCAAAAACTGCACCTCGTGTACAGCAAAAACACACTTCTCTAATTTTGTGTACAATTTTTTGTCTTTTAGGATCTATAACACCTGTCTAACGTGATCCTGATGTGTCTCGACGTCTGGAGAATAAATTAGAATGTCATCCAAATACATGACTACAAACCTCCCCACAAGGTGATGAAAAATTTAATTCACAAAATGCTGGAAAACCGCAGGAGCATTGGTCAATCCGAAAGGCATGACCAGGTTCTCAAAGTGCCCCTCAGGAGTATTAAAAGCTGTCTTCCATTCATCTCCTTCCTTGATCCTAACCAGATTATATGCCCCCTGTGGCGAAACCAACCTCGCCACTGGGTTTTGGAGAGGCCTGTTTACCAGCCTCTTGCCTCAGGATTATGGCCCATACTAACTTTAAAGGAGAAGACAGACACAGCTTAAATCTGTCTTTGGAATGGTATTTTGTTATGTGAGGGTACCCAGATAGCTAATTTTATTGTATTTGTGTATTCTGAGTGCCATTCACCTAATGATATGCACTCAGACTTGAGCTATCTGGGGCTATGTTAATTGTCTGTGTTTGCTGTGGGGGTGTGACATTGGGTGTTTGGGTGGTGATTTCTGTCCTTTTGTCTCCACATGTGTATTGGCGATTTCCCTTTGTCCTGAGAGATAATTGAATTGCTCCTTCGGTGTCTCCAGGGCAGAGAGGAGGAAACCATGATGCATTGTGGGGATGTGTTGTGTCTGTGTATCCTGAGTGCTACGTATCTGTCCTGTGTCACAGTCTTCCTTCTGGTCCCCTAGGGGCGTGTCCACCAGATGGGGACCTTCATAAATATGGGCGGGTAGCCCTCAATAAAGTGTTCCTGTTTTATACCTTCATGAAGTCTTGGCTCATGCTTGGGGGATGGAATAACTACACTCTTGGGGATTGCTATATGACAATACTCCCCTGAGTATAAGCTCTTGTAAGAGCTTGCTCCTGGTTCCTGTCTCTGGATTTAGGAGAGGTTCACCCACTGGAGCCTGGAGCCTTGTCGTAGGTCCAGGGTGGGTAGGAGACGGCGAGACCTCCACCAAGCTTCGGCGGTTTGTGGGGTCTTCAGTGCTGACGGTGTCAAGTGGAGTGCTTGGAGTCCTCTGGAAGCACTAGGAGCATCTATCGACCTAGGCATTCCGTTACACCCCCCTTAAACCCAACTTGGAGAACACCTTGGCGCCAATAATCTGGTTAAACAAATCAGGAATCAAAGGAAGAGGGTTAGGATCACGGACAGTAATCCGATTGAGTTCACAGAAATCCAGACATGGGCAAAGACCTCCGCCCTTTTTTTATAAAAAAGAACCCTGCTGCCACTGGAGACTTGGAAGGTCATATGTGTCCTTTAGCCAAATATACTTTCTCATGGCCTGTCTTTCAGGTTCAGAAAGGTTATACAACCTAGATTTTGGCAATTTAACTCCGGGAATAAGATTGATAGGACAATCATATTCCGGATGCGGAGGTAAATCCTGACATCCACTCTCAGAAAACACGTTGGCAAAATCAGATATAAAAGAGGGTAATGTCTTAGTAGTTAAAATAGAAAAGGATGTAGTCAGACAATTGTCAATGCAATAATCACCCCAATCCAGAATCTGTCTAGCTTGCCAATCGATGGTTAGATTGTGCTTGCTTAACCACGGTAAACCCAGAACTACAGGTGCAGGGAGACCCTCCAACACAAAACACAAGATAAATTCTTGATAAAATCACCCACTCTTAATCTGATATCATGCACCACTTGATATAAACACTACTGAGCTAGAGGTGCAGAATCAATAGCAAAAACAGGAATGTTTTTTTCTAATGCACTCGGTGACAACCCGTGCATACGAACAAACTGAGCATCAATCAGGTTCACCCCGCCACCGCTATCGATAAACACCTCAATCCCCACAATTTTGGACTCTAGCGCCACCTCAGCCACCAGGAGAAATCGGGTACTACCAGTAAAAGACAAATGCACATTTTCTGACTCTCTTCTCACCCCTCCAAGTCAGATGGGAATTAAATGTCCCTCTTTTTTCTTTTTGAATGCATGGACATACTCTGATAAAATGACCCTTTTAACCGCAGAAAAAACACACTCCCTTCCTATTACCAGTATGCTTAAAATCCAATCCAGGAGTAGCTCCCCCTACTTGCATGGGTTCATTCCCAGACATAAACCCAGGAGTAGCTTCACCCAAATTGTCAGAGAGGGACGATACATCAATACATCATGTGATAGTACATCCTGAGAGTGGGGGCCCCTAGATCTCTCTCTCAGGCGTCTATCAATGCATATAGCCAGAGACATAGATCTCAGGTTAATTAGCATATGTATAAAATCGCTTTTTTTACACAATAAAAGCACACAGAGCTATGGGGACTTGGTGTTTGCGGATGTGCTAGCGGCCATCTAACAACCCATGTCCTCAGCTCTATACACAAAATCCTGATGACAGGTTCCCTTTAACACATAGGTAATATAAGGAGGACAAAAAACAATAAAATAACCACCAAATATACCAATGAGACATGAAATGAAATAAATAAATATAAGCATGAATATAAATATAATGACAATGTGTTTTCTTTTGAGGGTAATATTTACAAGCAGCTAAAGGGGACTGCGATGGGGACGAATTTCGCACCAAGTTTTGCAAATTTATACATGGCCCGTTTTGAAGAGAAATATATTTATAGTGAACACAACTGGAAGGCAAGATCGTCTTCTATAAACGTTATATCAACTATCTAATCCTCATTTGGAGAGGCAGCAATGAAGAGGCCCAGGCTTTCATTTTGCACCTCAATACCAACACATGGAACCTCACCTTTACAGCTAATAGCTCATCTATATCCATTGAATATCTGGATTTGATTTTATATTCGGACAGCGAAACGAAGCGAAGACATTCTTAAAAAAAAGTAGACAGTAATAGCTACTTGGATTATAGAAGTGTGCATTATAAGAAATGGAAAGACAACATTCCACTTAGACGATTCAAAAGACTAAGAAGGAACTGTACGACTATGAGTGATTTCACCTTGAAGAGCCAGATCCTATGCTCAAGGTTCACTAGCAAAAATTACCCCAATGGGATTATTGAAGGTGCCTTTTTGTGAGCCAGTAAACGGAGTCCTGAGAAGCATTCTAACAAATCACTGGTATATTCTTAGAAATGACCCTTATCTCAAAGAAACTATTCCATCTAGACCTCAGATTACCTTTAGGAGAGCAAGGTCCTTGAAGAATATATAGCACCAAGTAAACTGAAAAAGAAGGTGCCATTTTCAACAACTATTGCAAGAAGCTACCCCGATCGCGTGGGCAGCTACAAATGTAGTCACGCCCAATGTAAGTGCTGTACTAGTATTTTAAACCTTACCAAAACCTTTAGGAGTAATGTAATGGGAGAAAAGTTCCCCATAAAGAGCTTTATGAACTGCTAATCTTCATATATGGTCTATCTCACTGAATGTGGATACGGTCTACAAAATGTGGGTCGCACCATTCAGTCTCTGAGGGAACGTCTAAATAAACATCGGTGGAACATCACACATGGCTTTTTGAAGCACAGTGTCTCCCGTCATTTTCTCTACCCATGACAAGGATCCCTCCAAGCTTTTGATCACACCTACTGAACACATAACTGACACCTGCTCTGATAGAGTCAGAAGACTACAAAAAAGAGAGATGTTCTGGATTTTCAGACTACAGACCCTCAAACCATATGGTTTAAATGAGAGTTTGGAGAGCAAATGCTTCGAACACATCTGCTAAACTTTCTCAAAGCGTTATCCATAATCCTCACCTGCATTCCCCTCAGGACATTGGATATTGGCCATTCTGCCCTTTCCCCTCTCCCCCACCTCCATTGAGATCCTATACCGATGTATGCATGTACCACCAACCATAGCCACCCCCGCATTTTTTGTCATCACTACACATATACGATCAATGGCTTTTGTTTCAAGATAACGCGATGAGTTATGAAATTTTAGTTAAGAGTGTGTGTGTTACCCCTGCTACATCTGTATATCCTTTCATTCATCCATCCCTCAGTTTATCAATTTCCAATCATCACTTTTTCCCCTACATCAGTAATAGCTCTTCCATCAGCATCCCCTTATCACCATTCTTGTATTACACCTAACTACAACTACGCTCTTTATTCTTTTGGGCAATTCAATTCCATCCCGCACTACCACCCCCCGTACTTCCCATTTAGTATTGTTTACTTTCCTCCTATCATTGTACTAGTAACTTTAATCCAATCCAAATCCTGCATTATCACTCTATTCAGCTCCCACCCAGCATCATAAATGCAACTCTGTCCATCAGCCGACGCTTCCCCAATCAGCGCGCTTCTCTCCCCTCATGCAGCCTCCTTTATTTCCGGTGGCCAGCACACGCTTTGAGCATACAGCGATCCAAACTCTTCACGTTCTGGGAAGCTGCAGCTGCGCCTGTGATTCTGCTGTCAAGGTACCTTTCTCCTTTTCACAACTCTTGGTCCCACTGGTGATTACAGAGTTGTCTCTTTAGGCGTATTTATGGAGTTTATACCTCCTTGACACCACTGGCGGATCCAGAGCCACTGGGAGGGACACTTCCAGATTCCGCCGCTGCCTCCTTGACTTCAAGCATGTGTGCAGAAGCGTGCCGGGCAGGGGATAAAACAAAGTTTTCGGTACTTTTGCTGCATCTGCCTTCAGGAAGAAAGGCATCATCAGAAACACACTGCTGGCGGCTTGGGATGGTTTTGGGAGGTAACAGGTTCCCTTTAACTGTTGCTTTTTATCAACCGACTTTTTCTAAAAATAAAAATTATTATGACTTCTTTCATATGGATTTATTTATTTTTTTTATACATAAAAAATAGGTTTTATACACTGCACAATAAACTCTGACACAGGGGATTTTATAGGATCCCTCATACATACACACTTAAGACACCCTTTTATGGGGGCTGTCCTTTTATCCTGGTCATTATCTTTATATTCATGCTTATATTTATATTTATTTATTTCAATTCATGTCTCATTGGTATATTTGGCGATTATTTTATTGTTTTTTTGTCCTCCTTATATTACCTATGTGTTAAACCTAACATTCATTATTTTGATATTATATTACCTTCTTTTAGACTTGATAAAGGGGTCATGTACCCCAAAATGCGTTGTCTGCGAATAAACTGAATCCCTATTTGATACCTGGTTGTGATACTTTGTCATCCACACATCTTCTGGACTTCTATGGTCTAGCGATTTTATAGCACTTATGTCCACCTGACCAGCGGTTTGGCTCCTGCCTAAGGTGACTAGACAATTTTCTCCTTCTGGCCCTCATTGTGGTTGCACCCAATTTGGTGCAACCCTAATAGGTGAGCACACCACCTCCACTGGGTCAGGGCAACAGTATTTTACTTACTTACCCTATGAGCTCCTTTATCTTTCTCCTGCCATTATTTGCTGTATCTCCAAATGGAAAGACGAACAGGAGTCTCCTACTGGCCTAATACAAACAATAGGGAAAAGCAACACACAGAACCAAAACAAAATACAAGAAGGGAAAGAAAAGACTTAACTTCAAAGGAGCTACGGAAGCACCAGGAACTCCGCCGAGATACACACACCAGCAATCTACACCTGAAACTGAAGCTATAAACCATAAATAAGGAAGGTTAAAGGACCACATTAGCAACAACTGAGGCAAGGGGTGTGGCCATACCAGAAACAACATAGATGCCTATTGATCGACAGGGAAAACCTGTCATATCAAACCATGTGCTGCCAGTCTCACCGATATCCTACCACCAGTCTTGGAAAGTCCGTGATAAACGAGGCATGCACTCGCGGGGCAGGTATGTAATACTACCAGTTTACAAAGGTGCGGCCTCATCTGGAATATGCTCAGTTTTGGGCACCAGAATATAGAAAGGACGCACTGCAGCTGGAAAAAGTACAGAGGACAGCAACTAAACTGATAAGGGGCATGGAGGGTCTTAGTTATGAAGAATTATTAAAAGAATTGAATTTATTTAGTCTTGAGAAGAGACGTCTAAGGGGGGACATGATTAACCTATACAAATATATAATGGGCCATACAAAAAATATAGAGAAAAACTGTTCCATGTAAAATGCCCTCAAAAGCCAAGAGGGCACTGCCTCCAACTGGAGAAGAAAAAGTTCAGTCTACAGAAGCATCAAAACTTCTTTACTGTAAGAACTGTGAAGCTGTGGAATAGACTTCCCCAGGACATGGTCACAGAAGGAACACCTGGATGTTCGATGGGTTCGGCCGAACTTCACAAAAAAGCTTGAGTTCGGGAGCTGAACTTGACAGGAACTTGACCTCGAACCCGAACCCCATTGAAGTCAATAAGGACCCAAACTTTGGAGCACTAAAATGGCTCTAAAAAAGTCATGGAAAGGGCTAGAGGACTGCAAATGGCAGCAAAATGTGGTTAAAAGCATGGTAAGTGCTCTGCAAACAAATGTGGATAGGGAAATGAGTTAAAATAACATAAAATACGTAAAAATAATAATCTAGGAGGAGGAGGTCCATATGAAGTAGGAGGTTGAGGAAGCGGTGGATGTGGCGGTGTAGGTGGAAGCGGCGGTGGAGGAGGAGGAGGTAGCCAATACTGGTTTTTTGTTTTGCTTTTAATTTTATTTTATTTTTTTTGTTCAAATTTGGGTAGACCCCAAAACATTTGGAAATATAAAAAATAAAACAAAGAGAAAGCGCGCTGGAGTACAACAATAGCTGGGTGAGGCCAGTATACGTGTCTACTCATGCAGAAGGTACGGACAAGTCCTGTGGGATCCCAGCCTGGTTCATTTTAATAAACGTGAGCTTGTCCACATTGGCTGTGGACAGGCGGCTGCGCTTCTCTTTGATAACCCCCACCTCCAAAGCGTAAAAGGCAAGCTCAGGCCATGTGCCCAATTTGGAGAACCAGAAGTTGAAGGGGGCAGACCCATTAGTCAGTACGTGTAGGCGTGTGCACACATACTGCTCCACCATGTTGCTGAAATGCTGCAATAATGGTGTGCGATAATGGGTGAAATCTCGTAGCAGCTCTGGGACTAGCCGGTTTGATGCACATCACTTGCCTGGTGCATGTGCTGAATTTGGTGGTGCAGAGGTTCCTCAAAAATTACCCCACAAAATGCAGTCCATCTGTGTGCGCTTTCGGCGTTCTCACCCTGCTGCTGCTCGCCTGTCAGCGCTGTAGCGTAACTTCGGCCTTCCCGCTCACCGCCTCATATGCGAAGTGCCCACAAGGTGAAACTACACCTTGCACATGCTGCAGTGTCTCCGCAACGACTGCGGAGTTGCCCACATTGTAACTTGTGCTGATTACTGGGTGGCCACGCTGCTGGATCCCCATTACAAGGACAACGTACTGTACTTAATTAGCAGGTAAGACGTTCCATATCAGCTGGTGGTGCTGGTTGTTGTGGTGTGCTGACAAAGCCTTTCCACATTTCGGCCATGCTAACCCTGACTTCAGAGGTGCTGGCGGTGCCCCAGCTGCGTTGGCGACCTCTTCCTAGTCCTCTGCCTTTGCTTTGTGCTTCCACTGTGCCCCCGCTGTCAGGTGGGAATGCCATCAGCAGTGTGTCTACCAGCATGCGCTTGTACTCGCGCATCTTCTGAACACGCTCCAGTGACAAATTAAGTACAGTACGTTGTCCTTGTAATGGGGATCCAGCAGCGTGGCCACCCAGTAATCAGCACAAGTTAGAACGTGGGCAACTGGGCAGTCGTTGCGGAGACACTGCAGCATGTAATCGCTCATGTGTGCCAGGCTGCCCAGAGGCAACTACAAGCTGTCCTCTGTGGGAGGTGTATGGTCTGTGTCCTCTGTCTCCCCCCAGCCACGCACCAGTGATGGCCATGAGCTGGTTTGAGTGCCACCCTGCTGTGAACATGGTTCCTCCTCCTCCATCTCGTCATCCTCCACCTCCTCATCCTCCAGAACTGTGCCCTGGCTGGACAATTGTCTACCTGGCGTATGTTGGTGCAAGAACCCACCCTCGGAGTCCACTTGAGAATGACTGGCCTGAAACCCTCGTAAATGATCCCTCTTTCTTCTTCTCCTGTGCCACATCCTCTTCCATCATCGCCAGCAGCGTTTTTTCAAGGATGCATAGAAGTGGGATAGTAACGCTGAGAATGGCGTCATCGGCACTGGCCATGTTGGTGGAGTACTCGAAACAGCGAAACAAGGCACACAGGTCTCGCATGAAGGCCCACTCATGGTGGTGAAGTGGTGCTGTTCCGCAGAGCGACTCACCCGTGCGTGCTGCAGCTGAAACTCTCGCACAGTCTGGCCAGCATGTGCAAGGTGTAGTTTCACCTTGTGGGTACTTCGCATATGAGGCGGTGAGCGGAAAGACCGAAGTTACGCTACAGCGCTGACAGACGAGCAGCAGCAGGGTGAGAACACCGAAAGTGCACACAGACGGACTGCACTTTCTGCAGCAGCTCTGACATATTGGGGTAATTTTTGAGGAACCTCTGCACCACCAAATTCAGCACATGCACCAGGAAGTGATGTGCGTCAAACCGGCTAGTCCCAGAGCTGCTACGAGATTTCACCCATTATCGCACGCCACCAGGCCGGGCTTGAGGCTCAAAGGCACCAACCACTCATCGGTCTGTTGTTCCATGCCCGTCCACAGCTCCTGCGCAGAGTGGGGTTTGTCCCCCAAACAGATACGTTTTAAAACTGCCTGCTGTTGTTTACCCCTGGCTGTGCTGAGGTTGGTGGTAAAGGTGTTACGCTGACCGAATGAGGAGGCGGTAGAGGATGAGGAAGTGGAGTAGGAGGAGGAAGCAACAGGAGGCAAAGAGAAACGCCCTGCAATCCTCGGTGGTGGAAGGACTTGCGCCAAACTGCTATCTGCCTCAGGCCCAGCCGCCACTGCATTTTCCTAGTGTGCAGTGAGAGATATAACGTCCCTGACCGTACTTACTGGTCCACGTATCCGTAGTTAGGTGGACCTTGCCACAGATGTCATTGCGCACTGCACACCTGATTTTCTCCCCCACTTGGTTGTGCAGGGAAGGGAAGGCTCAACTGGAAGTAGTGGCGGCTGGGAATGACGTACTGTGGGACAGCCAACTTCATAAGGCTTTTAAAATTCTCTGTCTTCACCAGACGGAATGACAGCATTTCAAAGGCCAGGAATTTTGAAATTCTGGCATTCAGGGCCAGGGATCGTGGGTGGGTAGGGAGGTACTTCCTCTTTCGCTCCAGTGTTTGGGAGATAGACAGCTCAACGCTTCCATGGGACATTGTGGAGATGCTTGGTGACCCAAGTGGTGGTGTTGCTGGCACATTCTCTGTTTGCGGGGTGGCAGGTGCCACTGTTACTCCAGAGAGGGATGAAGAGGCCGAGACTGCAGCAGAAGAGGAAGCATTTGGAGCCAGAGACCTTTCTTGATTTTTGAGGTGTCTACTCCACTGCAGCTCGTGCTTTGCACTTAGATGCCTGGTCATGCAGGTTTAGAACGTTAATGCCTCTCTACAGGCTCTGATTGCACAGCGTGCAAACCACTCGTGTCTTGTCGTCAGCACATTGTCTGAAGAACTGCCACGCCAGGGAACTCCTTGGAGCTGGCTGTGGTGTGCTCGGTCCCTTGGTGAGGTGGGCAGTAGTAGGCGTACTGTCTAGGGGACGGCCGCTCCACTTTTGCACCATGCCCCCTCTTTTGCTGTGCTGGTGGCTCTGTGCAACCACCGCCTCTTCCTCCCAACTAGACAGGTCACTCGCATGACCTTGATTCCATGTGGGGTCGAGGACCTCATCGTCCTCCACATCATCTTCCACCCAGTTTTCACCCCTGCCCTCCTTGTCGGTCTGCACACTTTCGAAAGCCATAGCAGTTAGCACCTATGTTTCGTAATCATCTGAGACTTGCTGCTGTCGTCCTCCCATGTACTCGTCCTGAAACACAAGTGGTTGGGCATTGGTGCACTCAATCTCTTCCACTTCTGTGGCAGGCATATGTTCATAGCTCTGGGACACCCTGCTAGCAGAGTCATCAAAAAGCAGAAGAGACTGCTGAACGACTTGGGGCTCAGACTGCTTTGAAGATTTGCAAGGGGGTGAGGTGAAAGACTGATCGCCATGGGCTGCAAGTGCCAACTCTGATCTTTCAGCAGGAGACTGGGTGGGAGACAATGTGAAGGAACTGGAGGCACTCTCAGCCACCCAATCTACTATCGCCTGTACTTGTTCTGGCCTCACCATTCATAAAGCTGCATTCAGCCCTACCAAATAACGCTGAAGGTTCTGTCGCCTACTCGCACCTGAGGAAGGTGTTTTGCTTGTGCGTGTAGATCGACCACGTCCTCTCCCTACAACAGGAGCTCCACCAACACCAGCAGCACCACAATCTGGGCCAAGTCCCTTATTTGATGCTCTCCTCATTCTTTGCATTCACCAACCAAACTAACAGATGGTTTATGTCAGGCGACAATGTAACCGCCAATAGTCAACAATTAAGTTCACTGATAGTAAGGAAGGTGTCATAAAGAGGAAAAATTTCTTGAGGTCACAAAATAGTGTGATAGGCAAATTTTATACAATTACTTTACGGTCACAAAAAATGTTAACTTGTCAACCAACAATGTAACAGCAGTATTGACTGGTTGTATTGGACTGTCAGAAATGCAGTAAAGGCCGCAAATGTAGTATCTAGCACAAAATGGGTGTTTTTTTTTAAAAACAGAATGTAACAGCAATGTCTAACGCTTGTATTGGACTGGCACAAATGCAGTAAAGGCCGCAAATGTAGTATCTTGCATAAAATTGGTGTTTTTTTTTAAAACCAGAATATAACAGCAGTATTTAAAGCTTGTATGGGACTGTCACGAATGCAGCAAAAGCCAAAAATGTAGGATCTTGCACAAAATTGGTGTTTTTTTAAAACCAGAATATAACAGCAATATCTAACGCTTGAATTTGCCTATAACAAATGCAACAAAAGCCGCAAATGTAGTATCTTGCACAAAATGTGTGTTTTTTAAAACCAGAATATGACAGCAGTATATAATGCTTGTATTGGACTGTCACAAATGCAGCAAAGGCCACAAATGTAGTATCTTGCACAAAATGGGTGTTTTTTTTTTAACTAGAATATAACAGCAGTATTGACTAGTTGTATTGGACTGTCAGAAATACAGCATAAGCCGCAAAAGTAGTATCTAGAACAAAATGTGTATTTTTTTTAAACCAGAACATAACACCAGTATTGACTGGTTGTATTGGACTGTCAGAAATGTTGCAAAGGCCGCAAATGTAGTATATTGCACAAAATGGGTAATTTTTTAAAACCAGAATATAACAGCAGTATCTAACGCTTGCATTGGACTGTCACAAATGCATCAATGGCCAAAAATGTAGTATCTTGCACAAAATGGGTCTTTTTTTTAAACCATAATATAAAAGCAGTATTTAACGCTTGTATTGGACTGTCACAAATGCAGCAAAGGCTGAAAATGTAGCATCTTGCACAAAATGTGTGTTGTTTTTAAAACCAGAATATAACAGCAGTATTTAACGCTTGTATTGGACTGTCACAAAGGCAGCAAAATCTGCAAATGTAGTATCTTGCACAAAATGGGTGTTTTTTTAAAACGAGAATATAACAGCAGCATTGACTGGTTGTATTGGAATGTCAGAAATGCAGCAAAGGCCGCAAATGTAGTATCTAGCACAAAATGTGTGTTTTTTTTAGAACCAGAAAATAACAGCAGTATTTAACGCTTGTATTGGACTGTCACAAATGCAGCAAAGGCCGCAAATGTAGTATCTTGCACAAAATGGGTGTTTTTTTAAGTCAGAATATAACAGCAGTATTTAACGCTTGTATTGGACTGTCAAAAATGCAACAAAGGCAGCAAATGTAGTATATTGCACAAAATGTGTGTTTCCTTAAAACCAGAAAATAACAGCAATATTGACTGGTTGTATTGGACTGTCACAAATGTAGCAAAGTCTGCAAATGTAGTATCTAGCACAAAATGGGTGTTTTTTTTAAGCCAGAATATAACAGCAGTATCTAACGCTTGTATTTGACTGTCAGAAATGCAGCAAAGGCCGCAAATGTAGTGTCTTGCACAAAATGGGTGTTTTTTAAAACCAGAATAAAACAGCAGTATTTAATGCTTGTATTGGACTGTCACCAATGTAGCAAATGTAGTATCTTGCACAAAATGTGTGTTTTTTTTAAAGCCAGAATATAACAGCAGTATCTGAAGCTTGTATTGGACTGATAGATATGCAGCAAAGGCTGCAAATGTAGTGTCTTGCACAAAATGGGTGTTTTTTTTAAAACCAGAATATAACAGCAGTATCTAACGCTTATATTGGACTGTCAGAAATGCAGCAAAGGCCGCAAATGTAGTGTCTTGCACAAAATGGGTGTTTTATTTAAACCAGAATATAACAGCAGTATCTAACGCTTGTATTGGACTGTCAGAAAAGTAGCAAAGTCTGCAAATGTAGTATCTAGCACAAAATTTGTGTTTTTTTAAACCAGAATATAACAGCAGTATCTAACGCTTGTATTGGACTGTCAGAAATGCAGCAAAGGACGCAAATGTAGTGTCTTGCACAAAATGGGTGTTTTTTTTAAGCCAGAATATAACAGCAGTATTTAATGCTTGTATTGGACTGTCAGAAATGCTGCAAAAGCCACAAATGTAGTATCTAGCACAAAATGGGTGTTTTTTTAGAACCAGAATATAACAGCAGTATTTAGCGCTTGTACTGGACTGTCACAAATGCAACAAAGGCCGCAAATGTAGTATCTAGCACAAAATGTTTTTTTTTTTTTTAAAACCAGAATATAACAGCAGTATTTAACGCTTGTATTGGACTGTTAAAAATGCAGCAAAGGCCACAAATTTAGTAACTTGCAAAAAATGGGTGTTTTTTTTAAGCAAGAATATAACAGCAGTATTTAACACTTGTATTGGACTGTCAGAAATGCATCAAAGGCCGCAAATGTAGTGTCTTGCACAAAATGGGTATTTTTTTAAAACCAGAATATAACAGCAGTATTTACTGCTTGTATTGGACTGTCACATGCAGCAAAGGCCACACATGTAGTATCTAGCACAAAATGTGTTTTTTTTAAAACCAGAATATAACAGCAGTATTTAATGCTTGTATTTGACTGTCAGAAATGCTGCAAAGGCCGCAAATTTTGTATCTTGCAAACAATTTGTGATTTTTTAAAACCAGAATATAACAGCAGTATTTAAAGCTTGTATTGGACTGTCACAATTGTAGCAAAGTCTGAAAATGTAGTATCTAGCACAAAATGGGTGTTTTTTTTGTTTTTTTTTTAGTTTTCAAATTTCTTTATTGAAGTCAATAAGATATAACAAGTGGAGGAAGCATCCTCACAAATAAAGAACATAAAATAAAACAGTAACATTGACGTCACGGTATACAATGACAGGCAAATGTGTTGGTTTCATTACAAGTATGCATATCTTGACAACAAAGCTTCTGGAAGAATACAGGATGATATTATGTTCAGTAATGGGTTGGTATGGGTGCATAAGGTGATTAGCTTACATGGTTTGGGATATAAAGCACAGTTGGGTCAAAAGGATCAGAATGAAGGGTTTAAGACTTCAGAACATATAGAATAAGATCCTGATACTAAGGATAAAATTGTGATAGATCGTTGAGACTCCTGAACGCCTTCCAATCCTTCCACACTTTCATGAAACCTTGAAAGTTTCTTAATTCCCAAGAGGAAATTTCTTCAAATCTGTGGATTTGGTCAACTTTTAGAAACCATTGTTCAATGGAGGGGGTTTCTGGAGAGAGCCATAATCTCGGAATGAGAAATCTGGCAGCTGCTACGAAATGCTTAAAAAGAACCATGTTAGTAATCCTCTGTCCAGACGGGAATACATTCAGGAGTGCTATTTCTGGAGAAGGAACTAGATCTGCTCCACATATGTGGTTGGTTATATAAAATGGGTGTTTTTTTTAAACCAGAATATAACAGCAGTATCTAAGGCTTGTATTGGACTGTCAGAAATGCTGCAAAGGCCTCAAATGTAGTATCTAGCAAAAAAATGTGTGTTTTTTTAAAACCAGAATATAACAACTGTATTTAACGCTTGTATTGGACTGTCAAAAATGCAGCAAAGGTCGCAAATGTAATATCTTGCACAAAATTGGTGTTTTTTTAAAGCCAGAATATAACAGCAGTATCTAACACTTGTATTGGACTGTCAAAAATGCAGCAAAGGCCGCAAATGTAGTATCTTGCACAAGATGGGTGTTTTTTTTAAAACCATAATATAACAGCAGTATCTAACGTTTTTATTGGACTGTCAGAAATGCAGCAAAGGCCGCAAATGTAATATCTTGCACACAATGGGTGTTTTTTTAAAGCCAGAATATAGCAGCAGTATCTAGCACTTGTATTGGACTGTCAAAAATGCAGCAAAGGCAGTATCTTGCACAAAATGTGTGTTTTTTTTAAAACCATAATATAACAGCATTATCTAACGTTTGTATTGGACTCTCACAAATGCAGCAAAGGCCACAAATGTAGTGTCTTGCACAAAATGTGTGTTTTTTTAGAACAAGAATATAACAGCAGTATTTAAAGCTTCTATTGGACTGTCACAAATGCAACAATGGCCGCAAATGTAGTATCTAGCAAAAAATGTGTGTTTTTTTTAAAACCAGAATATAACAGCATTTAACGCTTGTATTGGACTGTCACCAATGCAGCAAAGGCCGCAAATGTAGTATCTTGCACAAAATGGGTGTTTTTTTAAAACCAGAAAATAACAGCAGTATTGACAGGATGTATTGGACTGTCAGAAATTCTGCAAAGGCCACAAATGTAGCATCTAGCAAAAAATGTGTGTTTTTTTTAAAACCAGAATATAACAGCAGTTTTTAACCCTTGTATAGGACTGTCACAAATGTAGCAAAGGCTGCAAATGTAGTATCTAGCACAAAAGGGGTGTTTTTTTGAAACAAGAATATAACAGCAGTATCTAACGCTTGTATTGGACTGTCAGAAATGCAGCAAAGGCCGCAAATGTAGTTTCTAGAAAAAAATGGGTGTTTTTTTAAAACCAGAATATAACAACAGTATTTAACGCTTGTATTGGACTGAAAAGAGTGCAGCAATGGCCGCAAATGTAGTATCTTGCACAAAATTTGTGTTTTTTTAATGCCAGAATATAACAGCAGTATCTAAGGCTTGTATTGGACTTTAAGAATTGCAGCAATGGCCGCAAATGTAGTGTCTTGCATGTAATGTGTGTTTTTTTTAAAACCAGAATATAACAACAGTATTTAACGCTTGTATTGGACTGAAAAGAGTGCAGCAAAGGCCGCAAATGTAGTATCTTGCACAAATTGGTGTTTTTTTAAAGACAGAATATAACAGCAGTATCTGAAGCTTGTATAGGACTGTCAGATATGCAGCAAAGGCAGAAAATGTAGTATATTGCACAAAATGTGTGTTTTTTTTAAAACCAGAAAATAACAGCAGTATTGACAGGATGTATTGGACTGTCAGAAATGCTGCAAAGGCCACAAATGTAGTATCTTGCACAAAATGGGTATTTTTTTTAAACCATAATATAACAGCAGTATCTAACATTTGTATTGGACTGTCACAAATGCAGAAAGGCCACAAATGTAGTGTCTTGCTCAAAATGGGTGTTTTTTTAGAACCAGAATATAACAGCAGTATTTAATGCTTGTATTTGACTGTCAGAAAGGCCGCAAAGGCCACGAATGTAGTATCTAGCAAAAATGTGTGTTTTTTTTTAAACCAGAATATAACAACAGTATTTAAAGCTTGCATTGGACTGTCAAAAATGCAGCAAAGGCCGCAAATTTAGTATCTTACACAAAATGGGTGTTTTTTTTAAGCCAGAATATAACAGCAGAATTTATCGCTTGTATTGGACTGTCAGAAATGCAGCAAAGGCTGCAAATGTAGTGGCTTGCACAAAATGGGTATTTTTTTTAAAACCAGAATAAAACAGCAGTATCTAATGCTTGTATTGGACTGTCACAAATGTAGCAGTCTGCAAATGTAGTATCTAGCACAAAATGGGTGTTTTTTTAAAACCAGAATATAACAGCAGTATTGACTGGTTTATTGGACTGTTACAAATGCAGCAAAGGCCGCAAATGTGGTATCTTGCACAAAATGTGTACTTTTTCTAAAACCATAATATAACAGCAGTATCTAACGCTTGTATTGGACTGTCACAAATGCAGCATAGGCCACAAATGTAGTCTCTTGCACAAAATGGGTGTTTTTTTAAGACTAGAATATAACAGCAGTATTAAATGCTTGTATTGGACTGTCACAAATGCAGCAAAGGCTGCAAAGGTACTTTATGGGAAAGAAAATATGATTTTTTTCACCGACAGTTAAACAGATGGAATTACTGATTTTATTTTACTATCACAAATGCAGTGCAGGGCACAAATGTACTTTTTAGCATAAAAAATTATAATTTGTCTTCACAGAATCTAACAGATGGATTTACTTGGATTGTACTTTACAGAAATAAATGTGATTATTTCACCCCCTGGGTCACTGAGCTCACAGACGGATTCCCTATATTATTTTCCCTTCCCCGGCACATATGCAGTGCAGGTGAACTTAAAAAATGGGTATATGTTGCCCACTGAACTAAAAGAACAGGATTAAATTATTGTCCCAAGCACATATGCAGTGCTCGTGCACTGAACTTGCACAAAATGGTCGCCGACGCCCACCTAACTAACAGACGGATAAAACTTATTTTTCTGTGTCACTGGGCTCAGGGCAGGGTACAAAAATGTTGCATTGCACCCACAAAATAAATCACTGTAGATTGCAGAGTTAACAACAAGTCCTGATAACAGATGGATTCTTTCCTATTCTCTCCCTCAAAGCAGCATCATCCTATCCCTACACTAGTAACAGCAGAGTGACGTGCGGCGCTACATGACACCAGCTTATATAGAGGCTGGGTCACATGCTGCACTGGCCAATCACAGCCATACCATTAGTAGGCATGGCTGTGATGGCTTCTAAGGGCACAAGAGTAAAACGCTTGTTGATTGGCTGCTCTGCAGCCTTTCAAAAAGCTCCATTAAATCGCCGAACACAGAACTCAAACCCAAACTTTTCAGCAAAAGTTTGGGTTTGAGTTCTGTGTTCGGCGATTTAATGGAGCTTTTTGAAAGGCTGCAGAGCAGCCAATCAACAAGCATTTTACTCTTGTGCCCTTAGAAGCCATCACAGCCATGCCTACTAATGGCTCCATTAAATCGCCGAACACAGAACTCAAACCCAAACTTTTGCTGAAAAGTTTGGGTTCGGATCCAGGGTCCAAAAATCTTTTCTGTTCGCTCAACCCTACTAACAACAGATTGAGTGCCTGTGATCGCTGAGGCCTATCACAAACTATCATAACTAAAATACTACAATGTGCCTCAGAATTGCCTAATTTCACCCACTTAATACAGTGTTAACGCTATTGTCACTGACTGGAAACTTCTGGAACTAGGGGGTAGAGGCAGCCCACACTCTGAGCTCCAGAGTAGGCTGGGCCAGGATTGTTAACTACATATCATTAACATTACTGCACATGCAGCATCATACCTCCCAACCATCCCAGCAAAACAGTCCCGGATTTCAGTGGCTGTCCCGCTGTATTAGTACGGGGGAGCTATGTCTCGCTTTCTGGCAGCTGTCTCTGCATCCATAGGAAGCAGAGACAGTTGCCTGTATTATGATGAAGCAGAGAGTTGGCGTCGGCTCTCTATTCCATCACTCCTCCCCCCTGCCACCTCTCCACACATCTGGTCTGTGCAGGGGGTGGGGCCATCCAGCAGTCAGCCTCGGCTCCACCTCCTCCACAGACTAGAGCAGCCGATGTCTTGATGCTGCTGCTAGGAAGAATGTAAGTTATATGGTTTTTATTTTTTTACTTTCTGTGAGGTGCACATAGTGGGCATATTACTGGGGGCACAATGTGGGCATATTAATGGGGGCACAATGTGGGCAAATTAATGGGGGCATATTAATGGGGGCACAATGTGGGCATATTACTGGGAGCACAATGTGGGCATATTACTGGGGGGCACAATGTGGGTATATTACTGGGAGGCACAATGTAGGCAAATAACTGAAGGGCAAAATGTGGGAATATTACTGGGGGCACAATGTGGGCATATTACTGGGGGGCACAATGTGGGCATATTACTGGGGGCACAGTTGGGCATAATTCTGTGAAGACACAATTTGGGCATAAATACTGTTCAGTGACATGAAGGGGGAATAATAACTATGTGGGGGCATTAAGGGGACTGGATGGGATTAGGTGTATAGTTATGTTTTGGGTGGAGTTAGCGGCGTGGCCTATTGGGGAAACATTTGCTACTGCGCCCTTCGCGCACCGCACAATGTGTTCCTCTTTGTTTGTTTACAAAGTTTGGAGGTATGCAGCATGCTGTATGTATTTTTTAGAATGTTCCTTCTAAGATAAGTAAAATGCTTAATTATTTTTTTTATTATTATTTATTATTAAAGCACCATTCATTCCATAGCGCTGTACATAATATAAGGGGTGCACATACATAATACAGACAATTGCACTAATCATAAACAAGATGAGTTACAAACTGGTACAGAAGGAGAGAGGGCCCTGCCCGTGAGGGCTTACAATCTACATGGTGTGGGAGAAGGACACAGTAGGTGCGGGTGAAGTTGGTCATGGCGGTATAGAGGCAGCAGGGTCACGGGTTGTAGGCTTGTCTGAAGAGGTGGGTTTTCAGGTTTCTTTTGAAGGATTCCACTGTAGGTGAGAGTCTGATATGTAGGGGTAGTGAGTTCCAGAGTATGGGGGATGCACGGGAGAAATCTTGGAGTCGATTGTGGGAAGAGGCGATAAGAGGAGAGGAGAGAAGGAGGTCTTGTGAGGATCGGAGAGTGCGTGTGGGATGTATCGGGAAAGTAGCTCAGAGATGTAGGGAGGGGAAAGATTATGGTAACATATAGAATTTGTTACCAATTTATTGGTAACATATAGAAATATGGCCATTGATTAAACGATAAGTATTCTCTCTAACCCTATGTGCAAAAATAAGAGACGCAGACAATCTGTATTAACACAGTTTGTGGCACTGAGTCAGTGTGGCGCAGTCCTTCTGTCCCCTCTTGCTTAGCAGCTGTCATTTTTACTGTAAACTAATTTAAAGGATGGCAGGGAACAAATGTAACAAGCCCTGAAGATAGAATTGAAATGTTAACTGGGAAAAAAAAAAGCTTTATGGCATGTAAAAGGAGAATCGGAGGTGACAACAAGTAAATCATGCCTTATTCTCAGCTGTTAGCTTAACCTATAACAATAAAAATGAATACATATTTATTAAATGAGGTGTCCTTATGAATAATTATCACAGCCGCATGGGACAGAACAGAATGGTTCCAACCATGAAATTTCCAACCATGCAAAAAAAGCAAACCTTTAAAAAATAAAAAGTTAAAAATAACAGAGGACTTAACACTTAGAATCTAAACCTAAACTTACAACTCTTCTGCCTTCTTGAGGGTTGAAACTGTTCATCTAGGAATGCTCGGACCTGACACCCATAATGTGGTGGTGCACCATCTTGCTGGAAAAACTCAGGGAACGTGACAGCTTCAGTGCATAAAGAGGGAAACACATCATCATGTAGCAATTTCGCATATCCAGTGGCCTTGAGGTTTCCATTGATGAAGAATGGCCCCACTATCTTTGTACCCCATATACCACACCATACCATCAATTTTTTTCTTCCAACAGTCTTGGAGGGATCTATCCAATGTGGGTTAGTGTCAGACCAATAGCGGTGATTTGTTTGTTAACTTCACCATTCACATAAAAGTTTGCCTCATCACTGAACAAAATCTTCTGCGTAAACTGAGGGTCCTGTTCCAATTTTTGTTTTGCCCATTCTGCAAATGTAACAAGCCCTGAAGATAGAATTGAAATGTTAACTGGGAAAAAAAAAGCTTTATGGCATGTAAAAGGAGAATCGGAGGTGACAACAAGTAAATCATGCCTTATTCTCAGCTGTGAGCTTAACCTATAACAATAAAAATGAATACATATTTATTAAATGAGGTGTCCTTATGAATAATTATCACAGCCGCATGGGACAGAACAGAATGGTTCCAACCATGAAATTTCCAACCATGCAAAAAAAGCAAACCTTTATAAAATAAAAAGTTGAAAATAACAGAGGACTTAACACTTAGAATATAAACCTAAACTTACAACTCTTCTGCCTTCTTGAGGGTTGAAAAATAATTGACTCACACCTCAGTCTTGGCTGATCCTCAGAAAATGTGAATCGGCTTCATTCTTTTAAGCATATTTTATACTTTCATCTCTTGGTTCAGGTTTCAGAACTGCCTCCTGACTTAAAGGGGTTGTCCGGGTTCATAACCCAAGACATAACCTCTTTTTCACTTATTCAGCATGAATAAGTGGAACATCAGAACATTTCACACTCTGATACTCCCCCTTGCTCTGCACTGAATTGTGCAAGGCTGTATTGTTTACATTCTCACACTAGGCAGAGGCTTTCACCTTTACAGGTTAGGGCAGCACTAAAGACCACCCATTAGTGATGGTGACATCACTGGGGTCACTGCTAAGCAGAAGACTCTGCCTAGCCTACCCATAGTGAGAATTGGTAAGTCACAGGATCTAAATAAAAAGCCCATGCACTGTGCAATTCAGAAGGGAGAATCTGAGCATGAAATGCTGACAGAGGGAAGAAGGGGTTATGTCTGGGCTAAGCTCTGAACCTGGACAGCCCCTTTAATATAAAAACATGGGTTATTACTAGACAGTAGGTAATAAGAAATAAAGGACCACAAATATTAAATTGTTAAATTCCCCCCCACACACACCCACACACACTCTTGTCTAAACTGGGGAGGTCCTGATGCCTGTTTGCTAGTTCTTTGAAGCATGTACAAACCAGACTTAGGTGTCACAGCCCCCACCTCAGCTCTGGCCACATGGTCCAGCACAATAAAACTTATTTGCATGTGACAAATATTAAGGTTTAGTCCAAATTGGAGTTTCAGTTCTGTTCCATTAGGCTTCTCTTGTTCCTAACAGGTAAAATAACATATTGGGGAATTTATCATGAAGGTAATATTTGAAGTCAGATTTTCTTGAGGCATTGTTGGAATACTTTGCAGCAAATTTATCCAATGTCACACGTTCGTTAAACTTGGCTAATCTTTAAACCTAATACTTTTGTCTAGAAATTCTACTCTAGTTTTCTGCACCACTAAACCCAGCTGGAGTGGCTTTGGAACTTTTTTTGTAGCTCTTTAAAAAAGTTCCAGTCATAAATCTGAAGTGAAGCTTATTAACATAGTTAACCATGCCCACTTTTCTACCTACTTTTCAAAATTGGAGTGAGGAGGGGAAAAATTCAATAAGTCACAAAAACATTTTGCAAATGACCTCAAAAAATTGCAAAAGCTCTATTTTGTGACCTTTTAAAGGCAAAATTCTGAAGTGCAATAATTTCACTTGATAAAGTGGAGAAAAAAACTAAATTTGACATATCCGTTTGTCTATGGAACCTATCGTGATTCATTAATAGGCGGATTGCTATATATGTTATCGCGATGTATCATGTGGATAATATTTCAAGTCAATTTTGTTTGGGTCTGTTTTGGCATACTTTGAGCCAAATTTATTTAAATGTAACACATTGTTACCTTAAATTTGACACATATTTAAACTTAACACTTTTGATTTCCCAGTATTGTTTTAAGACATTCCCAACTGGATTGAGTTTGCAACTTATTTTTGCCACTTTAAAAAAAAATTGCAGTCATCTGAACACACCCACTTTTCAAAACTGGAGTGAGTGGTGTCAAAATGCAAGAAGTCCTATTCTGTGACATTTTAAAGCAAGAATTCTGGAGTGCAAATGACTCTAATGAGAAAAGAATCACAAACGGATTTTTAGGCATATGCAATATCATACAGCATCATTTTGATGACAGTCTGCCTAGTCATCTCCTTCATTTACAGGGTGGGCTATTTATATGGATACACCTTAATAAAATGGGAATGGTTGGTGATATTAACTTCCTGTTTGTGGCACATTAGTATATGTTAGGGGGGAAACTTTTCAAGATGGGTGGTGACCATGGCGGCCATTTTGAAGTTGGCTATTTTGAATCAGACTTTTGTTTTTTCAATAGGAAGAGGGTCATGTGACACATCAAACTTATTGGTAATTTCACAAGAAACAATGGTGTGCTTGGTTTTAACGTAACTTTATTCTTTCATGAGTTATTTACAAGTTTCTGACCACTTATAAAATGTGTTCAATGTGCTGCCCATTGTGTTGGATTGTCAATGCAACCCTCTTCTCCCACTCTTCACACACTGATAGCAACACCGCAGGAGAAATGATAGCACAGGCTTCCAGTATCCGTAGTTTCAGGTGCTGCAAATCTCGTATCTTCACAGCATAGACAATTGCCTTCAGATGACCCCAAAGATAAAAGTCTAAGGGGGTCAGATCGGGAGACCTTGAGGGCCATTCAACTGGCCCACGATGACCAATCCACTTTCCAGGAAACTGTTCATCTAGGAATGCTCGGACCTGACACCCATAATGTGGTGGTGCACCATCTTGCTGGAAAAACTCAGGGAACGTGCCAGCTTCAGTGCATAAAGAGGGAAACACATCATCATGTAGCAATTTCGCATATCCAGTGGCCTTGAGGTTTCCATTGATGAAGAATTGCCCCACTATCTTTGTACCCCATATACCACACCATACCATAAATTTTTTTCTTCCAACAGTCTTGGAGGGATCTATATAATGTGGGTTAGTGTCAGACCAATAGCGGTGGTTTTGTTTGTTAACTTCACCATTCACATAAAAGTTTGCCTCATCACTGAACAAAATCTTCTGCGTAAACTGAGGGTCCTGTTCCAATTTTTGTTTTGCCCATTCTGCAAATTCAGTGCGCCGATCTGGGTCATCCTCGTTGAGATGCTGCAGTAGCTGGAGTTTGTAAGGGTGCCATTTGTGAGTAGCTAATATCCGCCGAAGGGATGTTCGACTAATGCCACTCTCCAGTGACATGCAGCAAGTGCTACGCTGTGGGCTCTTGCTGAATGAAGCTAGGACAGCCACTGATGTTTCTTCATTAGAGACAGATTTCATGCGTCCACATTTTGGCAAATCCAACACTGAACCAGTTTCACGAAACTTAGCAAGCAGTTTGCTAACTGTAGCATGGGATATGGGTGGTCTCGTAGGGTGTCTTGCATTGAAATCTGCTGCAATGACCCGGTTACTGCGTTCACCAGACATCAACACAATTTCTATCCGCTCCTCACGTGTTAACCTCGGTGACATTTCAATGGCTGTAAACAAAGATAAACTTGTAAATAACTCATGAAAGAATAAAGTTACGTTAAAACCAAGCACACCATTATTTTTCGTGTGAAATTCCGAATAAGTTTGATGTGTCACATGACCCTCTTCCTATTGAAAAAACAAAAGTTGGATTAAAAATGGCCGACTTCAAAATGGCCGCCATGGTCACCACCCATCTTGAAAAGTTTCCCCACTCACATATAGAAATGTCCCGAATAGTTCGCCGGCGAATAGTTCCCGGCAAACATAGCTTGTTCGCGTTCGCCGCGGTGGGCAAACATATGCGATGTTCGGTCCGCCCCCTATTCTTCATCATTGAGTAAACTTTGACCCTGTACCTCACAGTCAGCAGACACATTCCAGCCAATCAGCAGCAGACCCTCCCTCCCAGACCCTTCCACCTCCTGGACAGCATCCATTTTAGATTCATTCGGAAGCTGCATTCTTAGTGAGAGGAGGGACAGTGTAGCTGCTGCTGATTTAATAGGGAAATCGATAGCTAGGCTAGTGTATTCAGTGTCCACTACAGTCCTGAAGGACTCATCTGATCTCTGCTGTAAGGACAGCACCCTAAAAAGCCCTTTTTAGGGCTAGAACATCAGTCTGCTATTTTTTTTTTTCCTGTGTAATCTAATTGCAGTTGCCTGCCTGCCAGCATGTGTGTCAGACTCACAGCGTATACTGTGTCCACTTGTCCAGTGCCACCACTCATATCTGGTGTCACAATAGCTTGCATTTAAAAAAAAAAATTTTTGGACTGTGAAATAATAGCAGTAATTTTCCTTCACACGTGTGCGTTTCAGGGCCTGCCAGGGCACAGTGTCACACCAGTGCAACTCATATCTGGTGTAACAGTAGTGCACATTAAAAAAAAATATACAATTTTGACTGTAATAGATTGAATAGCAGTTTGTTTTCTGCAAGCGTGTGTGTCAGGCCTACAGCGTCTACTCTGCCAACTTCTGCCAGTGCACAGTGCCACTCATATCTGGTTTCACAGTAGCTTGCACGCATTGTACAACTTAACTAATCTAAAAAAAAATGACAGGCAGAGGTAGGCCACCCCGCAGGGGCCGTCGTGGTCATGGTGCTGTGATTCCCTTTGGCCCTAGAATAATGCCCAGTGTTCAGAGGCCACGTACCCTGAACTCGAAAAGTTCTGAGGACATAGTTGACTGGCTAACACAGGACACCCAATCTTCTACAGCTTCCGCTCGGAACCTTGACACACCATACTCCTCCAGCTTAGCTTCGGGCACCTCTTAAGTTACCACTCGCCCACCTGCCACCACCACCAACACTAGCACCACAGCCGCTTCACTTGATCTGTCAGAGGAGTTATTTACACATCAGTTGGAAAAAATGAGTGATGCGCAACCATTATTGCCAGAGGATGTAGATAACAGGGATATGTCTGTCAGGCAGCATTACACACATGGACGTACGGTGTGATGATGATGATGTTGTACCCGCTGCTGCTTCCTTTGCTGAGTTGTCAGATACAAGTGAAGCGGTTGATGATGACGTTGTGTCCGTGGATGTCACGTGGGTGCCCGCTAGAAGAGAAAAAGAACAGGGGGAAAGTTCAGATGGGGAGACAGAGAGGAGGAGGAGACGAGATGGAAGCAGGGGGAGGTCGTGGCAAGGAGCTAGTGGCACAGTCTGACAGCATGCATCGGCACCCGGGGTCAGCCAGACAGCACGCCAATCAACGCATGCTGTTGCAACCACCAGAATGCCGTAATTGCAGAGATCAGCAGTGTGGCATTTTTTTTGTGTGTCTGCCTCTGACAAGAGGTATGCCATTTGCAACCTGTGCCAAAAGAAACTGAGTCGTGGGAAGTCCAACACCCACCTAGGTACAACTCATTTGCGAAGGCACATGATCTCACATCACAAACGCCTATGGGATCAAGACATGAGTACAAGCAGCACACAAACTCAAAGCCGCCATCCTCCTCCTGGTCCAGCATCTTCAGCCACGTCAACCACTGCTGTCCTTCTTGCCCCCTCTCAACCATCCGCCACTCCGTCTCTCGCCTTGAGCAGTTCCTGCTCATCTGCCCACAGTCAGGTGTCTGTCAAGGACATGTTTGAGTGTAAGAAGCCAATGTCACAAAGTCACCCCCTTGCCCGGCGTCTGACAGCTGGCTTGTCCGAACTCTTAGCCCGCCAGCTTTTACTATACAAGCTGGTGGAGTCTGAGGCGTTCCAAAAATTTGTAGCTATTGGGACACCTCAGTGGAAGGTACCCGGCCAAAATTTCTTTGCACAAAAGGCAATCCCCAACCTGTACTCGATTGTGCAAAAGGAAGTACTGGCATGTCAGGCACACAGTGTTGGGGCAAGGGTCCATCTGACCACTGATACCTGGTCTGCAAAGCACGGTCAGGGCAGGTATATCACCTACACTGAGCATTGGGTAAACCTGCTGCCACCTCCTCTACTCCTCCTACTCCATCCTCTTCCATAACCTCCTCGACTGAGTACTCTTCTGCTGCTGTGTCTTGCTCTACATCAACGGCACCCCCCCAGCTCCCCAGGGGCTATTCCACATCCCGGATACGGCAGTGTCACGCTGTCTTGGGGTTGACTTGCCTGAAAGAAGAGAGAGTCACACCGGACCAGCACTCCTGTCCGCCCTAAACGCACAGGTGGATCAGTGGCTGACTCCGCACCAACTGGAGATCGGCAAAGTGGTGTGTGACAACGGAAGCAATTTGTTGGCGGCATTGAATTTGGGCAAGTTGACACATGTGCCGTGCATGGCACATGTGTGTAATCTGATCGTACAACGCTTTTTGCATAAGTACCCAGGCTTACAGGACGTCCTGAAGCAGGCCAGGAAGGTGTGTGGCCATTTCAGGCGTTCCTACATGGCCATGGCGCACTTTTCAGATATCCCCTGATAGGGGACGTAACCAGGGATTAAACTGATAAGAATAGAACAACATAACACACCACAACTATCTGGAGGCACATTAGATTGTACGCGCAGTGCCCCAAATTTGCTGGCTGATGTCACAGAGCTGGAGCGCCGAAATCTCGCGATGCGCAAGCTAGAGCATGCTTAGTTCGTTCCCTGTGCTGATGCCAGTACAGGGAATGAACATGATGCCGACACTGCGCATGCGCTAGCTCGCGCATCGCGAGATTTCGGCGCTCCAGCTCTGTGACGTCAGCCAGCAAGGAGGAGATTCGGAGGACGCGGGGCGGTGCTGGGCTCCTTTCCGCTTGACTCATCTCCGGATACAGGACTCATATCAGGTCATTTGCATATGGATCAAAACTGTTTTTTAACACAATAAAAGCGCAGAGAGCTATGGGGACTGGGTATTGCAGATGAGCTAGTGGCCATCTAGCAGCCCATGTCCCCAGCTCTATGCACTAAATCCTGGTGACAGGTTCTCTTTAACACACCTTATAATAATGCAGAGAGAGGCAATGCAGAGAGAGGGGTCTGAAGAAGAGGAGTCAGAGGAGGAAGGTGGCTTTGAGGAGGTGGAAGACCAACCACAGCAGGCGTCCCAGGGGGCTTGTTGTCACCTTTCGGGGACCCTTGGTGTTGTACGTGGCTGGGTGGAGGAAGAGACCTTCAATGACATCAATGAGGACAAGGAACAGGACATGGCTAGCTTGGTATCCAACCTTGTGCAAATGGGGAGTTTGCGGTTGTGCAAATGGACTGTTTGCGGTTGTTTGCGGTGCGTTAAACGGGGAGTTTGGTCTGTCACTGTGAAGCGGGCGTAACCCTTACACTACCTGATCGATACAACATCATACCTGATGTTTTAAAGCACGTTATTTTAAACAATTTAGGAATGTTAGGTGATTTATGCCCTTTATGGATTAAAACCAGACTCTGCGTCAACTATGTAATTTTCCATGGGAGTTTTCTCATGGATCCCCCTCCGGCATGCCACAATCCAGGTGTTAGTCCCCTTGAAACAACTTTTCCATCACTATTGTGGTCAGAAAGAGTCCCTGTGGCTTTTAAAATTCGCCTGCCTATTGAAGTCTATGGCGGTTCGCCCGTTCGCGAACATTTGCGAAAATTCGCGTTCGCCTTCCGCGAACGGAAAATTTTATGTTCGCGACATCTCTACTCACATATGCTAATGTGCCACAAACAGGAAGTTAATATCACCAACCATTCCCATTTTATTAAGGTGTATCCATATAAATTGCCCACCCTGTATATCACTTTAAAACTGGTCAGATATGAGATTGATGCCTTTAAAGTGTTGGGTGGCATGACCCATCGGAGCTCTAATGGTGGCCATATTGGATGTCATCCAGCATTCTCAGATACACAAAATAGCTAATTTATTATCATTTTAATATTCATTTGTTTGTTTATTTAGTTTTTTTACTAGATATAATCAAATACTATTATTATTATTATTATTATTATTATTATGGTTTCAAACTAATCATATGTACTGATGCTTTTTTTCCCCTTTGCTTGATTGTTTTATGAGCAAATACACTAATGGTACAGACTCATGTTGCAAGTCCACATTTTCCACAACAGTGAAATCTGCACCAAACCACTAGAATTTTGGAGCAGAAACACAGGGGATTTGCCACTGATTTCACCCTTTGCCTTTCAAATGGAAAAATCTGTGGTAGATATTTGTAACACAAAATCTCACTGCATGTCAAGTTATGTGCAGATTCTCGATTCTGCAGGCACTCTCCACCGCATGCGGATGAGAACTTTTAACATCCCATCTACTTTGCTGCCACTGTAAATGCTGCAGATTTCTTGCATGCAATTCCACTGCAGAAAATATGCAGCGTTATCTTTATATGCAGCTATACCCTAAGGCTTCACTACAGATAATTTATTGTTGATGTTAATTTTTCATATTTTCATTTAAACAGAAATGAACAAGCTGTGGGGCATTAGATTTTTAGCAATTTGCAAAATCAACAAAATCATTTTTTTTTTGTTTGTTTTGTTTTTATAAATTGTGGGTATGGCAGACTAAAGATCCACATTGATCGCCGTAAGTGTCAGTCTGATATGGTGCAGACCACATACTGAACCATTAACTACAAGAACAGTACGAGACATCTGGAATGTGCATGCCATCACCTACATCTAATTCCTATATTTCACAGATTGTTCAGTTTCTGCCGCTTTCACCTGTCAAATACGTTTAATATGTAGTAGGCTGCTCTGCAGTTGTCTCTGACAAGAGAAAAGTAGATGAGATTTATTTCTTTCATTTCTTGCTTATCATATATACAGTAAATTGGCAACAAATCCCAGGATAGAATAGATGCTGTCAAATACTGAAAACCAAAATCATTCTTTTTTTCACTGGGAGCAAAAACTTTTTGTCATTACTTTTTCATAAAACTATTGTTATTACCAGAGCATCCATTGACATAATATGCCTATTTTTTATCCATTTTAAGAAACATAATTCAAGCCTGTTGAATCAAATATTTCTTCTCTTTGATTCAATCAAAGTACAATTTTATTTTTACAATAAAATCTTCATAATCATCAGCATCTCGACTGTACATATATTGTGGAACAATTTCTTCCAACTTAATGCATATTTTGCGAAAGTGAAATGGTCCATGACTGAATTACACTGGAAACAAATGGGACTAGTAGCATTTTAGCTCCATGTTCAATTTCACTTAAAGAATACATTGTGTACGTTGTATTTTTCCAGTGAAAATTGGCTTTATATACTATAGAGAAAAAGTATGTGTGGCATATGCCACAATCTCTGAATTTTCCCCACTCATGCCAGTTCTAAAAAAGTGGATGTGGCGTGGGCGGGGACGGAGACGGGCTGGTACGACCCTCTCATTCATCATTTTCTACGCCTGTTTTAGGCTTATAAAATCATCTAAATGTAAGCTAGCTAGGAAGCTGGCTTATATTTAGACTGCTGCTGGATCTACGAACAGATATAGGGGTTATCAAGACCAGCGTCTAAAACGCTGGTCTTAATAAATGACCCCCTTAGTTTTTGTGGTGCATTTTGAACATTTCATCATTAATACAGGGAGTGCAGAATTATTAGGCAAATGAGTATTTTGACCACATCATCCTCTTTATGCATGTTGTCTTACTCCAAGCTGTATAGGCTCGAAAGCCTACTACCAATTAAGCATATTAGGTGATGTGCATCTCTGTAATGAGAAGGGGTGTGGTCTAATGACATCAACACCCTATATTAGGTGTGCATAATTATTAGGCAACTTCCTTTCCTTTGGCAAAATGGGTCAAAAGAAGGACTTGACAGGCTCAGAAAAGTCAAAAATAGTGAGATATCTTGCAGAGGGATGCAGCACTCTTAAAATTGCAAAGCTTCTGAAGCGTGATCATCGAACAATCAAGCGTTTCATTCAAAATAGTCAACAGGGTCGCAAGAAGCGTGTGGAAAAACCAAGGCGCAAAATAACTGCCCATGAACTGAGAAAAGTCAAGCGTGCAGCTGCCAAGATGCCACTTGCCACCAGTTTGGCCATATTTCAGAGCTGCAACATCACTGGAGTGCCCAAAAGCACAAGGTGTTCAATACTCAGAGACATGGCCAAGGTAAGAAAGGCTGAAAGACGACCACCACTGAACAAGACACACAAGCTGAAACGTCAAGACTGGGCCAAGAAATATCTCAAGACTGATTTTTCTAAGGTTTTATGGACTGATGAAATGAGAGTGAGTCTTGATGGGCCAGATGGATGGGCTAGTGGCTGGATTGGTAAAGGGCAGAGAGCTCCAGTCCGACTCAGATGCCAGCAAGGTGGAGGTGGAGTACTGGTTTGGGCTGGTATCATCAAAGATGAGCTTGTGGGGCCTTTTCTGGTTGAGGATGGAGTCAAGCTCAACTCCCAGTCCTACTGCCAGTTTCTGGAAGACACCTTCTTCAAGCAGTGGTACAGGAAGAAGTCTGCATCCTTCAAGAAAAACATGACTTTCATGCAGGACAATGCTCCATGACACGCGTCCAAGTACTCCACAGTGTGGCTGGCAAGAAAGGGTATAAAAGAAGAAAATCTAATGACATGGCCTCCTTGTTCACCTGATCTGAACCCCATTGAGAACCTGTGGTCCATCATCAAATGTGAGATTTACAAGGAGGGAAAACAGTACACCTCTCTGAACAGTGTCTTGGAGGCTGTGGTTGCTGCTGCACGCAATGTTGATGTGAACAGATCAAAACACTGACAGAATCCATGGATGGCAGGCTTTTGAGTGTCCTTGCAAAGAAAGGTGGCTATATTGGTCACTGATTTGTTTTTGTTTTGTTTTTGAATGTCAGAAATGTATATTTGTGAATGTTGAGATGTTATATTGGTTTCACTGGTAAAAATAAATAATTGAAATGGGTATATATTAGTTTTTTGTTAAGTTGCCTAATAATTATGCACAGTAATAGTCACCTGCACACACAGATATCCCCTTAAAATAGCTAAAACTAAAAACAAACTAAAAACTACTTCCAAAAATATTCAGCTTTGATATTAATGAGTTTTTTGGGTTCATTGAGAACATGGTTGTTGTTCAATAATAAAATTAATCCTCAAAAATACAACTTGCCTAATAATTCTGCACTCCCTGTAGATGATTTCAGTGACATGGTTTAATCTAGTAAAGATGTGCTGTTTCATTCCAACTACCTATAAACTAGAGAGGTAAGGAATGAGGGGGGCTGCCTAGGACACTATGGAACAAAAAATAAAATTAAAATTTCCATTATTTACTGTAAAATATATTTTATTGTGCACACATTAAATAAAAAATAAAAAAATACACATATTAGGTATCCCCTTAGGATTTTCATTATCATGTTATTTTATGGGAAACATGAACACTGTACAAAATAAATAAATAAAAAACTATTTTTATGCACTCCTGAACAATGGCAAAAAATAATAACATTTCTCCTGCATAAAACAAGACCTAGGGCAGCCAAGTCAGTGATTAAGGGGTTAATGATTGGGTAGGCTCCTCATAAAGCACTCTGCTTGATCTTATCGGTAACTATGTGTCTCTTCATAACAGGAAAGTCCTCTTCTCTGTGTGATCAGTGCAGGGCAGAAGGGGAAGCTGGACAAAATATGCACATGGGGTTCACATTCAAGCTTAAAGAGACGAATAAACCATCAGACTATTTTACACTAGACCGCCAAGTGACAAAATATTAAACCACCTCTACTTAAAACCGTTAGGTATTAAGTGGGTTAGGGCTCATGCACACAAACGTATTTTCTTTCCACGTCCGTTCAGTTTTTTTTGCAGATAGTATGCATAACCATTCATTTCAACGGGTCGGCAAAAAAAACTGAAGTTACTCCGTGTCCATTCCGTTTCCATATGTCTGTTCCGCAAAAAGATAGAACATGTCCTATTATTGTCTGCATTAGGGACACGGATAGGACTGTTCTATTAGGGGCAAGCTGTTTTGTTCTGTAAAATACGAAATGCACACAGACGTCATCCGTATTTTACATACGGTCGTGTGCATGAGCCTGAGCCCTTATCCCGGAATTGGACACAGAACCAGAAACCTAATTAGCTAGACATCCGATATCAGGGATAGATTGACCAGCTGAGGCTTAACTAATTGGCATAGCAACCCTCCTAAAACAGCCATGTACTGGATAAAATGGCTAGGGAATCCAGAGAGCCACAGGCTAGATGATAAATGGTGCAGGGATAGATGCTTTTGTAGTGGTGCAGTTTTAGCGAAAAATGTTGCATCCTAGACCACACTCCTTTCCAGTGATGCCCCACCCCTCATGCACATTTTTCTAAATCAATGACCTTTTTTCAGGATAGACCAATATTAGATTGGCAGAGGTTCGGCTGTCGACAACCCAGACAATCCGCTTTTTAAAGGGACCAGCACTCCAATTACATGCCCTTCATTGTTTACCAGGCACATTGCCATACTTTTACTGGGTTAACAGAAGTAACGTACTTCACTTTTGCCTAGTAACAGTTTACCACAGGTTTATCCTATTCAAGTGAATGGAACGGAACAGCAGTACAAGCCATGGGATTAGCCACTAATAAAAGTACAGAGCTGTGGCTGGTAAACAAAGAAGGATACGCCAGAGCACTGTAGTACCTTCAAACAGCGGATGAGCAGGAATTTTGGACCCTCACAAATACAATATTGAGTATTTCACCCACCCTTCTACCCTAGACCACCAGATAGAAAATTATGAGCAGATTCATCTTCTAAAGGTATTACTAACCTAGACAACCAGAGCTAGTGACACTTCCCTTCCACCACCTTAAAGGGAATCTGTCACCAGAATCATCACCATTAAACTGAAACTATTGTCTTGCAGCACTTATTACCTCCTTTCCAGATGTGCTTTTCTTTCCTTGCTGCTTGGTTTCCATCTCGATTCCTTATGCAAATGAGCTAGTAAGGTGCCCAGAGGGGCGTTATTTTTGTTCAAAGGTGCCCAGGAACACCCCCATTGAGTGGCCAGGCCCGCCCTCCAGTAGAGCCCAAGCACGCCTCTCCTCAGCTCATACTCTACGCCCCCAGCAGCACCGTTGTCCCCCCCCCCCCCCCCGCAGAGAACCCCACCCACCCTTGCCTTCAGTTTCACTGACAAATCTCGCTGCGATCTTCCAGCAGAGGATGAAACCGTCACTGGGCTCGGCGCATGCCCAGTGAAACATTGGAGGCTGATTCCCTCAGTTGAACCGGAAAAGTGAAGGCGCAGGCAGTGTTTGGAACTGAGGGAATCAGCCTCCAATGTTTCACTGGGCATGCGCCGAGCCCAGTGACGGTTTCATCCGCTGCTGGAAGATCGCAGCGAGATTTGTCAGTGACACTGAAGGCAAGAGTCGGCGGGGTTCTCTGCGGGGGGAACGGCGCTGCTGGGGCGTAGAGTATGAGCCGAGAAGAGGTGTGCTTGGGCTCTGCTGGAGGGCGGGCCTGGGCGCCTTTGAACAAAAATAACGCCCCTCTGGGCACCTTATTAGCTCATTTGCATAAGGAATAAAGTGGATTTTTTTGAGATAGAAACCAAGCAGCAAGGAAAGAAAAGCACATCTGGAAAGGAGGTATTAAGTGCTGCAAGACAATAGTTTTAGTTTAATGGTGATGATTCTGGTGACAGATTCCCTTTAAACTACCAAGGCCATTTCTGAGTAAATGATTGTGATGTGTTCAGTCTGAAAAATTGTACTATGTATAGGTTATTTTTAATGATAAAGCAAAAAGGTACCTTTACCTCATAAATTAATTAAATTACCAGAGAAAGCTATACAGTACATTTGTCATCTTCCATTGAGAGAAGAAAACACAAACTGTTATAAGTGAGCCAAGTTCTGTTAAAACACAAAATCTGCTTTACAGCCAAGGGCACCAAGTGCTGCCATTGAGGGATCGGGCTCATCATAATCATGACATAAAGTATGGTGAAGGAGCTGAGTGATGATATTGCTCCTCAGCTAAAGATGAGCTGCTCCCAGTAAATATTACAGCATTATTACACTATGTGACAGCCCTTTGCCTCTATTAAAACAATGGTTACATATGCACAAACCTTCCCTGAAGAGATGTTTGAATCTGATGAATTTAGTATGAGAGTGAAATACCCTATGTGGAAAAGTAATGCAGTACTGCTATATCTAAGGTGATAGCTCCAGTCAGTAGTGTACCTAAAGTATTTGACATCCGGGGCGGGTCCTTTCTCTGGCACCCCTCATACCAAAAAAATTATTTTCTATTTGAAGAGGATCTCTAGGGTCCTCTGACATATTAAATGTAAAGCACCATTAGAAAGCGGTCATAGTACTGAATCAGCGCTGTGCAGCTTTCCTTCCTAGCTCCCCACTTTGCAGAGATATTGGTGCCATTAGTCTTGGGCAGAGGGGCAGTGATTACAGCCCAGCATCATCGCTGGGCAAAGTGAAAAACACCCTTCACTACACAAGTGTACAGTCAGGGGGGCATTCCTCACTGCCCAGAGATAATGCCCCTTTGGCCCCCCACACAGTATAATGTCCCACTGTGGCCCCCACACAGTATAATGCCACCCTTTAGCTCCTCGCACATGGTATAATGCCCCGACATATTTTATAATGTCCCTCAGCGGCCCCTATACAGTGTAATGACCCCCATTGGCCCTCCATAGAGTATAATGACCCCCAATGCCCCCAATATAGTATAATGACCCCCCAGTGCCCCCTATAAAGTAAAATGACCCCAGTTGCCCCCTCACACAGTGTAATGATCCCCAGTGTCTACCCATACAGTAAAATGACCCCCAGTGGCCCCCTCACATACCTGTCATTGCTGGAGTGCTGAGGAGCTTGCAGTCCTTTCACTCGCTGATGGCGCTCATCTCTCCACGCTCCTTCTCTCAACTGGGCTGACACACACATCATGACATCACTGCTGCACTGGGCCTGGAGGATAGAATTGATGGAAGTGACTCATATTATGCATAAACTTTGACAGTATAAACATGCATCAGATTTATGACAGTGCCTCTGTAAGGAATACTATGATCACCATCCAATATCACAGCTAGCAAACTCAGAAACTGTTAACAGTTTTTTTTTAACCACTCTATGTGGTAGGAAGCTTAGGTTACCCCTAGATTCTTTATGAAAGCCCGTCTCAAGGCCGGATGGACTAGGCTGCTGTTTCAAAAAGCAGTCCAAAGTTGGCTTTGGTACTGGCTGGTACCTCTCCCACTTCAGATGGTTATTTTAAATTGTTTTTAAATACACAGATATGAATACAGTAGTAATTCACTGAAGTCTCGCGTGACAGAAACAGCATTAAAATCGAAATATTTAAATGAAAAAAATTCGGATCTATGATCCAAAGGTCAATTCGCTCAAGCCTACACTGAATAAATGTGCTATAGTAATTTGCATCATATATTGGTTTTGGCTGAGCATCATGAGCCATGATCATTACTCAGCGTTGAAAGCTATACTGATTCTTATATTTTCTTGACAGAAAATTTCTCATGAGAACATTTAACCCTTTAGTACCACCCATATGCCTTTTTACAGCGGTCACCAAGAGGCTTTAGGCTGGGGCCCAGTCTAAGCGCTGCACGGGTCCCCCAGGGGGAGCGGGGACCCGACTCTCACATGAGAGCTGCAGCCCTGCTCTAACAGCCCAGATCGGCAGGAGTGTCGATCCGGGCTGTTTAACACTTAACATGCCGCAGACAATGGCGCCATCCGCATGTAAAGTGCTGACAGAGGGAGCAGACTCCCTCTGTCTCCCATCGGCACCCCGCAAATGCGATCGCAGGGTGCCGATGTGTGTGAAGGCTGCCTGGGTTCTGATGTAGGCCCCAGACAAGCCTTGAGTAATTTCCAGCAGGTTGCGCTTCTCTGGCGCAGCCTGCTGGTCAATGTCAGAATAGCATAACCATTAAAATGCAATGCACTATAGGGGTAGTGCATTGCATTTAAAAAAAAAAATTAAAAAAGCTGTCTGTTATAGACCCCTTTTGGGACTATTAGGTGGTAAAAAAAAGTTTAAAAAAATCATTAAATAAAAAAATACTAAAAAAAAAAATGCTTTTCAGTGAAAAAGAGTGCAAAAAAAAATCTTCCCCATATGTCTGCTTTTGCTGAGTCCATAATGGCCCGGGCTAGATAAATCTCATGTAAATTATCCCCTACAGTTAACGCCGTAAAAAAAAAAAGACAGATTTGCTCATTTATTCTTAGTTGCCACAAAAAAAAAACATATAACAAGCGATCAAAAAGTGCCATTTACTCCAAAATGATACCAATGAAAAATACCAAAAATCAAGCCCTCACACAATTCCATATAAAGAAAAATAAAAAAGTTATAGGTCTTGGAAAGTGGCAATGCAATAAAGGGGTTTTATTGCAAAAAAGTTGTAAAACGTAAGTAAAACTATATGTATTTGGTATCACTGTAATCGTACTGACCCAGAGAATAAAGATATTATGTTATTTATACCGAAAAATGAACACCTAAAATGTATAACTTAAAAGCGCAGAGGCAGTATTGCTGTTTTCCCCATCTCCCTCCCAGAAAGAGTTAATAAAAGTTAATCAGAATGTTATGTGTACCCCAAAGTGGTGCCATTAAAAACTACAACTTGTCCCGCAAAAAACAAGCACTCATAAAGCTATATAGGCGGAAAAATTTAATAGATATAGCTCTTGGTACGCGACTATGAAAAATGGAAGAAAAATGCTTGGTCAGTAAGGTCCAAAACAGGCTGGTTACTAAAGGGTTAGACTAGGGTCTAGACCAGGGATGAGCAAACTGCTGCGCTCCAGCTGTTGTAAAACTACAACTACCAGTATGCAGGGCATAATCGCATTTGCAGTTTTACAACAGCTGGAGAGCCGAAGATGGCCCATCCCTGCTTTAGACAGTGTGTAGCTTGTCCACACTCTCACAAATAGTTATTAATATCTTTGGCATCTTAGAAGATGGGCAAATTCCTGTTCAGATGTGAAAAGGTAAAAAAAATGATAAACCATATAGTTTAACCCCTCCTACCCTGGGCCAGTTTTCACCTTCCTGATGGGGCCATTTTTTGCAAATCTGACTTTATGTGGTAATAATTTTGGAACACTTTTACTGATCCAAGCCATTCTGAGATTGTTTTCTTGTGACACATTGTACTTCATGACAGTGGTAAATTTGAATCAATACATTTCACCTGTATTTATTTAAAAAATCCAAAATTTTTGTAATTTCAGTTTCTCTGCTTCTAAGACAGATAGTGATTCCTCATAAAATAGTTATTACTTTACAATTTCCTAATTTTGTAAATGTAATTTTATTTTTTTGGATGTTAGATGGATTACAATTTTAGATGCAATTGTTTAAATTTTTTTTAAGAAAATTTTCCAAAACTCGTTTTTTTTAAAGGACCATTTCAGTTATGAAGTCACTTTGTGGGGCTTACATAATACAAACCACCCATAAATGACCATATTTTAGAAACTACACCCCTCAAGTTATTCAAATATGACTTCTCAAACTTTGTTAACCCTTTAGGTGTTCCGCAAGAATTAGAGGGAAAATAGAGGAGAAATTTTAAAATGTACATTTTTTTCACAGATTTTAAAGAGTTAACGGCCAAAGAAACCTCCATATTTATTACCCTGATTCTGTAGTTTACAGTAACACCAACAATATGTGGTCGTGAACAGCTGTATGGGCTCACCGCAGGGCACAAAAGGGAAGGAGCAACAAATGGATTTTGGAGGGTAGATTTCACTGGGATCATTTTAAGTTTCCATGTTGCATATGAAAACCCCCTTATGCACCCCTACAGTAGAAACTTCTAAAAAGTGACCCCATTTCGAAAACTACGGGATAACGTGACAGTTTTATTGTTACTATGTTGGAGTACATAGGATTTTTGATTCCTTGATATTACACTTATTGTGAGGCAAGGCAACCATAAAATGGCTGTTCTGGCACCGTTTTTATTTTTTGTTTTTTCATGTGTTACTTTTATAGAGCAGGTCGTTACAGATGTGACAATACCAAATATGTCTATTTTCATTTTTCAGTTTATATAATAAATCATTTTTTAAAAAGAAAATCATGTTTTTGTGTCTGCATTTAAAAATAAAAACATTTACAGCGATGCCTGCAGATACAGCAGTTAGTCACAGCTGAGCCCCTGCATTGATTGGGTGCGCAGAGCTCAGGTGCTCGCTCGATCGTACTAGTATGTGATTTTGCAAGGTCATTTCCTGCTGTGATGTACTAGTACATAAAATGTTGGGAAGGGGTTAATAGTAAATTTGTACACTACTGCTTTGCTGAATCTGCTTTAGGCCTCTTGCACAATGCCATAGTGCTCTCGCAGCCGCATTGCGGGCCGCATACGGTGGTTCCGCAATACACAGGGCACCGGCCGTGTGCATTCCGCATCACGGATGCGGACCTATTCACTTGAAACCCCTGAAACCTCTTGCCTACGAACGTAAGGGCTCTGTGCCTCTGTTGCGTGGTTTGCTACATAGTGAGCTCTGTTTTTTAGGCATTGTTATAGCCACTAGCACTTCTAACCATCAAACCCAGGTTCCCCAAAAGTTACAATCTTAATCATTAACACATAAACCCTTCTTCCTATACTGCGTCTGCTCGACGCATTTCTATGCCAATTACATCCGCATGTCATCAGGAGCAGAAGACAATTAGCTGGGTATACTAGTAGCTGCACTCCCATAAACTTAGCGTATGGCAGCGCTCACGATAAAGATAAGACACTGCACGCCCCTGATGGCAGGCGTGCAGTAACGGTAAACAAACAAAGCCTCCGGCGCTGTAACGGCCGTGGCACACCCACCGGGCAGGATTAGCGCGGTGGGGAGCTGAAGACTTATGAGGAATAGTACGTCTTCCCTCCTCCCCATCCATAATACATATCGATATCACTCCACTAGGCAATTGTTAATATGGCCTGTTATAGCTTGCACATTCTGGGGACATAAATCAATAGACTTAGCAATCCCCGACCGGCATATCACTTTTAAAAAAACATGTATATTGATTACCTATATACACTGCCTGCAGAATTATTAGGCAAATGAGTATTTTGACCACATCATCCTCTTTATGCATGTTGTCTTACTCCAAGCTGTATAGGCTCGAAAGCCTACTACCAATTAAGCATATTAGGTGATGTGCATCTCTGTAATGAGAAGGGGTGTGGTCTAATGACATCAACACCCTATATTAGGTGTGCATAATTATTAGGCAACTTCCTTTCCTTTGGCAAAATGGGTCAAAAGAAGGACTTGACAGGCTCAGAAAAGTCAAAAATAGTGAGATATCTTGCAGAGGGATGCAGCACTCTTAAAATTGCAAAGCTTCTGAAGCGTGATCATCGAACAATCAAGCGTTTCATTCAAAATAGTCAACAGGGTCGCAAGAAGCGTGTGGAAAAACCAAGGCGCAAAATAACTGCCCATGAACTGAGAAAAGTCAAGCGTGCAGCTGCCAAGATGCCACTTGCCACCAGTTTGGCCATATTTCAGAGCTGCAACATCACTGGAGTGCCCAAAAGCACAAGGTGTGCAATACTCAGAGACATGGCCAAGGTAAGAAAGGCTGAAAGACGACCACCACTGAACAAGACACACAAGCTGAAACGTCAAGACTGGGCCAAGAAATATCTCAAGACTGATTTTTCTAAGGTTTTATGGACTGATGAAATGAGAGTGAGTCTTGATGGGCCAGATGGATGGGCCCGTGGCTGGATTGGTAAAGGGCAGAGAGCTCCAGTCCGACTCAGACGCCAGCAAGGTGGAGGTGGAGTACTGGTTTGGGCTGGTATCATCAAAGATGAGCTTGTGGGGCCTTTTCTGGTTGAGGATGGAGTCAAGCTCAACTCCCAGTCCTACTGCCAGTTTCTGGAAGACACCTTCTTTAAGCAGTGGTACAGGAAGAAGTCTGCATCCTTCAAGAAAAACATGATTTTCATGCAGGACAATGCTCCATCACACGCGTCCAAGTACTCCACAACGTGGCTGGCAAGAAAGGGTATAAAAGAAGAAAATCTAATGACATGGCCTCCTTGTTCACCTGATCTGAACCCCATTGAGAACCTGTGGTCCATCATCAAATGTGAGATTTACAAAGAGGGAAAACAGTACACCTCTCTGAACAGTGTCTGGGAGGCTGTGGTTGCTGCTGCACGCAATGTTGATGGTGAACAGATCAAAACACTGACAGAATCCATGGATGGCAGGCTTTTGAGTGTCTTTGCAAAGAAAGGTGGCTATATTGGTCACTGATTTGTTTTTGTTTTGTTTTTGAATGTCAGAAATGTATATTTGTGAATGTTGAGATGCTATATTGGTTTCACTGGTAAAAATAAATAATTGAAATGGGTATATATTTGTTTTTTGTTAAGTTGCCTAATAATTATGCACAGTAATAGTCACCTGCACACACAGATATCCCCCTAAAATAGCTAAAACTAAAAACAAACTAAAAACTACTTCCAAAAATATTCAGCTTTGATATTAATGAGTTTTTTGGGTTCATTGAGAACATGGTTGTTGTTCAATAATAAAATTAATCCTCAAAAATACAACTTGCCTAATAATTCTGCACTCCCTGTATTCTCAGTTCACTTCTGCAGTTATATGTGTTAAAAGCATTTAGTGCCCAATGTCAGTACAGAAAGAAATATATATACGTGCTTCACTGGTGCAGCTATTTGTGTAAAAGTGTTTAGTGGCCTATTTCAGTACAAAAAGAAAAATATATACTAAGTTCACTTCTGCAGTTATACATGTTGAAAGCGTTTAGTGGCCTATTCCAGTACAGAAAGAAAAATATATACGCACTTCACTGTTGCAGTTATTTGTGGCGAATGCGTTTAGTAGCTATTTCAGTACAAAAAGAAAAATATTTTAATCACTTTTAGGGGTGTTTTAATTTGCTTTTAATTTATTTAGTTTAGCAGAAAGTATGTCAGACAGAGAAATGCCAGGCCATGCTCAGAAGAGTGGCAGAGGCATAAATGTTTCTGGCGCATGCAAAGGTTGCAGCAGAGTAACGGGGCGTGGCAGCAGGAGTCGCAGCGAGAGACCGGTGTAATCTAACGGTCATGTCTTGACCAGCAACCCAGCGGTTCTTGATTGGTTAACTCTTTCATTCACTTCATCCCAAGTGACATCAGACACCCTCAGCCAACAGTCGGTGAGTTCGTCAGACATAACCTTTAGTTGACATGGCCCGGGAGCAGGCCCTGTGTCCTCACCTGTCCTCAACCTGCCTCTGTCCTTTTCTGTTCCCTCACCCAGAGAAGTATTACAAACCGGATTCCAAAAAAGTTGGGACACTATACAAATCGTGAATAAAAACTGAATGCAATGATGTGGAGGTGCCAACTTCTAATATTTTATTCAGAATAGAACATAAATCACGGAACAAAAGTTTAAACTGAGAAAATGTACCATTTTAAGGGAAAAATATGTTGAATCAGAATTTCATGGTGTCAACAAATCCCCAAAAAGTTGGGACAAGGCCATTTTCACCACTGTGTGGCATCTCCCCTTCTTCTTACAACACTCAACAGACGTCTGGGGACCGAGGAGACCAGTTTCTCAAGTTTAGAAATAGGAATGCTCTCCCATTCTTGTCTAATACAGGCCTCTAACTGTTCAATCGTCTTGGGCCTTCTTTGTTGCACCTTCCTCTTTATGATGCGCCAAATTTTCTCTATAGGTGAAAGATCTGGACTGCAGATTGGCCATTTCAGTACCCGGATCCTTCTCCTACGCAGCCATGATGTTGTGATTGATGCAGAATGTGGTCTGGCATTATCTTGTTGAAAAATGCAGGGTCTTCCCTGAAAGAGATGACGTCTGGATGGGAGCACATGTTGTTCTAGAACCTGAATATATTTTTCTGCATTGATGGTGCCTTTCCAGACATGCAAGCTGCCCATGCCACACGCACTCATGCAACCCCATACCATCAGAGATGCAGGCTTCTGAACTGAGCGTTGATAACAACTTGGGTTGTCCTTGTCCTCTTTGGTCCGGATGACATGGCGTCCCAGATTTCCAAAAAGAACTTCGAATCGTGACTCGTCTGACCACAAAACAGTCTTCCATTTTGCCACACTCCATTTTAAATGATCCCTGGCCTAGTGAAAACGCCTGAGCTTGTGGATCTTGCTTAGAAATGGCTTCTTCTTTGCACTGTACAGTTTCAGCTGGCAACGGTGGATGGCACGGTGGATTGTGTTCACTCTGGAAGTATTCCTGAGCCCATTCTGTGATTTCCTTTACAGTAGCATTCCTGTTTGTGGTAAAGTGTCGTTTAAGGGCCCGGAGATCACGGGCATCCAGTATGGTTTTACGGCCTTCACCCTTACGCACAGAGATTGTTCCAGATTCTCTGAATCTTCGGATGATGTTATGCACAGTTGATGATGATAGATGCAAAGTCTTTGCAATTTTTCGCTGGGTAACACCTTTCTGATATTGCTCCACTATTTTTCTGCAAGACATTGTGGGAATTGGTGATCCTCTACCCATCTTGGCTTTTGAGAGACACTGCCACTCTGAGAAGCTCTTTTTATACCCAATCATGTTGCCAATTGACCTAATTAGTGTTAATTGGTCTTCCAGCTCTTCGTTATGCTCAAATTTACTTTTTCCAGCCTCTTATTGCTACTTGTCCCAACTTTTTTGGGATTTGTTGACACCGTAAAAATTGGAATCAACGTATTTTTCCTTTAAAATGATACATTTACTCGGATTAAACGTTTGATCTGTCATCTACGTTCTATTACAAATAAAATATTGACATTTGCCATCTCCACATCATTGCATTCAGTTTTTATTCACAATTTGTTTAGTGTCCCAACTTTTTTGGAATCCGGTTTGTATATGCTGTGGGCTCGGCTCCACTTTTCAGCAAGGACGAGCTACTAGCGGACAGTCAGCAGCTACTGCCCAGCCAAGATCTGAAGGAGACATCCGCCGTTTCCTCCCTTAGCGGGCAAGTAGTGATTAGGAGAGTGGCGTGGGAGGTGGTGTTTGGAGCGGTCAGGCTCCTGACCCAGAGACCATAAAGGAGGATATCAATGACGTGCAGACTCTTCTCGATGATGATGAAGCCAATCGCAGGTCCAGATGCTCCTGCTCCACCTCCTACTCCTCGTCAGTCATTCCGTCAGCAAGCCTTTCCAAGTGGTGGACTCTGCATCTTTCAGAGAACTGATGGCTTGTGCCGAGGCGAGGTGGAGAGTCCCAAGCTGCCATTTCTTTGCCAAAAAGGCAGTACCAGCCCTGCACAAATATGTAGAACAGAAGGTGGGCCAGTCCATGAGCCTGTCTGTGTCTGCCAAAGTGCACGGCAGTGCTAACGTGTGGAGCTATAACTACGGTCAGACACAGTACATGTCCTTTACGGCCCACTGGGTCAATGTGGTTCCTGCATAGCCACACCAGCAACTTGGCCAGGTGATGCCGCTTCCGCCTCCACGTTCTCACGCCGTTGGTCCTGCAACAATGTCCACCTCTGCCTCCTCATCCTCCACTGTGTCCTCAACCTCCACTGCATGGCCAATTCACAGTGTCCCTCCAGCATACCACATGTGCAGGGCATGGCAGTTTCACACTGTTCTGCACCTCGTTTCTCTAGGCAAACGGAGTCACACAGGAGAGGAACTGCTCAGTGTCTTTCATCAAGAAATCGAATCCTGGCTTTCTCCCCGACATCCTAAAAATGGGCAGGAAACTTTCTGTAAACCGCAAAGCATGCCCTCCTTGAGCTGCAGTGGCAGAACGGCATCCCCCAACATAGGCTGATATGCAAAGTTTCCACCAGTTCGAATTCCACCCTCCATATGTTGGACCAACTATACGAACAGAGAAAGGACATCAACTGCTGCTGCATTATCCACACTATGTACCTTGCCACTCTGTGGTATCCTGATGCTGCTGCCATCTCCACACTATGTCACCTTGCCACTCTGTGGTATCCTGACGCTGCTGCCATATCCACACTATGTCACCTTGCCACTCTGTGGTATCCTGATACTGCTGCTGCTGCCATCTCCACACTATGTCACCCTGCCACTGTGTGGTATCCTGAGGCAGCTGCTGCTACTGACATCTCCATACTATGTCACCTTGCCACTCTGTGGTATCCTCCTGATGCTGCCACTGACGCCACCTCCACACTCTGTCATTGGGCCACTCTGTGGTCTCCTCATACTGCTGCCACCTCCAGACTATGTCATTGTGCCACTCTGTGGCCTCCTTCTGATTCTGCTGCTGCCGCCACCTCCACATTCTGTCATTGGGCCACTCTGTGGTCTCCTCATGCTGCCGCCACCTCCAGACTTGGTCATTGTGCCACTTAGTGGCCTCCTCATACTGCTGCCAACTCCAGACTCTCTCATTGTGCCACTCGGTGGCCTCCTCATACTGCTGCCAACTCCAGATTTGGTCATTGTGCCACTCGGTTGCCTCCTCATACTGTTGCCAACTACAGACTCTGTCATTGTGCCATTCGGTGACCTCCTCATACTGTGGCCACCTCCAGACTCTGTCATTGTGCCACTCGGTGGCCTCCTCATACTGTTGCCAACTCCAGACTCGATCATTTTGCCACTCGGTGGTCTCCTCATACTGCTGCCAACTCCAGACTCGGTCATTGTGATACTCGGTGGCCTCATACTGCTGCCAACACCAGGGTCTGTCATTGTGCCAATCTGTGGCCTCCTTATAGTGCTGCCAACTCCAGACTCTGTCATTGTGCCACTTGGCGGCCTTCTCCCGATGCTGCTGCCGCCACCTCCAGACTGTCATTGTGCCACTCGGTGGCCTCATCATACTGATGCCACCTCCAGACCCTGTCATTGGGCCACTCTGTTGTCTTCTCATGCTGATTCCACCTCACCACTATGTCATAGGCTCCCCACTTCATGACTGGGCCACTATTTTGCCTTTCGGCCTGGCTGACATCATGATTTATTTGACCTTTCTTCTGATCTGTCAGAAGGAAGGAAAAATGATACGCACAACGGGTCCCGTCTGTGTAGCAGCATTAAGGCTTGTATGGTCCCATCAGAACTGGCTTGTGATTTGGTAGCCAAAAGCAGGAGTGGGTACAAAACACAGAAGACATGCAAATATTCCATTCACGTGTCATCTCTGTTTTAGATCCACGCCAGTTTATTTTTTTTTGCATTAGCAATACTGATGGATTATTGAGCAAATGCTGACTGAGTGAAGGCATATGCTCCAAAGACAGGATTCGTTTTTTGTGGGTTATTGTTCTGACGGATCAGAGGAATCAGTGACATCAACACAAACTTACTGCTGGCACCCTCTCCACTCTGTCCAGGGGACTCTACTTGTATACATGTTTAATAAAACAGGTTCTGTAGACATCTATGTGGAATTAGCTGGTGACAGTGTAAAAGGAGTGCGCTTCTACTTGGCGCTAACATCGACCTGTAAGGCTGAGTTCATACTTGAGTTATTTGGTCAGTTTTGGCTCTGTGACTGCACAAATAGGTAAAGTGTGCAGTGATTCTAAGAGCGATGTCTGTCATCTGCATCTCATACGGACTCACAGTATTATTTCACTACCAAAGCAGACTCTCTATGCAGACTCCCTATGCGTGTTACTGCAAGGTACAGTGTACTACACCACTATAAAGTCAGCAGCCAGGAAATAGCCTTTTTGTAACGTAATTCGTTGCGAATATATTTGGATCGAACCAAATGTTTCCCGAACAATTCAGCGAAACGGTGAATCGAATTTTTAAAAAATTCTCTCTAACAACAACCATAACCCCCTTATCTGCTGCCTGTGCAATGAGCAGGACACTGGGTCATTGGGGCTGCTATGCAGTGAGTCAGATTTAGGTGTAACTTGATAGGCGGTGTTGGGGTCTCAGGACGTGGCGGTGGAACGGACATGGACCGGGCCTGGGCCTAAGGGAGCGGGGTAGCTCCTACCTGATGTCGTGGCCGGGTGGCCGGTTCCGGTGTCCTCCGCTGGTCCTTTCCGGATTCAGGCGCCATCTGGATCATGGCCTTCTTCTCTGCTGGTGGAGTGACGTCAGTGACGGCCTCTGCGGGAGCGGGTATGACGTCTACATCCATCCGGGCAGGTTCGTCAGCTTCCGCGGGTGCACTGTACACGGCGGAGGGATCCACGGCCTCCTGGTACTCGATTACCAGATCAGGAACACCGCTAACAGGAATCGGGACTTCATCGTGGGTCTGCGCAGGCATCTCTGGTAGCTCAGGTAGGCTAGATGCAGCAGGGATCGGGAGCGCAGGGGTATCCACGGCCTCCTGTCGGGCAGCAAGAGCTGAGGGTCCGCGTCTCTGTATTAGCTGAGAGACCCGGATCTCCATAGGCTGTTTGGGGTATACATCCTCCCCATCAATGGCCATGGCATTCCATCTTGGTCGCGGATAGGCCATCGTCACTGTGCTCCGGCACACGCTGATTGCTAACACTAAAGGAGGGGCACAGAGGGTGGAGCTTTTATCACCTCTGTCCTGATCATAGACAAGTCCAAAGAGGGCGTTCTCCAAGTTTCCCGCTCCTGAAGGGGCGTATTCGATATCTTCACGCTTTTCCTGAGGGGGTGTAGCTATATTTTCCCGCTTCTGGGGGGCGTATTCCTCATTTTCGCGCTCCTGGGAGGGCGTTTCTTGATGTCTTTGTCTTCTAGCATGAAGATGCAGCGCCATCTTGGAACGAATATGGCGAATCTCCACAATGCCGAATTAACTCTTCAAGTGCTGCAGCGCACGTGCAGCGCTCTCCTTGGCACAGCAATGCAAGTAAGCATGTCACTCTTTTAGCGATTTCTGTACAATCTTCAGCCCTGATTGTTATACTGTGCAGCATGCGGTTTAAGTCTGTTTTTTGGCGCAATTAGATGCGGTTCTGCTGTTTAGGGATGGACACACAATACAATCCTATCCTGTTCGTGACGCCACTTGATGCAATGAGCAGGACACTGGGTCATTGGGGCTGCTATGCAGTGGGTCAGATTTAGGTGTAACTAAGTTTGTGACGCCAGTTGCAGCTTGCGCAGGTACTGTAAAAGGGCCCTTTAAGATGGTATAGCTCATGTACTAGGTTAGGAATGCCAGAGGGGGATATTGTCTCTGTATTGTGTCAACGGTGTCTCCTACCTTAGTACAATGGAGTACAAAATCAATGCAATGTCAGATTACACAAGATGACAACACATCTACACTTTAACATCATGAAGCTGGGTGACAGAGTTTTAGTGACATACTCTGGGATGTTACATACCCGCTTACTTTAAGTGAAGCCGTCCTCGGCGTATGCTTAGGAAGGTGAGAAATCAGCTCTGGGTACCCAATTAATACAAAGTGCTGCATGAATATACATAGAAATGACATACAAAGACAAAACATTTAACGGTTTCCTCGAGGTTCCTGCCCGCTAGCATAAGGTGTCCAACACACAGTTTCCTTATCTTGGTATAACCAGGTAACCTATAATACTGCACAAAGCGAAACCTTTACTGACTGACTTCGTATATCGTCCACCAATATCAAAGAAAGTATGGGGGTGTCTTTACTCCGTAATCCCACCGTTATGTAATGGAATGCCCGCAAATGAAAGGGTGGTTTTATCCTGTATTCCCTTCCCTGCATCATAGCCTGAAGAAATTTGGCTTATAGCACGATCACTATGATGTCTATGAGGAAGCTAAGTTGTGGCTCTAAGGTTTGAGGTGCCTTACCTTAGGCAGAAGCTCAGAAGGGGAGGTATGCGTCATCTCCGTGCACTTCTGGCAAGTCACAGGAGGAGGGCAGTACGTTCCCATGGATCTCCTGGATGGGAACAATCCGGAACATTTAACAAGCGGGAAGGAGCAGCCTAGGGCTTCTAACGATTCCCGAAGCAGCAGGGGTACCTGTATAACTAGACCTGCCTGGACTTACCATTTGGTCCTACCCTGGGTACCTATGGGTATATAGCACCGGGTGTAGGCCATTGGTGTACAACGTCCATATGTTGACAGTCCGTATAAGGGGGAGAGAACAAGAGCTGTAAAAAGGCACACTTTAGGTAAGTTGCTACATTTTTTTGTTAAGTGCAATGGTAAGTGCAATCATTTGAAACAGTGCATAAATTCACATTGTGGCTCCTGGCAGGATAACACACACAATGGGCAGGGTATCTTGAACATTACATAGCATTTGTAAACCGGTTACCTAAATTATTAAATAGCATGACAATTAAATGCAAGCTTTTATGTTGCAATAAAACATTTTATAAAATAGTGCAATTTTTATAAGTGCAAGGATAGGCTCAACAATAACTTGAGTCCGTATTCCTGGAAGTGCTTGAAGTTGCAGAATCCTCTGGAATCCGATAAAAGTTCTCTTGCAATACACAGGGCAAAGAGTTAATTGTAATCCAAAGGGTTAAAATGTTATAAAATAGCAGCAACAGGCTATCAAGTAACCTGAGAAAGGGGATAAAACAGTTAACTTGGACGTAAGGGGTTAAGTGCTGATGAGGGGAGTCCTTACTGACATGACCATCTGGATGAGGACAAACCTGGCAACCTGAAACAAAAAGGTTAAAAGCACACAACAATGCCAACAGGTCCCCACCCGTCAGGCAATCAGTCCATGGCGTGGCTCCCAAACAATGTCACTGGTTGTTTTTCTTGATGATGGGGACACCTTACAGGTAGGTGTCCAGCTCCTCGTCACTACTGGAGCTGCTGAACCTCATCAGAGGTAACTCCTGCCTCTGCTGGTGGCTTAGGGTAGTGTTGACTGTAGTGTGCCAGCGGCCTCTACCTGTCACTGTAGGGATTGGCTGTACAGCCAACCTGGAAAACGTAGCCGTTGCTTGCTGCAGACCGGGATCCACAGCCGGTGCAGGAAGGGGAAGAACTTCTGGCTTCAAAGGCTCAGGGAGTGCTGGAACATTAGCCTGTGGTTGCTTCCATGGGAGTATGTAGGGTGGCATAAAGCAGGGCTGGACCTTAGGGTTAAAGGTCAATACACTGTTGTTGATCTGTCCCACCCTCAGGGTTGGTGGCGGTGACAGGTCAGGAATGAGAGGTGCAGGAGCTGGTTGTGCTTTTTCTTTGAAGACCTGCCAGCCATCTGGGGTCTCCTGCAGACATCTGGTCTTTGCCGCAGAGCCTGGATCCTCCTGCCAGGTCTCTGGTGTGATGGCAGGGGAGAGAGGTTTCTGGAGCAGGGTCACTCTGGCTGCAAATAGTGCTTGCATGAATCGCATGGGTGTATATTCGACTTGGTCCCCAATATACAAGTTATGCCTCTCCTGGGGCAAGTAGTGGCGCTTCACTGATCTGTGGCCTACAAATACTTCTGTGCCTGAATGGTTGTCTTGGAGAAAACCTACGCCTCTTTCTACTGAAAACCATAGGACGGTTCCGGTACGTCTGGTCAGGACGGGAACTCCGGACTGGGGGCTGTCAAGTACCCCCTTCACCCACTCTTCTATGGCCGATTTGTACTCCCAGGCCATCTGGGCAAATGCGGTAATTTCGTGGGGCACCTTTGGGTTAAGGCTGCTAAGCTGACTGTAGCTGGGCGGTGGAGTGGAATCCCTGGCCGCCTCGACCGCACCAGTAGGTGGCTGTGGCTTGGTAGGCCTCAGGTTGATAGGCGGTGTTGGGGTCTCAGGACGTGGCGGTGGAACGGACATGGACCGGGCCTGGGCCTAAGGGAGCGGGGTAGCTCCTACCTGATGTCGTGGCCGGGTGGCCGGTTCCGGTGTCCTCCGCTGGTCCTTTCCGGATTCAGGCGCCATCTGGATCATGGCCTTCTTCTCTGCTGGTGGAGTGACGTCAGTGACGGCCTCTGCGGGAGCGGGTATGACGTCTACATCCATCCGGGCAGGTTCGTCAGCTTCCGCGGGTGCACTGTACACGGCGGAGGGATCCACGGCCTCCTGGTACTCGATTACCAGATCAGGAACACCGCTAACAGGAATCGGGACTTCATCGTGGGTCTGCGCAGGCATCTCTGGTAGCTCAGGTAGGCTAGATGCAGCAGGGATCGGGAGCGCAGGGGTATCCACGGCCTCCTGTCGGGCAGCAAGAGCTGAGGGTCCGCGTCTCTGTATTAGCTGAGAGACCCGGATCTCCATAGGCTGTTTGGGGTATACATCTTCCCCATCAATGGCCATGGCATTCCATCTTGGTCGCGGATAGGCCATCGTCACTGTGCTCCGGCACACGCTGATTGCTAACACTAAAGGAGGGGCACAGAGGGTGGAGCTTTTATCACCTCTGTCCTGATCATAGACAAGTCCAAAGAGGGCGTTCTCCAAGTTTCCCGCTCCTGAAGGGGCGTATTCGATATCTTCACGCTTTTCCTGAGGGGGTGTAGCTATATTTTCCCGCTTCTGGGGGGCGTATTCCTCATTTTCGCGCTCCTGGGAGGGCGTTTCTTGATGTCTTTGTCTTCTAGCATGAAGATGCAGCGCCATCTTGGAACGAATATGGCGAATCTCCACAATGCCGAATTAACTCTTCAAGTGCTGCAGCGCACGTGCAGCTCTCTCCTTGGCACAGCAATGCAAGTAAGCATGTCACTCTTTTAGCGATTTCTGTACAATCTTCAGCCCTGATTGTTATACTGTGCAGCATGCGGTTTAAGTCTGTTTTTTGGCGCAATTAGATGCGGTTCTGCTGTTTAGGGATGGACACACAATACAATCCTATCCTGTTCGTGACGCCACTTGATGCAATGAGCAGGACACTGGGTCATTGGGGCTGCTATGCAGTGGGTCAGATTTAGGTGTAACTAAGTTTGTGACGCCAGTTGCAGCTTGCGCAGGTACTGTAAAAGGGCCCTTTAAGATGGTATAGCTCATGTACTAGGTTAGGAATGCCAGAGGGGGATATTGTCTCTGTATTGTGTCAATGGTGTCTCCTACCTTAGTACAGCTGGACTCCTGTATCCTGGCTCACATGCAACAAATTTGAGTGTTGCAAATAGGAGTAATGGAGGAATGATGGAATTCCACACAGAAAATAGGGTCCAACTTGTCTTTACTTGATGTTATCTTATGCAGCTCTAGATCCATACAATATTACAGCAATAGTCTTTAGGTCCCAGCAGGTATTGGCAATATGTGGCAGGAATTATATCTATATTCTGCATCTGAACATACACCTTTAAGAATCTGGCAGGTATCTGTCTTCTGCTCTGTCTATCTTCTGCTTGGTTTGGGCCTGACTAGCTATGGAGGTACTTATCTTCTCCTTGTATTTGGAATCTGTACTTACAGGACTGCTCGCAGGGAATGGTGGTTTCTTCCTGGAGATCTAGTAGTTCTGAAGATGGCTGTTTCTTTGTCATCCAGCTGAGGTAAGGAACTCAGGCTGGGAATGTTGCTTTGGGCCTCAGGTTAGGCCTGAATCCTTAGTTGGGATCCCTGTTTCTGGGAGCTCCTATTCACACAGCCTACCCCAACAGGGGGTGGCTGGTACACTGCCTAGAACTTTCTATCCTCCCTCTGAAGTAGGATGTGGGAACATTCCACTCCTCCTCAGATAGGGGGAAACTAGACTGGAATGGTTTATTCCAGTCTAGGTATACTAACTTGCCTCATTCTGCTACATACTGCTGCCACCTGCTGGTGTACATTTGGAATTACAGCAAATACATTCAATACAGACATAGAAATGGCGTACAAAATCAATGCAATGTCAGATTACACAAGATGACAACACATCTACACTTTAACATCATGAAGCTGGGTGACAGAGTTTTAGTGACATACTCTGGGATGTTACACATGCACTACTATCCTTTCATTATTCTTCATGTCATAAAGGGCTAATTTCTCATTTTTAGTTAGGTTATTAACAAGCTCATTATTCAAAGAGGCTTTATGAAGACAAATTATTCAGACTCAACCAAATCCTGAAAATTATCCAGCACTGAAATCCTGGACTGGATAAAAGTCAGGATTCAGAATTAGCAATTGCTGGTGCTTGGACATATTCCCTCATGGATTCAGAATCCAAATGCCTCAAAATAGTACTGGGCAATTCATCCTGATATAACAAAGAGGGCTGCTCAATAGAAGTATGCATTTTATTTTCAGGAGACAAACTATGTGTCACGCTTATTTCCTTTGATTCATCTGCCGTATCCATTAAAGAAAAATGTTTTTAACAGTTAATAAATGGGAGAAACGATTGATATCTACGATAGTCCGAAACAAATCAAAATGACTACTAGGTGAAAAAGCCCAGTCCTTTGCTCAAGAGTGAGATATGATCATCACTCAATATCTGGGCAGAAAGATTCAGAACATTATTTATTTGTGCCTCCTCGAGGGATATCTGGGACTTGTAGTCTTACACATACAACATGCTGCTGAGTCTCCTAGTAGACAGACATGTCACTCAGGGCAGCTCTTGTATTCACTCCCTTAGCCGAGCAGGAGGAGGGGCAGAGATTGTTGTTATTGCAGGTAAACAAAGGGCCAGAAGAGAACCAGGAAAATGAGGAAATTGAAGTTGTATTTGCCTAAAACTTGCTTAGCTTAGTTATATATTGCTGCCCATCAGATGTATAGTGCTATATATATTTATTTTTTCATAACTCGGACAACCCCTTTAATAATGGAATAAACATCATTAAGAGGTTTGTCCTTAACTTCAGCTCAATTGAAAGCTTCCTTGTCATACACTATTATTTCAAATACAGCTTTTTCTCTATAGTGGAGTAATAATACTGCACAAAATGATACTCAAGAAAATCTCTGGTATATATGAAGTTTTAATAATATTGGGATTGTAAGGGAACCTGAGGGTGACACTGAACATCAGCTAAAGCCCATGTTGAAGCCTCAATTTTAATGGAATTATTTATGGGTGTATGGAATAATAATTTCCCTCGTAGCTCAGAATATCAGAAAATCTCTAATGATCACAGTATGATATCAATTCTACATTCATTGATATGCATAGATCATATTCAACCTAAGTATATACATAAAAAAGACCTGCTAGCTCTCTGGACATGTCTTTTAGTAAATAATTATATTCTTCAAAATATAACAATTCTAAAGCTTTCTTTTCTTAAAATTCTACGTTGACCCAGACTCTGTTTTTATATTATTAGTTTATGAATACATTACAAACTTTACTTTCAGGGTGAGTTCAGATTTGGTGTATCTGCCAAAAATGACAGTAGTACATTTGGATGAGGTTTTGAAAACAATATTCACATATTGTGGAAAATAAGCATTCTATGGATTTTTGAAAACTGAAGCATGGTTAGTATTTTACAGAAATCCCACAGAATTTCACTGTAGATTTCACCCCTTCAACATATTTTGGTAATATCCTCAGTAATCCACAGAACAATCTGCTTAAAAAAATCCACATGCAACACACATGATTGCCTTAGCCCTTATAATAAATATAGTCCATCACCTCATGATTTAGAAAGACTTAGTAGACTTAGAAATTTATCAACCTATAAGCCCAGTCCAATTCAAGCTCTATAGAGCCCAATCATTATGTCCTATGACTAACGTATCTCATTGCCCTAAGGTGTTCATTCAGTTAGCACAAATACAAAAACTTGGCACATGCTGATGCTCCACATGGACAGCATGACATTTCATACCCTATTTTAAAGTGGACCTGTCTCCACAAAATGCACTGCAATCTGAAAGCACCATGTCATAGAGTAGGAGAAGCTAAGCAGCTTAATATAAAGTTTTGTGGGAAAAGATTCAGTAAAACCTGTTATTTATGCATTTATATCTCTGCTTTTTCCACTTCCAATGAATACTTATTGGTACAGGAGGGAGGTGTTATCAGTGACTGGCAGCTATCTCATATGCACACACAATGCTATCAATCACCGATAACAGCTCCCCTCTGTACTGATAGTACTGTAACTTCACAGAAAGTGGAGAAAGCAGAGATATAAATGAATAAATTACAGTTTTTACAAAAAATTTCCCCCCACAAACCTATCAATCTGCTCAGCTTCTCCTGCTCTATAACGTGGTGCTTTCAGATTGCAGTGCATTTTGTGGAGACGGGTCCTCTTTAAAATAGGGTTTGAAATGCCATGCTGTGAATGTGAAGCATCAGCATGTGCCAAGTTCTGTATTCATATTACTCCACTCAGATGCATGAGGGAGATTCCCAAATGTTTCAGTGCAGACCAGAAGCATGATCAAGTGGATGCTATATTTTACCCCAAGATCTTAGCCATAAAATAGTCATAAAATAGTTATGAGATGGTTCCAAAATCCTACTGGATTCTGCAGATATTCATCTAAAATGGCAACCACGTGATCATCCTTCTGTATCAGTTGGGATCTTAATTGGCTAAGAGCATTCTTTTGCCAACTAAATAATCCAGCCACAATTATGAAATTTAGATGACACATAAAAAGCAATAAACTTTTATAACAGTATTATTAGTCTAGGGTAAATAAGTTAAATAAAAAAAAAACCTCAAAGATTTATCAGGCAAAGGGGTTTGGGTTCCTAAAGCATTGGGATGATTTTTCATTAGGGTACAAACTGTATTCGACAGATAATTTCACCACTGACATTAAATTTCTTGTAATTTATTTCATCTTTTTCACATGTACTAACCTTTCTGCAACTCCTACCAAATCCTGAGATGCCACCCATCCAGACTAAAACTACACAGCAATCTTGAGCACAATATCCACTGCACAACCAAAGATCGCTGTGCGGCAGTCCTGCCATTGAACTGAATGGGGTCACAGTAACACTAGGTCACTATTCAGTTCAATGTGAACATATGATGGGTGTCGCAGCCAAGATCATCATCAGTGATGAGCCACAGGGGCAATATTTGAATTTGCGATATTTCGCGAATATTTGGGTGAATATTCGTCATATATTCGCGAATTCGAGAATTCGTGATCTCTAGTTATTATTTTAATGATTGTGAAAATCGCCAATCGAAAAATTTGCAATAAAAATTTGCGACACGAAAATTTGCGATCAACATTACTCCTAAAGTCAAAGATATTGCAGCCTTCTCATTGGTCCACTAGCAAGAAGCTAGGGATCATGGGTACTGATGAAACAAATCTAGAATATTCATGATTACGAAGCTAAAGCACTATATTCTAGATATTCGCGAATTCTCAAAGTGCCAATATTCGCAATATAAATTAGCGATTAGAATATTTGCGATCAACACTAATCATCATGTAGCCCGAACCATATATCTCATTCACATGGCAAACCTGTGTGCACAGAGTATGTATGGTTGATATGCAGTATCCCATCGGTTCCATATGACACACCCATAGGCACTCTAAGTACTTGAATATTGTAACTATGTGAACCATCATATTGTAGAATAATTACTTGCATGCTTGCTATTCTGTCTTGTCATGTGTTTTATGTGCAAAGATAAAAACATTTACAATGCTATTGAAAGTAGTTTCTGTATACATTGCATGGAAGGTAAGACATCAAAAAGATTTTCTCTAGCAAGTTCAAAGAACTTCAGTCCAAGACTGCAAAAAGTTTACCTACAGACTTCAATGAGCGTTGTATGGCAGATACCTGTGCATGACACCTTCGTTGCCAAATGTTTAGTACAATATATTATATGTTATATGACTGTAGCAAGCCAAAATTTTGTATCTCGCTTGTTACACACTTTACACTTTTTGTCATTAGCCAAGACAGTTTACAGAAAATTTAATAAGTGTTGATTGCATTGAATAGCCTGAGAGCATAAGTCATTTACTTTCAAGACATAGAACTACAACCCTAAAATTACCGAATATCCTGGTCTTATATGACAAAAAAAGAGCCACTGAACTTGAGTACAGGTGAAGTTGTGAAATTTACATATTAATAGAATTACTGCTGATTGACTAAGGAATTTTGTCTCAATCTCAGTCTCAGGGATGTTTGAGAACCCCAGAAATAAAGCAAAATGGCTGATGTGCAGATATTGCTAATTCCATGAATAATAATAGATCCCTTATTACAATACTCGTTATCTGTGTCATTTGTAATATCTGCTCTCATCAAGTGACATAAGCTTTATAGAATTGTTACGAAGGTCAGTAGTGGTATTTTAAGAGATTGCCTGACATTTGATGAAAGTCTAATAATCATCTAATGCAATAGCCTCTAACATGAGGAATTTCAATAAAATGAAGAGCGTTGTCTAACAGAAATATTCTTAGGTGATGGAAACATGAAAAATATTATTGGCTTTCATTTGAGAGCACTTATTCTACTGTTGTGTTATCCATGTTAGTGATATCAGTCATTTATTTGTTACTTGCCGGGGTATAACAGTATAACACAATGATCATCACTGCTGTTTTAACTACTTCTACTACTACGTACTTCTCTTTGAAGTCTTGTTGAAAATTGCTTGAATTGAGCCAGAAAAGGGAAATTAATTATGGATATAAAATCCTCAATTTCTAGAACTCACTTTGGCTGTTGTGATAAGTAGAATAATAAGTGAGGCATTAAAAAACAAGGAACAGCATGCATCCAATAAATCTCTGAAATGAAAACAATACTTACCGTATTTCATTTCCCTGTGTAGAATCTTAAGTGACTGCTGCAAAGATAATTTAATTTATTTTTTACGTAATCTGTGAAATGAAATACAACCTTTGCAGGAAACTAATAAAAATCAAGTTTAAGTTGAATAAGTAATTGGGGTTGACTGAAATAGCAGTTGGAGTTTTTGTAGCATGATTACTTCAGCTTAACTCCATCTTGAAAGATTTTTCATTTTTTCATTTTCATTTTTTTTCCCCTGCCTTCCTGGAGCCATATATTTTTATCTTTCCGTTCGCATAGCCATATGAAGACTTGTTTTTATGCGGGGCAAGTTGTATTTTCTAATGGCACCACTTAATATTGCACACAATGTAGTGGGAAGTGGGAAAAAAGTTCCAAATAGGGTAATATTTGAAAAAATTGCAGATCTGACTCAGTTTTAAGAGTTTTGTCTCTGAGGAGTTCCCTATACGGTAAAACTAACCTGTGCCCATGATTTTAAGGGTCAGTACAATTAAAATAATACCAATTTATATAGTTTTTCTTGCATTTTAATACTGAAAAAAATATAAAATTTGACAATGAATATTTTTTTCTTTTAATCGGCATATTCTGATCCCCATAAGTTTTTTAGAGTTATGTCTGTGGAGCTATTTGGGGCATATTTTTTGCAAGACTATTAGGGATGAGCGAATTTCATATTTTGAAATTTGTTTTTGCGTTGTGATATTTGCTGAATTGCGTTATGGATTCCGTTACCACAGACCATAACGCAATTCCATGACTGAATGCATAACGGAATGCCTTTAGAGGCATTCCATTATTAATTCTGTCATAATAGAAATCTATGGGCTGCAAAATGGATCCATCCCATTTTTGTTATGCAGGAGCGGACTCCAGCATAACAGAAACCTGACGGATCCGTTATGCAGGCCATAGACTTCTATTATGATGGAATGAATAACGGAATGCCTCTAAAGGCATTCCGTTATGCATTCCGTCATGGAATTGCATTATGGTAACGGAATCCAAAATGCAATTCAGTAAATACCACAACACGAAGTGAAAACGAATTTCAAAATATGAAATTCGCTCATCCCTAAAGACGATCATAGCTTTTATTGATCCCATTTTGTTAAGATTTTATTACATTTTGTGAAAGCGAATCAGGCATTTTGATTTCTTTCCATTATGCCATATAGGATAAATATTTTAATATTTTAATAGTTTAGGCATTTTGGGATGCAATGATGCCCATGATCTTTATGTTTTAATTGTTTATTTTTATTTTAATTCAGGGGAAATGGAGGTGATTTCATTTTTTTATATATTTTGTAAAAGTTTTTTGACAGGAAACTTATATTATATGTAGGAACAGTGGCACTGTTAGTCCAGTGTTCTGGTGTATGGTAATTAGAGATGAGCGAATCGAAGCTGATGAAGTGGAATTCGATTCAAATTTTAGTAAAAATGAGATTTGTACCGAATGCGAATTTCCTCGTGCTTCGTGGTAACGAATTGCATTTTTTCCTAAAATGGCTGCTGCATGTGTGAGGACATGGGGCAAGGAACTCTGGGAGGGCGGGATCACCCACAATGCCATGCATGCAGCCAATCAGCATCCAGCCAGCCCTTTGATGTCACAGCCCTATGAATAGCGACAGTCATCTTAGATTCTGCCATTTACCACTGTACTTAGTGCAAGGAGAGACGCCTGCAGGCGCTAGGGACAGTGATAGAAAAACGTCATTGTCCTAAAAAAAAACAATTTACAAGTGCAGGGAAAGATTATTCAAGGTGTAGGGAAAGGATAGGGAGGAATCAATCCACAGCATTTCTGTTGAACAGGGTTCATTCGGAGAGGTGACAGCCTGGGTAATAGGAACATTCCTATTACTCCTTGCAGCACTGACTGGGGATCCAAAATGCCATTATACAGCTCAAAAATTCCATCAAACCGTTCTTATTAGGGTGCAAGTGCTGTTTGATACAGGCATTAACAGGGGTTATTACAAGGAAATACGTTTTATATGCCCAGTTATATGTTCTAAAGCATTAGCCGTTGTGTGATAAAGTGTGAAAATTACAGCCCTTTTTTGCGTGTATTAGTGAAAAAAGGAAAATATATATTTGCCGCTCAGCAGTACAGTAATCTGTTTTAAAGCCCTTTTTTGCGTGTATTAGTGGAAAAAGGAAAAATATATTTGCCACTCAGCAGTGCAGTGAGAAATTTTACAGCCCAGTTTGCTGTGTATTAGTGGCGAAATAAAAATATATTCGCCATTTATCATTGCACTTATCTATTGAAAAGACTTTTGTGCAAAAGTAGAAAAAAATTAGGGCCTAATTGCCATTCAGCGGTGCAGTGAGATATTTTACAGCCCAGTTTGCCGTGTATTACTGGCAAAATAAAAATATATTCGCTGTCCAGCTTTGCACTTCTCTGTTGAAAAGCCTGTTGTGCTTTGTAAAAGTTGAAATAAATTAGGGCCTAATTGTGCGGTGCAGTGCTATACTCTGAAGCCCAGTTTGCCGTGTATTACTGGCGAAATAAAAATATATTCACCGTCCAGCGTTGCACTAATCTGTTGAAAGCCTTTTATGTTGTGTAAAAGTAGAAAAATATTAGGGCCTAATTACCATTCAGCGGTGCAGTTATATGGGGTGAAGACCTTTTTTCGTGGAATGTACCGAATTACGTAGTGGTGAAATTATTTATGTGAAACAGGCTTTTTTCTGTATGAACCGAATTCGATTATCCTTTCATTGGTGAAATGTTTTATTTCAACCATGTTTTCTTCGGGAAAATTGATGGGTGATTGTACACCTCTTTTTGCGGTATGGACCAAATTACGTAGTGGTGAAATTTTTTATGTGAAACAGGCTTTTTGGGGGAAAATTGATGGGTTATAGTAGATTTTCTTCTGTATGAACCGAATTCCATTATCCTTTCATTGGTGAAATGTTTTATTTCAACCATGTTTTCTTCGGGAAAATTGATGGGTGATTGTACACCTCATTTTGTAGTATGGAATTAATTATGTAGTGGGGAAATTTTTTATGGGAAACAGGCTTTTTTTGCAAAAATTTATGGGTGATAGTAGACTTTCTTCTGTATCAACCGAATTCCATTATCCTTTCATTGGTCACATTTTTTATTTTAACCATGTTTACGTCAGGAAAATTGATGGGTTATTGTAGACCTCCTTTTGCTGTATGGACCGAATTACGTCGTCGTGGGTCCCGCAGTAAACATAATGAAGACGCTGATGACAACACACCAGCAGACTTTGTCTTTACCATCTATTCACAATTAAATCAAGCAGCTTCACTAAGTTGAAAACATTCATGTGTTTTTATCTGCTCTATCTGCATTCAATCTCCCACAGCACACAAGACATGAGAGGAAAGCCTCTGCTTTGGAGTCCAAGTGCAGTTTCTTAAGATGAGAAGTTCCATCAGAATTGTGCATAACAATCTTGATCCCTGTACAAAGCCATAACAAAAAGGACTTTGCATACACATCAGAGGAAGCTGAAGCTGGTTGCCCCAATTTTAATTCAGGAGCAGTAAAGAGCAGGAGGCAAATAGAGGTGGCTGAACTCAGCTGCTCTGTATCTCTTGTGAAGTCAATGTCTCCAGCAATGCCCCTCTCGCGATTTACAGCAAATACATTATTTTCATGTAGAGATCCAAGAATTATGTTGGAGGCATGTAGTGTATGCAAGCCATGTGTGACCCCGCTCAATTAAGGGCCTACTTGCTGTTCAGCGGTGCAGTTATATGTGGTAAAGCCCTTTTTGCAGTGAAATTGGCTTTTTTTCAGAAAATTTATGGGTGAATGTACATCTTCTTTTGCGGTATGGACTGAAGTACTTAGTGGTGAAATTCGGTGCTCGGTATAATGGAAGTCAATGGGAGAACCCAAGCATTAAACCAGGCACCCCCTGCTCTGAAGAGGGGAGGGTGCCTGGTTCATAGGAAAAGGTCAGAAATTGATGGAAACACCACAGAAATGGTTCGGGATCAGCATGGGGAGAATGTCTGGATGCATCTTGGACTCCCAGGTCGCTGCTGGGAATGATGTTATCCGAGTAGTACGCCATTTTTACAGTCAATAATCCACACAAAACCTAATATAAAATCACTTTTAGAGGAAACATTGTTAGGAAACATTCTTTCCTGTATTTTTACTTGTATATAAAGTGCAAGTGCTGCCAAAAATTACAAGGAAGAGGCACTCCCATACAACCTGTATATCTCATAAAGGAGGGCCTCATTCACATTGTGGTACAATTGTTCAGGTAGTAGGACTCCTACACTCATAAAACCTATGCACTAAGTGAAAGGGCTGCCAAAAATTACAAGGAACCGGCACTAACAATACACCCTTTGTTACACATAAAGGAGGGCATCATACACAGCCTTGAAAAATTATGATTGATGGCCTGCTGGTGACTCTCAAAAACATTTAGAGCAAGCGCCTGCTGATCTGACCATCTAAAACATTATGGGCGAGGGCCTGCTGCCACTTTGGTGACTCTAGATAACCTGGGGCCGATCGTACGTCCCCGTGATGGCGACAAACCATTTGGATGTCTGCCCTATCAACTTTCGATGTTATTTTCAGCGCCAACCATGTTGACCATGGGAAAGGGGGAATCATTGTTCGATTCCGGAGAGGGAGCCTGAGAAATGGCTACAGCTACCACATCCAAGCAAGGCAGCACGCGCGCAAATTACCTTTTAGGTATAACTAGGTGAGGGCCTGCTGCTGAGCTGACCCTCTAAAAAATTATATGCGAGGGCCTGCTGCTGAGCTGACCCTCTAAAACATTATGGTTGAGGGCCTGCTGCTGAGCTGACCATTTAAAAAATTGACAGTGTTCAAAGCAGGCCGAGTCACCCGAATACTTCTGCTAGGAATAATGGAATAGGACTCTGGTTCTATTTTGTTGGTTTTCGGAACTGGGGCCATGATTAAGAGGGACGGCCGAGGGCATCCGTATTGCGCCGCTAGAGGTGAAATTCTTGGACCGCTGTTCCGTGAAATTATGGTACCTGTTAAAATCTGGTACCCTCGTCACTTCCGGTAGTGACGTAGGCGCACCGGAAGCTTCAAAAGGAGGTGTGATCTTAGAGCCCGGCACCTGATTGGCTGAAAAGAAGGCGTGTGTTGGCGCCTGCGCACAACCAACCTGGGTACCGTCATTTTACAGGCTGCGCCTGTGAACTCGCACAGGGAGGGAGGGAAGGGGGGAGGGAAGGGGGAGGGTACCTTACGGGCTTAAAAGAAGGCATGTTGGCACCTGCGCACAACCAACTAGGGTACCGTAATTTTACATGCAGCGCCTGTGAACGCGCCCAGGGAGGGAGGGTATCTATGATTTACGGGCTGAAAAGAAGGCATGTTGACGCCTGCACACAACCAACCTGGGTACCGTAATTTTACATGCAGCGCCTGTGAACGCGCACAGGGAGGGAGGAAGGGTACCTTTGATTTATGGACCACCGCGCATGCGCGAACCAGATTGCCTCGTGAAGCAGACAGGCTACTGAAATATTACCCTCCCTGTCTGCTTCGCAAGGCAATCTGGCTCGCGCATGTGCGGTGGCCCGTAAATTGAAGGTACCCTCCCTCTCCCCTGTCTGCTTCACAAGGCAATCTGGTTCATGCACGCGCGGTGGCCCGTAAATCAAAGGTACCCTTCCTCCCTGTGCGCGTTCAAAAATTACGGTACCCAGGTTGGTTGTGCGCAGGCGCCAACACGCCTTCTTTTCAGCTCGTAAATAATAGGTACCCTCCCTCCCTCCTTGTGCGCGCTCACAGGCGCAGCATGTAAAATGACGGTACCCAGGTTGGTTGTGCGCAGACGCCAACACAAATTCTTTTCAGCCAATCAGGTGCCGGGCTCTAAGATCACACCTCCTTTTGAAGTTTCCAGTGTGGCTACGTCACTACCGGAAGTGACGAGGGTACCAGATTTTAACAGGTACCATAATTTCACGGAACACCGGAGCAAGACGAACCAAAGCGAAAGTATTTACCAAGAATGTTTTCATTAATCAAAAACGAAAGTCGGAGGTTTGAAAACTATCAGATACCGTCGTAGTTCCGACCATAATCGATGACGACCGGCGATCCGGCTACGTTATTCCCATGACCCACCAAGCTGCTTCCGGGAAACCAAAGTCGTTGGCGTCCCGGGGGAGTATGGTTTCAAAGCTGACAAAGTACACTGTATGTCACAAATAAATTTTTGAAGCACACACGTTAAACTGCAGATGTGGCCCTGGTAAGGTCACTGTCAGAAGAGGACACCATCTACGTAAAAATTACATTGTATGTCACAGATAAATTTTTGAAGCGCGCGCGTTACACTGCATATGTGGCCCTGGTAAGGTCACTGTCAGAAGCGAACACTGTCTATGGAAAAATTACATTGTATGTCACAGATACATTTTTGATGCGCACACGTTACACTGCAGATGTGGCCCTGTGTAACAATGGCAGTTGGCAGCCGCCAGTGTGCAGTGCTTCCTGCTATGTACCTCAGTCGAACTGCACACAAGGCTCCTCCTCTCCGCTGCAGGCTCCGGACCCGCTTTCCTGCACTGTTGCAAGCGGCGACCGCTTCCAGATGCACCTTGTAGGAACCGCACGCCTCCTGTTTCTTTAACCCCTTAAGGACTCAGCCCAATTTCACCTTAAGGACTTGGCCATTTTTTGCAAATCTGACCAGTGTCACTTTAAGTGCTGATAACTTTAAAACGCTTTGACTTATCCAGGCCATTCTGAGATTGTTTTTTCGTCACATATTGGACTTCATGACACTGGTAAAATGAAGTAAAAAAAATCATTTTTATTTATAAAAAAAAGACCAAATTTACCAAAAATTTGTCAAAAATTGCAAATTTCCAAGTTTCAATTTCTCTACTTCTATAATACATAGTAAAACCTCCAAAAATAGTTATTACTTTACATTCCCCATATGTCTACTTCATGTTTGGATCAATTTGGGAATGATATTTTATTTTTGGGGGATGTTACAAGGTTCAGAAGTTTGGAAGAAAATCTTAAAATTTTTCAAACTGATTTTATAAACTTTGTTAACCCTTTAGGTGTTGCACAAGAGTAGTTGGCAAATGGAGATGAAATTTGAGAATTGCAATTTTTTGGCAAATTTTCCATTTTAATAAATTTTTTCCAGTAACAAAGCAAGGGTTAACAGCCAAACAAAATGCTATATTTATTTCCCGGTTCTGTAGTTTGCAGAAACACCCCATATGTGGCCGTAAACTACTGTACGGGCACACAGTAGGGCGTAGAGGGAAAGGTGCGCCGTATGATTTTTGGAAGGCAGATTTTGCTGGACTGGTTTTTGTGACACCATGTCCCATTTGAAGCCCCCCTGATGCACCCCTAGAGTAGAAACTCCATAAAAATGACCCAATCTAAGAAACTACACCCCTCAAGGTATTCAAAACTGATTTTACAAACTTTGTTAACCCTTTAGGTGTTGCACAAGATTTAATGGAAAATAGAGATACAATTTAAAAATTTCAATTTTTTGGCAGATTTTCATTTTAATATTTTTTTTCCAGTTACAAAGCAAGGGTTAACAGCCAAACAAAACTCATTATTTATGGCCCTGATTCTGTAGTTTACAGAAACACCCCATATGTGGTCGTAAACTGCTGTACGGGCACACGGCAGGGCGCAGAAAGAAAGGAGTGCCATACGGTTTTTGGAAGGCAGATTTTGCTAGACTGTTTTTTTGGACACCATTTCCCATTTGAAGCCCCCCTGATGCACCCCTAGAGTAGAAACTCCAAAAAAATGGGAACCCAGTTTAGAAACTACAGGATAGGGTGGAAGTTTTGTTGGTACTAGTTTAGGGTACATATGATTTTTGGTTGCTCTATATTACACTTTTTGTGAGGCAAGGTAACAAGAAATTGGTATTTACAACATTCATCTGACAGGTTAGATCATGTGGTATTTTTATAGAGCAGGTTGTCACGGATGCGGCGATACCTAATATGTATACAATTTTTTTATTTATGTAAGTTTTACACAATGATTTCATTTTTGAAACAAAAAAAATCATGTTTTAGTGTCTCCATAGTCTGAGAGACATAGGTTTTTTCAGTTTTTGCGCGATTATCTTAGGTAGAGTCTCATTTTTTGTGGGATGAGATGACGGTTTGATTGGAACTATTTTGGGGTGCATATGACTTTTTGATCGCTTGCTATTACACTTTTTGTGACGTAAGATGACAAAAAATTGCTTTTTTTACACCGTTTTTATTTTTATTTTTTTACGGTGTTCATCTGAGGGGTTAGGTCATGTGATATTTTTATAGATCCGGTCGATACGGACGCGGAGATACCTAATATGTATACTTTTTTTTTATTTATGTAAGTTTTACACAATGATTTCATTTTTGAAACAAAAAAAATCATGTTTTAGTGTTTCCATAGTCTAAGAGCCATAGTTTTTTTCAGTTTTTGGCCGATTATCTTGGGTAGGGTATAATTTTTGCGGGATGAGATGACGGTTTGATTGGTACTATTTTGGCGTACATGCGACTTTTTTGATCACTTTTATTACCTTTTTTGAGAAGTAAGGTGGGCAAAATTTCAATTTCCTCATAGTTTTTATTTTTATTTTTTTATGGCATTCACCGTGCGGGGAAAGTAACATGACTGTTTTATAGATCAGGTCGTTACGGACGCGGCAATACCTAATATGTGTAGTGTATTTTTATTTTTTATTTTTTTTTATTCAGTGATAAATGTGTTTTTTTTATCATTACTTTTTTCACTTTTTTTTTTATTTTTTTGACCCAGACCCACTTGGTTCTTGAAGATCCAGTGGGTCTGATGTCTGTATAATACAGTACAGTACACTATATAGTGTATTGTACTGTATTTTACTTACACTTTGTCTGAACAGATCTATGCCTTTAGCACAGATCTGTTCAGCACCATGGACAGCAGGATGCCTGAGAAGGCGTCCTGTTGCCATGGGAACCTTCCCCATCTGCTCAGTTGTGGCCACAACTGAGCAGACGGGGAAGGGTAAGGAGGGGGGCTCCCTCCCTCTGTGACCCCATTCTGTCGGGGGGCTGCAAAGGCACAGCAGCCCCCCGATGGGAGAGGGAGGGAACCCCCTCTTACTGTTAACCTTTTCCATACAGTTGTCCGTACGGACTACGGTATGGAAAGGGTTAAACAGCTGACATCACAGCACAGATGTCAGCCGTTTATACCAGAGTGTCAGCAATGTGCTGACACTCTGGTATACCACTGGACGCCAATGAATATTCAAGAGGAGGCGGGCGGGGGATCGCGATCCCGCCTGCCGCACCGCCCGCCTCCCGCACCGCCTGCGACACCCCCCCTGCACCACCCGCCGGCATAAAATCATTCAGGGGTGCAGGGGGGGTGAAAAAAACTTTATTTAGGGCATTTTAAAGTTTGATCCCCGCGGTCAGGGACCGCGGGGATCAGAATCTGCAGAAAGCGCAGCAAACCGCAGGTCTGAATTGACCTGCGGTTTGCTGCGATCGCCGATACAGGGGGTCATATGACCCCCCCCGGCGTTGTGACAGGATGCCCGCTGAATAATTTCAGCGGGCATCCTGTTCCTATTAACGCCCGCAGCGCCACAATCTCGTTTTAAACTCATGACGTACCGGTACATCATGGGTCCTTAAGGACCCGGGAAACATGCCGTACCGGTACGTCATGCGTCCCTAAGGGGTTAAGGGTTCATGCACGCCCCTGATTCGCCTTCTCTCCAATCCCTGCCAGGCTCCACCTTTTATAAGAAGCTTCCCCCTTCCTGTGATGTCTGAGCAATATTGTAGTTTTCTACAGCGAAGGTTCCAGCTCGTAGTTCCTGTGTTGTTATCCTACTTCCGACCTTAGCCTGTATACCTCTGCCTGCTGTTCAGCTTGTTACACCTGCTGCACCTGAGCTATTCAGCTCTGCTGTTCTAACAGCTCCAGCTCTCCTTAGTCATTAACTCAGCTCTGCTTCATCTGACTCTGCTGCTGCGCTTCTTCCATCCAGCGACAGCTCGCTCCACCTGCCTGTATCCCCAGTTGGCCAGCTGCCACTAAACCAGGACCACTCCTGCGGTAGCGACCTGGTGTCTCCCCTGCAGATAAGACCAGCTTCCGCATCTTTGCCAGATTCAATTTTCTTCTGAATTTCCGACCAGCTGATAAAAATGTAAAGGCTGATGCACTTTCCCGTTCTTTCGACCCAGAGGATCAGATGGAAGAACCTCATTATATCATAGAACCATCTCGTCTGGTTTCTGTGGCGTCAGTCCGTGTGAGAGATATTCCTCCGGGGAAGATCTTCATTCCGCAGGCCAAGAGGAGGAAAATTATTTCTTGGGGTCATTGCTCCAAGTATGCTGGTCACCCTGGGGTGCATAAGACCCTTGATTTGCTGTCCCGTCACTATTGGTGGCCGACCCTACCCAAAGATGTCCGGCACATCACTATGGACTTTATCACAGATCTCCCGTCCTCTGCTGGCTGTTCCGCAATCTGGGTAGTGGTAGACAGATTTTCCAAGATGGCACATTTATTCTTTCTGGATTGCCTTCTGCAAATCGATTGGCCTGTCTGTTTATAGAACACATCTTCCGCCTTCATGGTCTACCTCTGCACATTGTGTCTGATCGAGGGGATACAATTCACTTCCAAATTCTGGCGAGCACTCTATAGGCTACTTGAGGTCAAGTTGGATTTCTCTTCTGGTTGCCACCCTCAGTCTAATGGGCAAGTTGAACGAATTAACCAGATCTTGGAGAACTACCTACGTCACTTTGTCTCTGCTCAGCATGATGACTGGGTTCGGCTCCTGCCTTGGGCGGAATTCTCTTACAACAGCCATTCAGGAGAATCTACGGGCTCTTCTTTCTTCTATATAGTGTATGGACTTCATCCACGTGCTCTTTTACCCCTGTCTGTATCTTCTGATGTACCAGCTGCTAATTCTTTTTCATAAACTTCCTCAGCATCTGGAGACAAACTAAGGACTCTGTCTCAGGCAGTTACCCGTATGAAGAAGAATGCAGATACCAGACGCAGACCAGCTCCTCAGTTCTCTCCTGGCAACAAAGTCTGGCTTTCCTTCCGGAACATCCGCATGAAGGTACCCTGTTACAAATTTGCTCCCTAGTTTCTGGGCCCGTTTAAGATCGTAGAGCGCATCAACCCTGTTTCCTACAAACTCCGGTTGCCTGCTACCCTCCGGATGTCAAACTCCTTCCATGTATCTCTCCTGAAACCATTGGTCCTCAATTCCTTTTCCAGCCCCCCCTCCACCACTACTTCCGTTCCTACTGGTGAAGAATCTGAATTTGAAGTACAGAACATCCTCGATTTCAAGGTAGTTGGAGGCAAGAGGTACTTCCTTGTAGACTGGAAGAATTATGGTTCTGAGGAACGTTTCTGGGAGCCGGAGGAAAATGTACATGCTCCGAATCTTCTCAAAAGATTTTTTCAGCACATCAGGACCAAGAAGAAGGGGCCTGAGAGGGGGGATACTGTAACAATGTCAGTTGGCAGCCGCCAGTGTGCAGTGCATCCTGTTATGTACCTCAGTCGAACTGCACACAAGGCTCCTCCTCTCCTCTGCAGGCTCCGGACCTGCTTTCCTGCACTGTCGCAGGCGGTAACAGCTTCAGTTGCACTTTGTAGGAGCCGCACGCATCCTATTTCTTTAAGGGTTCATGCACGCCCCTGATTCCGCCTTCTCTCCAATCCCGGCCAGGCTCCACCTTTTATAAGGGTGCTTTCTGCTTCCTGTGATGCCTGAGCAATATTGTAGTTTTCTACAGCGAAGGTTCTAGCTCGTAGTTCCTGTGTTGTTATCCTGCTTCCGACCTTAGCCTGTATCCTGACCTCATCTCTGCCTGATCCTCCTGTACCTCGCTGCTCTAAAGTGTATGATTCGGATTGTCGACCACGCCTCTGCCTGCTGTTCAGCTTGTTACACCTGCTGCACCTGAGCTATTCAGCTCCAGCTCTCCTTAGTCATTAACTCAGCTCTGCTTCATCTGACTCTGCTGCTGCACTTCTTCCATCCAGCGACAGCTCGCTCCACCTGCCTGTATCCCCAGTTGGCCAGCTGCCACTAAACCAGGACCACTCCTGCGGTAGCGACCTTGTGTCTCCCCTGCAGCTAAGACCAGCTTCCGCATCTTGGAGCGGGATAAAGGGTGAAGACCAGGGGAACACTTAGATTCCGCTCCCAAGTTTGGCCCAAAGCCAAACTGGTAAGTGCCACAGCGGGTCCACACCCGTTGGAGCGTCACACCCTTGTCACAAGCGGACACTGTCTACGGAAAAAGTACAATGTATGTCACAGAATTTTTTTTTAAGCGCACAGGTTACACTGCAGATGTTGCCCTGGTAAGGTCACTGTCAGAAGCGGACACCGTCTATGAAAAAAGTACAATGTACTTACGGTATTTAGCGCAGCATGCGCTAAAAATATATATTGCTCCTGTTACACACAATAGTCCTTAAAAGGACTTTTGGGTCTCTGAAAAAAAAATTGCATAAAAATCTTCCTATTACACTCCCTACACTGTCTGTCCCTTCCTATACACAGCTCTCCCTAACACTGAGCAATTTAACGCAGGTTACGCTACAAACATATATTGCTGCTGTCACACACAATAGTTCTTACAAGGACTTTTGGGTCTATGAAACATTTTTGTAAAAAAATTCAATTCAATTACACTCCCTACACTCTCTGTCCCTTCCTATGCTCAGCTCTCCCTGACTTAGAATGAGCCGAACTCGCGTCATCGACTGCTATATAGCACCCGATGATGCGTTCTGGCCAGCCAATCACTGTAATGCCAGTAGCCAACATGGTTACTGGCATTACAGTGAGGGCAGTACTTACATGCATGTTTATTGGCTGCGGGGAGGAGACTCGAGCATGGCGCTCGAGAACATGCGGTACTCGGCCGAGTACCGCCATGTGCTGAGCATCGAGATGCTCAAGCCGAACAGGTGTTCGGCCGAACATGCTCGATCATCACAATAAACCTCCTTTTGCAGTAAGTACTGAAGTACTTAGTGGTTAAATTCTTTATGTGACACTGGCTTTTTTTCAGAAAATGTATGGGTGAATGTACACCTCCTTTTGCGATATGGAACGACTTAGGCTACTTTCACACTAGCGTTCGGGTGTCCGCTCGTGCGCTCCGTTTGAAGGGGCTCACGAGCGGCCCCGAACGCATCCGTCTGGCCCCAATGCATTCTCAGTGGAGGCGGATCCACTGAGAATGCATCCGCCTGCCAGCGCTCAGCCTCCGCTCCGCTCAGTGAGCGGACACCTGAACGCTGCTTGCAGCGTTCGGGTGTCCGCCTGGCCGTGCGGAGGCGAGCGGATCCGTCCAGACTTACAATGTAAGTCAATGGGGACGGATCCGCTTGAAGATGACGCCATATGGCTCAATCTTCAAGCGGATCCGTTCCCCATTGACTTACAATGTAAAGTCTGAACGGATCCGCTCAGGCTACTTTCATACTTAGAAAATTTTCTAAGTAATAATGCAGACGGATCCGTTCTGAACGGATGCGAACGTCTACATTATCGGAGCGGATCCGTCTGATGAAACATCAGACGGATCCGCTCCGAACGCACGTGTGAAAGTAGCCTTACATTGTAAGTCTGGACGGATCCGTTTGCCTCCGCACGGCCAGGCGGACACCCGAACGCTGCAAGCTGCGTTCAGGTGTCCGCCTGCTGAGCGGAGCGGAGGACAAACGGTGCCAAACTGATGCATTCTGAGCGGATCCGCGTCCACTCAGAATGCATTAGGGCTGAACGGATCCGTTCGGGGCCGCTTGTGAGAGCCTTCAAACGGAACTCACAAGCCGAGCCCCGAACGCTAGTGTGAAAGTAGCCTTACATTGTAAGTCTGGACGGATCCGTTTGCCTCCGCACGGCCAGGCGGACACCTGAACGCTGCAAGCTGCGTTCAGGTGTCCGCCTGCTGAGCGGAGCGGAGGACAAACGGAGCCAGACTGATGCATTCTGAGCGGATCCGCATCCATTCAGAATGCATTAGGGCTGGACGGATCCGTTTGGGGCCGCTTGTGAGCCCCTTCAAACGGAACTCACAAGCGGAGCCCCGAACGCTAGTGTGAAAGTAGCCTTAGGCTACTTTCACACTAGCGTTCGGAGCGGATCCGTCTGATGTTTCATCAGACGGATCCGCTCCGATAATGCAGACGTTTGCATCCGTTCAGAACGGATCCGTCTGCATTATTACTTAGAAAATTTTCTAAATCTGAAAGTAGCCTGAGCGGATCCGTTCAGACTTTACATTGAAAGTCAATGGGGAACGGATCCGCTTGAAGATTGAGCCATATAGTGTCATCTTCAAGCGGATCCGTCCCCATTGACTTTCATTATAAGTCTGGACGGATCCGCTCGCCTCCGCACGGCCAGGCGGACACCCGAACGCTGCAAGCAGCGTTCAGGTGTCCGCTCACTGAGCGGAGGCTGAACGCTGGCAGGCGGATGCATTCTCAGTGGATCCGCCTCCACTGAGAATGCATTAGGGCCAGACGGATGCGTTCGGGGCCGCTCGTGAGCCCCTTCAAACGGAGCGCACGAGCGGACACCCGAACGCTAGTGTGAAAGTAGCCTTACATTGTAAGTCTGGACGGATCCGTTTGCCTCCGCACGGCCAGGCGGACACCTGAACGCTGCAAGCTGCGTTCAGGTGTCCGCCTGCGGAGCGGAGGACAAACGGAGCCAGACTGATGCATTCTGAGCGGATCCGCATCCATTCAGAATGCATTAGGGCTGGACGGATCCGTTCGGGGCCGCTTGTGAGCCCCTTCAAACGGAACTCACAAGCGGAGCCCCGAACGCTAGTGTGAAAGTAGCCTTACTTAGTGGTGAAATTCTTTGTGACACTGGCTTTTTTTTGGAAAATGTATGGGTGAATGTACACCTCCTTTTGCAGTATGAAACAAACCTACTTACTGGTCAAATTGTTTCTGACACAGTTTTTATTTTTTAAATCTATGGGTGATTGTACACCTCTTTTTGCGCTATGGGCTGAATTAAATAGTGGTGAAAAGTGTTATGTTAAACGGCTTTTTTGGGGAAAATTGATGGCTGACTGTGTACACCTCCTTTTTCTGTATGGGCTAAATTACGCAGTGTTGAAATTTTAAATTTCAAAGTAAACTCCGCTGCTCTGTATCTCTTGTGAAGTCAATGTCTCCAAATATGCCCCTTTTGCTATTTACACCAAATACATTATTTTTATGTAGAGATCCAAAAATTATGTTGGAGGCATGGAGTGTATGCAAGCCATGTGCGACCCCTCTCAACACTCTTACACTGTTCTGCACCTGGTTTGCCTGGGCGAATGGAGTCACGCAGGGGAGGAACTTCTCTGTGTCCTTCATCAAGAAATTGAATCCTGGCTTTCTCCGCAACAACTCAAAATCGGAACCATGCTGACTGACAATGGGAAAAACATGGTGTCGGCGCTGCGTCAAAGAGGGCTATGCCATGAGCCCTGCATGGCATGCGTGTTCAATCTGGTTGTCAAGCGGTTCCTGAAATCTTCCTCCCATCTGCAAGACATCCTAAAAATGGCCAGGAAACTTTGCATGCACTTCAGCCACTTGTACACTGCAAAGCACACCCTCCTTGAGCTGCAGCGGCAGAGCGGCATCCCCCAACATGGGCTGATATGCGACGTTTCCATCCATTGGAATTCCACCCTCCATGTTGGACCGACTGTACAAACAGAGAAAGACCATAAACGATTTCCTGATGATCCAAGCAGTCAGGAGTAGTCCCCTGTGTAACTTTGATGTCAGCCAGTAGCAGCTTATGCGTGACACCTGCTGTTTGCTCAGGCCCTTTGAGGAGGCCACGTTATTTGTCAGTCGCCAGGACTACGGGATGAACGATGTCATTCCACTGCTTCATGTCCTGGAACAGATGCTGGTAAATATGGCTGGTCAGGGGACTGGAGACGTGGCGCCTAGAAAGATGGCGGCAGAGTTTGATACGTTTCTGTCAATATCTCTGTTTACAGTCAGTGAACGGGAACATCATTTATCACTAGGATATGCAAACACCAACCAATAGGGTGTTGACTGCCAGAAGTAGGTCATTGACAAAAAGGAGCAGTCATTTTCACAGCTCGAGGTATCCTCCCGGAAGCTTGACCTCTGCACGTCGACGGTCTGCATTGCGAAGCTTGTCTAAAAGAAAAATCTTGCAGTGCACCCCCTTGTAGGAAACTCTTGATACGGCACATGCTGCTTTGCTCCTTCAAAAACAATGGACTCTGTACAGCCTGACACCAATATATAATTTCCCATACACCAGACTGAAAGAGTAATCCAAGCACCTGTCTGCCCACATAGCTGCCGAGAAGCAGAAGAGTCTTGCCATTGAAGTGGGCTCAGAACTGAACCTAAAAGCCACATTTTCCTGTTTACCCAGACTCAAAGGCAAGCACAGAGGACCGGATTATGTGGACAGGTTGGTTCTGCAGGACGTACAAAAAGGACGATCAATTGGCGGTGTTACCTAAGATATATACTTGCCTCCCGCTCTTCCTGTATAACGGCTCCGAGGCGCTCACGGCTATCGTAGAGACGTGGTTCCAAAGAAACTTTGACTGTTGTTTCGGTAATCTGGTGAATAGTTCTCAGGACCTTATGTGGCTAGCAGCGATGTGGACCGGGTATGACGTGTCTGGATCAGTTTTGGCCACAGAGTTTGTTTTCTCTGTGCCTGTCGAACCTCACATGGACATTTCTTATGCCATCAACGCAGAGGACTTCAAGACTTTATGGAATGATATTCATAAATCAAAGGACGAGGTCACGTTGGAGGAAGTGGACAATTTATTGCAATGTCTTTACTCGCATTTCTTCAGACACTTTAGAATCCACTTATCAGCAACCCAGCTCGTCACGGAATGAGCTGTTGTCGGCTTGTTTGCTGGACTGTCCTCCAGTTATCAGCCATAACCCCATACATTTCCTGATCCGTATGCATTACCCTCGTTGTCACCCTGACACTGGTCATCAATCCATTCTTGTTGATGAAGCACTTTGATTTTCCAGTTTGTCTTTTAAATCTTGTGGTTTTTCCCCTTCTGTGTTGTATTTTATGTATGTTAATATCCTGTTTGTTAAATAAACTTAGTTTTTTCTCCCCGTTCAAAAAAACAAAACAAAATTGTTTGTGATTCGGTAGTCAAAAGCAGGACTGGGTACAAAACACAGAAGACATGCAACTATTCCATTCACGTGTGATCTCTGTTTTGGATCCACTCCTGGTTTTTTTTGGCATTAGCAATACTGATGGATTACTGACCAAATGCTGACCATGTATAGGCGGATGCTCAAAAGACAGGGTCCGTTTTTTTGGGTGTTTTTCTTATGACGGTTCAGACGAAGGGCAAAATAATCAATGACTTCAACACAAATTTACTCCTGACACCCTCTCCACTCTGTCATGGGGGCACTACTTGTATCAGCTTGTAAAAGAACAAGTACTGTAGACATCTATGTGGAATCAGCTGATGAGTGTGTAAAAGGAGTGCGCTTCTTCTTGGCGCTAACATTGACCTGTAAGGCTGAGTTCATACTTGAGTTATGTGGTCAGTTTTGGCCCTGTGACTGCCCAAATAAGTGAAGTGTGCAGTGATTCTAAGAGCGACGCCTGTCATCTGAATGTCATACGGACTCACAGTATTATTTCACTACCAAAGCAGACTCCATATGCGTGTTACTGCAAGGTACAGTGTTCTACACCACTATAAAGGCTCTGTGCAGCCAGGAAATAGCCGTTTTTAACGTAATTCGCCGTGAATTTATTCTGATCGAACCAAATTTTTCCCAAAAAATTCGCTCATCTCTAGTGATAGTCTATTAAGCTTCAGTATGTGATGTAAGTATGGTATGAATGTGAATTGCATTGTAATGATTTATATGGTTTTGTGTATCATAAAAAAGTATAGTTCAGCACTTTGTAATTGCAGTAAATTGTGAATATATTTTATTTGCTTTCAATTTCAGGCAATTTACATGTGATGTTTCAGTGAACAGACTAATTTTAAACACTATGGGGGACATTTATCAAGACCAACATTTTATGCAACGGTCTTGATTCACTCTGTGCTGCCAGTGGATGCGAGAAATATATGATGAGGTGCAGGCCTCTCCTGAATTTTTCGCATCCTTTTGGCAGACCGTGTGACACACTTAACTCTAGTTTCACACCTGTGGCACAGTATTCCGGCAGGTTGTTCTGGCAAAGAACAGCCTGCCAGAGTTCTCCGGATCTCTGGATGCTACCAGAATGCCCGATGGCCCTAATTATAATGGGGTCTGACAGAGATCTGGCTGCTACCTGGTGAATATGTTTTCAGCACATGTTTCTGGGTCCCCTGATGACACAGGAAATGTGACCTCTGTTGATATGAGGCTCTGTTCCAAAGTTATGATACATTTTCTGAATATGAAAATTTGGCCTCTGGGACAAGGAGAGCGTCATCATTGCTCTTGTTGCACTCAATCTCAACTCATTTCTGTGGACAGCCACAAAAATCAATGAAGCTTGGGTTCAACAAGAGCAATGGTAAAGCCCTCATTGCATAATAAATAAAATAAAGTATCATAAATTGGGAATGGAACTTCAGATCAGCAAAGAGAAAGTGTTTTAATCAGGTGAATCACAGCTACTGTATGTATCTAAGCAAACAGTTTGAGAGGGAGGTCACTGGTGACAGATTTGCATTGTCATTCTGACTATTTTTTACATTTTTTAGCTAGCTCGATAAAATATAACAAGATAAGCAGCAGACTATACCAAATATCCCAATCCATACATTTCCTAAATTCTCATCAGGTATTTTCTAACTATATTTACATTTCCTATATCATCAGAGCAGCTAAAGTGTCCATGCCAAAAATGTGAAGAGAGTGACTGACAGATGTAGTAGATAAGGTTATAAAGGGCCACGGGAATCTCTTCCTGTTGGAGGAATTTTCCATAGAAAAGGGTGTAGTACTGTACTTTTGATGGAGAAGTTAACAATAACATTTGGATAACATCTTCAATGTGGATTATGTCAACATGATATCAAAAATGAAATTATTATTGTGGGGTATAATGATTGTTTATTACTGATGACACAAAGAGCATCTGTCATAGCATCCAGAAAATATTATAATTTGTTGGAAAAGAAAACTGATTAATGATTCTGTTGCAGACATGAGTCTGGCAGAACTATTGGAAACACAGTAACCCAGCAATATGCTTTCAGGCTCATTTAGGCATGTGAAAGTCCAGCTCCAAATCCACAGACGCCTTTGATGGGTTAATTTCTCCTTCTGTTACTTGCAATGTCTATATCTAGCATGTCCAGTCTTTTTAGCCCCAGAAGGTTTAAGTAACTGTTCACGCCTGAGTTTATAAAAGGTGTCATCCTAAAAACATTGCATGGTCGCTTTTATTTATTTGCATATTTCTTTTTCTTGTGTAGTGTATTAATCAATATGCAGGGTGAAAGAAACTCATTAGGGATATTGTAACATGGGAATGTAACCAGACTACCTATTCTTTATTCTAGATGTGTTCCCTACACCTAAAACAAACTCATTTAGCAATCATCTCAATAGCAGCTGCTGATGTATGCTAGGTGGCTACAGAATAAATGGGATCAACAACTGGAAATAGTTTGATACCCTGATAGAGGACAGAATTACAGTACACAAAGGAAGACGACCGGGACTCGCAGGAGGAGATGTAATGCTGTCTTTTTATTGCCACATAGAGGAAAATTTTCCTCTATGTGGCAATAAACAGACAGCATTACATCTACACCTGCAAGTGCTGGTCATCTTCCTTTGCACACTGACAGGATGCCGACCCTGGACACGTACACTGCGCATCAGCATAACGGAGTGCCAGCCATTTCATTCTGAGAATTACAGTACAGTAAGTGAAAGCAACAAGGTGTTTCATGCTGGACCTGGGGTTGTTTGAGCTACTACATATGCAATGATGATCGAGCATTTTGCGTGATTTTTCTTCCTTTTTTTCGACGGATAACTTGGTCTTTGACCTATCAATTTGAAAGGTCTATTCTGTGTGTTTGCGGTACAGTGTATGCATTTAGGATCAAGCATTATGTGTGATTTGTTTTCCCTTTTTTCAACAGACAACCTGGATTTTGACATATCAATTTGGGGACATCTTGCAGGACTATTCTGCGTGTTATGAAAAGTAAAAATTACTTAAATTAAAAATAGTAGATGAGAGCAAATATCTGTATATATTGTGTACGTGCGTGCACGTGTGTGATATTTCAGAGCTGCAAAGCCACTTTGGGACATTTTCATACACATGTCCAATTATATTAAGTGGATTACAGCATTTACATTCTCCTTTATGTCATTTTGATGGAGGACACAGTAGACGTGTAGAGAAACCTGGATTGCCCTTCTGTTCTGCTGACCTATAAGACCTCATGAAGAGCTCCTCAAGAACAGTTGGAATAATTCTCTGGCTCAGTTTAATCCACTGACCCCTAATAGAGCATATCATTTTTTTGTTTCAAAATGCTTTTTTTTTTTTTTTTTTTTATAAATCAAGTAACTATAAATCCAAAATGATGTGCTCATTAGCTTATAGAGATAAGAAAAAATACAGCTCACCAGATACCTGTAGATTCATGCTGCTCATGTGAAGAGTAAGTGCACACAGAGAACACATCCTCAGTAGTGGGAACTTGATATAGACTTAGAGAAAAAAAACTAGCACTTATAAAAATGAATGTCCATAAACCATGTCTTTATTAGTAATCAATACAAATCCATGACACATCCACCGATAAAAAGAAAATCTACATGTTTTGAACCTATATGCGGTGGTTCTTAATCATGGCTTATTAACTTATACATCTTTACAGTGATTTCTGCTCTTTTTCTGATACAGAACTGTAAATAACCCGCAAAGATATAGATTTAAAAAGATATAAGAAGCCGTTTATCAAACATATGTGTCTTTACTGGTGACTTGCACTAAATCTTCAGGCAAATCTTAACCTCTTCTTTGGGTCCGGAGAGTAATGCCTTCAGAAGTGAAGCACTGTAACACAGGTGATTTTTTTCCAGAGGATTTATTTGGTACTAACAAGATCAGGAAAATACAACTGCCAATCATAAATCTAATATGGACCACCCTCCTCATTAAACCATAATTCTATCATCATTTAATACACATTAGAAATCCATCATCAATATCATTTCATAACACATACACTAAATAGCCTTTTATCAGAATAAGAAATTATACCAATCCAGTACAAAATTTTTATATCAAATTAATTTTACAAAAACTCACTGCTGTTGTACTTAGTATGGACACCAGTGTGGATACCATTCTTCTCTACCAATCAGTAAACCCATTTTTCTTAACGATATATGTTGTAATAGCACTTACTAGCTTCTAGGTAAACCCCTTTTGATGTAGATAGTAAAGTAATTAAAACTAGACAGTTGGTTCTGTTAGCACCTTGCTTTAAATTTGACATCACTAAGATTGGTTGAACTGTCAGTCTCCCTGAAGAAACACAAGCAGACTTATGCCATTGATATAATTGAGCAATTCTGAGCTGCAACACAAGGCCCAGAAGGGCCCATTAACCCTTATACAACAGAACCAAAGCCTTTAAAAAGCTAAACTAGCGTGAAATGATGCCACAGTCCTACTCCACATTATGTTTAACAGAGATCCTACACTATATAACTTGTTTCTTTCTTTCAAATGTGACTGTTAGTAGACTTTTTATCGCTAATTGAAAAAAACTATACATTATCGAATCTTTAAGAGGTTTTCCAGGAGACCAAAATTGATGGCCTAATCCCAGGATAGGTCATCAATAGCTGATAGGTTTGATTTCTGGCACCCCGCCAGAGACTGTTATGGCCTCCTAACAGCATCCTAAGTGCTGTACCTCGTATATCAGCTATGCTTGGAATTGCAGCCCAGACCCATTTACTTGAATGGGACTGAGCAGCAAATAGTCCATATGACCGATGAATGTGATGTCACTGGCTTAAAAAGAGGCCACAGCTCTCACCCAAGCGCTGTGGTCTATTCAAACATATAAGTGTGGGTGCCAGGAGTCAGACCACCACCACCAATCAGATATTGATGACCTATGCTGTCAAAAAGTCCTAAAATACTGCCAGTGAGGCATGTAGTTTTGGGGATTTCTTCAATGACTGATGTAAAATGTAGGTGCATATCTTTGAAAATATGTTACATACTGGATGTGATCACCTCCTTAACCCCTTCAGGACCGGGCTCATTTTCACCTTAAGGACCAGGCCATTTTTTGGAAATCTGACCAGTGTCACTTTAAGTGCTAATAACTTTAAAACGCTTTGACTTATCCAGGCCATTCTGAGATTGTTTTTTCGTCACATATTGTACTTCATGACACTGGTAAAATGAAGTCAAAAAAATTATTTTTTTTGCACCAAAAAATACCTAATTTACCAAAAATTTGGAAAAATTTGCAAATTTCAAAGTTTCAGTTTCTCTACTTCTGTAATACATAGTAATACCCCAAAAAATTGTGATGACTTTACATTCCCCATATGTCTACTTCATGCTTGAATTGTTTTGGGAATGATATTTTATTTTTTGGGGATGTTATAAGGCTTAGAAGTTTAGAAGCAAATCTTGAAATTTTTCCGAAATTTACAAAAACTCAATTTTTAGGGACCAGTTCAGGTCTGAAGTCACTTTGCGAGGCTTACATAATAGAAACCACCCAAAAAACACCCAATATGTGGCCGTAAACTACTGTACGGCCACACAGCGGGGCGTAGAGTGAAAGGTGCGCCGTTTGGTTTTTGGAAGGCTGATTTTTATGGACTGGTTTATTTACACCATGTCCCATTTGAAGCCCCCTGATGCACCCCTAGAGTAGAAACTCCCTAAAAGTGACCCCATCTAAGAAACTACACCCCTCAAGGTATTCAAAACTGATTTTACATACGTCATTAACCCTTTAGGTGTTACACAAGAGTTATTGGCAAATGGAGATGAAATTTGAGAATTTCATTTTTTTGCCTAATTTTCAATTTTAACCCATTTTTTCCACTAACAAAGCAAGGGTTAACAGCCAAACAAGACTGTATCTTTATTGCCCTGACTCTGATGTTCACAGAAACACCCCATATGTGGCCGTAAACTACTTGATGGCCACACAGCGGGGCTTAGAGTGAAAGGTGCGCCGTTTGTTTTCTGGAGGGCTAATTTTGCTGGACTGTTTTTTTTACACCATGTCCCATTTGAAGCCCCCCTGATGCACCCCTAGAGTAGACACTCCATAAAAGTGACCCCATCTAAGAAACTACACCCCTCAAGGTATTCAAAACTGATTTTACAAACTTTGTTAACCCTTTAGGTGTTGCACAAGATTTAATGGAAAATAGAGACACAATTTCAAAATTTCATATTTTTGGCAGATTTTCCATTTTAATATTTTTTTTCCACTTACAAAGCAAGGGTTAACAGCCAAACAAAACTCATTATTTATGGCCCTGATTCTGTAGTTTAGAGAAGCACCCCATATGTGGTCGTAAACCGCTGTACGGGCACACGGCAGGGCACAGAAGGAAAGGAATGCCATACGGTTTTTGGAAGGCAGGTTTTGCTGGACTGTTTTTTTTGACACCATGTCCCATTTGAAGCCCCCCTGATGCACCCCTAGAGTAGAAACTCCATAAAAGTGACGCCATCTAAGAAACTACACCCCTCAAGGTATTCAAAACTGATTTTACAAACGTTGTTAACCCTTTAGGTGTTCCACAAGAATAAATGGAAAATAGAGATTAAATTTCAAAATTTCACTTTTTCGGCAGATTTTCCATTTTAATATTTTTTTTCCAGTAACAAAGCAAGGGTTAACAGCCAAACAAAACTCTTTATTTATGGCCCTGATTCTGTAGTTTACAGAAACACCCCATATGTGGTCGTAAACTGCTGTATGGCCACACGGCAGGGCGCAGAAGGAAAGGAACACCATATGGTTTCTGGAAGGCAGATTTTGCTGGATTGTTTTTAGACACCATGTCCCATTTAAAGCCCCCTGATGCACCCCTAGGTTAGAAACTCCAAAAAAGTGGCCCCATTTTGGAAACTACGGGATAAGGTGGCAGTTTTGTTGGTACTATTTTAGGGTACATATGATTTTTGGTTGCTCTATATTACACGTTTTTGTGAGGCAAAGTAACAAAAAATAGAAATTCAGAAATTTCATCTCCATTTGCCATTAACTCTTGTGGAACACTTAAAGGGTTAACAAAGTTTGTAAAATCAGTTTTGAATACCTTGAGGGGTGTAGTTTCCAAAATGGGGTAATTTTTTGGAGTTTATACTCTAGGGGTGCATCGGGGGGGCTTCAAATGGGACATGGTGTCAAAAAACCAGTCCAGCAAAAACTGCCTTCCAAAAACCATATGGCGCTCCTTTACTTCTGCGCCCTGCCGTGTGGCCATACAGCAGTTTACGACCACATATGGGGCATTTCTATAAACTAAAGAATCAGGGCAATAAATATTGAGTTTTGTTTGGCTGTTAACCCTTGCTTTGTTATGGGTAAAAATGAATTAAAATGGAAAATTTGCCAAAAAATAGCTGTTTTGGCACTGTTTTTATTTTTTATTATTTACAACGTTCATCTGACAGGTTAGATCATGTGCTATTTTTATAGAGCAGGTTCTTACGGACGTGACGATACCTAATATGTATACTTTTTTATTTATTTAGGTTTTACACAATAATATCATTTTTGACACAAAAAAAAAACATGTTTTAGTGTCTCCATAGTCTGAGAGCCATAGTTTTTTCAGTTTTTTGGCGATTGTCTCAGGTTGGGTATCATTTTTGCGGGATGAGATGACGGTTAGATTGGTACTATTTTGGGGTGCACATGACTTTTTGATCGCTTGCTATTACACTTTTTGTGATGTAAGGTAACAAAAAAATAGCTTTTTTGACACCGTTTTTATTTAATTTTTTTTACAGTGTTCACCTGAGGGGTTAGGTCATGTGGTATTTTTATAGATCAGGTTCTTACGGACATGGCAATACCTAATATGTCTACCTTTTTATAATTTATCAGGGTTTTACACAATAATATTTTTGAAACAAAAAAAAAATCAAGTTTTAGTATCTCCATAGTCTGAGACCCATAGTTTTTTTTATTTTTTGGGCCATTGTCTCATGTAAGGGCTCATTTTTTGCGGGATGAGGTGACGGTTTGAGTGGTACTTTTTTGGCGTACATGCGACTTTTTTGATCACTTTTATTACCTTTTTTGGGAAGTAAGGTGGGCAAAATTTCAATTTCCTCATAGTTTTTATTTTTTTATTTTTATGGCGTTCACCGTGCGTGGAAAGTAACATGACCGTTTTATAGATCAGGTCGTTACGGACGCGGCGATACCTAATATGTGTAGTGTATTTTTTTTTCAGTGATAAATGTGTTTTTTTGAAACTTTACTTTTTTCACTTTTTTTTACTTTTTTTTTGACCCAGACCCACTTGGTTCTTGAAGATCCAGTGGGTCTGATGTCTGTATAATACAGTACAGAACAATATATATTGTTCTGTACTGTATTTTACACTTGTCTGAACAGATCTATGCCTTTTAGCATAGATCTGTTCAGCACCATGGACAGCAGGACGCCTGAGAGGCATCCTGTTGCCATGGGAACCTTCCCCATCTGCTCAGTACTTCGCAGACGGTGAAGGGTAAGTACAGGGCTGAGGGGGGCTCTCTGGGGGCTCTCTCCCTCTCCCATCGGGGGGCTGCAAAGGCACAGCAACCCCCCGATGGGAGAGGGAGGGAGCTCCCTGCGCTGTTAACCTTTTCCATACAGCGGTCCGTACGGACCGCTGTATGGAAAGGGTTAAACGGCTGACATCGCATCGCAGATGTCAGCCGTTTATACCAGGGTGCCAGCAATGTGCTGGCACCCTGGTATCCCCACTAGACACCAACGATCATTGAAGGGGAGGCGGGCGGGGGATCGCGATCCCGCCTGCCGCACCGCCCGCCTCCCGCACCTTACCGCACCTCCTGCGACACCCCCCCTGCACCACCCGCCCACATAACATCATTCAGGGGTGCAGGGGGGGTGAAACATCTTTATTTTGGGCATACTAAAGTTTCTGATCCCCGCGGTCAGGGACCGCGGGGATCAGAAACCGCAGAAAGCGCTACAAACCGCAGGTCTGAATTGACCTGCGGTTTGCAGCGATCGCCGACATGGGGGGGTCACAGGACCCCCCTCGGCATTGACCTAAGGTGCCCGGCTGTGTGTGACAGCCGGGATCTCAGCGCTGTCACCATGTCTGCAGACATGGTGACAGTTTATGCCATGACGTGTATACTCATCATGGCGCGCTAAGTAGCAGTGCGCCATGACAAGTATACTCGTCATAGGTGGGGAATATTTTCACACTTTCTCCTTCTCTGATCGCTTCCCTGACAGGAATTGGGGCGATCAGAGAAGGAGAAGCACATAGTCCCTCCCTAACCCCCCCTTACCTGCCCCAATGCGCTGTGATTGGTCCCTCTGCAGTAATGGACCAATCACAGCGATCGCGGGCGGGTCAGAGCTCCAATACAGCTCCTGCCGGCTTCTCTGGTTGCCTAGCAACCCCAGCACGCCGGCTTCACTGAAGCTTCAGCGCTTCGCTCCCTGCGCTGACAGTGAAACCCGATCACGTACATGCACGTGGGGATGCGGTGAGGCACCACATTCCCCCACGTACATGTACGTGATGTTGCGTGAAGGGGTTAAAATCCATTCTAGAATTTACATCCATTACATCCATTTTCCAATTCATTTATAAAATACTTTAGTCAATTGTGATATAACATCATTATACACAATTATTTATATGGGAAAGGAATAGAGGTAGTAAGGAATGTAATTGACACAAACATTTTTATAATTGAATATATTGGGTTTTTTCTTACCCATAATTATTTTTGATTCAACTGTAAGTTTTATTTACAGATAATTGGAACCGTGATGGAGTCAAAATTCACACCCAGTTTTGGAAATAATTTTATGGCACATTGGGGAAAACATTTTACTAATTGGAAGTAAAAAAAATTTTAAAAAAGGGATGGGTTATTTCTTTGGAAGCAACTTGGACTGAATATTTATTTGGAAAGTGTGTAGGGATACTTGTTTTGCTGATAATAGCAAGACTTCAGGCTTGGATACTTTTAACTGAAACTACACTTCAAATGAAAGTTAATAATATGACTTTTTAAATATAATAACAATAGTATATACATATAGCGATATAATGTCCTTCTTTTGCACACATCTATATGCAAAGAATAAAGAAAATAATACACACTTACATCAACACTTCAACTGCAATCCTCACTACATCCAAAATAAAGGTACTTACATCACCGATTGATTTAACATCATCTGACAGTGATTCATCAGCTGGGAAGCCCTTTTTATCAAAAGCAGTTAGAGTCTTGATCAGGAAAACACTGATTTTATAACAAGACACGGAGGCTCGTATTGCATCACTCCTTCTTTACTGAAATTCCACAGCAGCAAAGAATTAACATAAAAACCAAGGGCAAACCCCCAAATAACCCCTCCCATTAACCAGTCCATAAATAGGTCCTCTCTTGTCATCTCTTCCTCTTTCTTTGCTGCTGCCCACAGCAGATAAGTGTTTTGATTTTGACTAACAAAGTTATTCTTATTGTATTGATGTTAAAAGATTTTATCTTATAACCTTATGATATTAATAATCTTACGATTTTTATAACCTTACGATTTAACACTGTGCTCTGGTTTATATTCCCTATTTTTCTTTCATTGTCTAGGTGTTTAATTTTTCTTCCTTTCATACTTCGTGTGGTTTGATCTCGCTTCTGACCATATTCTCTCTTATCGAGCCCTCTGTCTCCCCTTCTTCCCCTTACTTGCGTTTGCCCGGCGCCATTCCTCCTCTATTTAGATAAGTAGTTTGCGCTTCTTGCCGCCCAAAGTCTCGCGATTTGCGAGACTTCAGCGGCATTCGCGCTTGGGAGGGGGAGCGCCGGGCCCGAGATTCTCGGGCGCCATCTTGCTTTTCAACGAGATTCATATTACAGCCTGCGGCGCCTGGGCTAATATCGCGGCCGCCATCTTAGTACTCCTTGGGTGTAGAGGGGCGTTCTTGTCTTCTCCCCCTCCACCCTCTGTTCCGTTTCCGGCGACGCCGTTCTCTGCACGTCTGGCATCGGTACCTGCTCCTGCCTGCTCTGCTTATCGCTTCTTTGCTGGTATTTTCTTCTGCTCTTCATCAGGAGTGACTAACTCATCTATCATGTCCCTGCCCAGCGATATTCCTTCACTGTCCTCTCTAGTGAGCCCCACCATCAGCTCTTTTCCACCCCCTGCAGGCTCAAATCACACTCATCCACCCCCTGCAGGTTCAAGTCACACTCATTCTGAGTCTCATGTGGTGGATTTACAACAATCCATTTCTGCAGCTATTGCAAATGCCATGGGCAATGTGTCCTCTATGATTTCGCAATCTATTTCTCAGGCGCTTAGAGTGCAGAACCCTGTCGCCACCCCGACTGTTACCCCTACTCCTGTTACCTCCAGAATTGATTGTGAAGATGGCTTAGTTCCATCAAAAGACAACGTGCCTAGGTCACGCAAGAGAGCCTGCCCGCGCCAGGCGGAAAAAGCGCGCCCCTGGAAGTCCGCTCTGGCTCGACCCGAACCCAGCTCTGACTCGGAAATGGAGTCTGATGAGGAGGTTTTGAGTGAGGATCATTATACCTCTGATATAGACCTTGATGGGGTCCAGGTGGCTGACGAGTTAAAAGGGTTTTCTCCACCACGTCCCCCCCCCTTCTAGCGCAGGTCCAGATGCTAGTACCCCGGGACCTGACTCCCTTATTGATTCACGGGGTGAACCCCTGTTTGACCCGGACAGCCTCCACCATCCAAGGTCGGCAGAATGGTTGCCCATCCCTCATGTGGCCCATTACTTGGAAAATAGGGTCAGAAAGCCGCTCTCTAAGGAGACCCGCAATAAGTTAAAGGCTGAATGCCCCCGTCCCTTAATACCGAATAAAGTGTGTGAGACACCTAACGTGGATCGAAAGATGATCCAATTCCTTTCCAAGTCGGGATTTAATCCCCGCAAAGGCCTAGACTCCGCTCTTCGGGCTTGTCAAGACAAACTCTTAGACAGTCTAGGGCCCCTGACAAAAATATTTGAAATGGCTGAAACTGCCAGAACAGAGGGTACGGCCATAGACCCAAAAGAACTCAGTGGCTGGGCGCAGCGCACCATTTGTTTGATAGGGAATGTCAATTCCTCACTCTCCATTGAACGGAGGAAAGCACTTCTTATGAAGATTGAACCCAAATTTTTTAATATGTCATTAATTGAGACGGATAAGGAGGCTCAGGGGCTCCTCTTTGGCGACAGTTTCATTAAAGATTTAGGCAAATTTGTGGGAGCATTTACTGCGCTTGATAAAGCGCAGAGCTCCATGCGCAGAGTGTTCCACGGGCGTGTCTCTAATAGGGCCGGCAGCTTCAGGGGCCGTCTGTCCGGCCGTGTCCAGTTCCAGACGCGTGGAAACGCTCGAGGTCCCTATAATCAACGTCCCTCATTCCAGGATCAGAGGCAGCAGTCCTCCTTCTTCCCATCCAGGGGTCAGTCGTACCGCTCCAGAGGATTCAGAGGCAGTTCTGGATTAAGACGTCCATTCGGTAAGTCCTCAAAACCTATGGTTTTCTTTCAACCACTGTATCGGGGGCAGACTCCGACATTTTTTACCCGCTTAGAACCGTGTCACCTCCGATCCGTGGGTGCTGGCCACAGTCCAAGGGTTCCGGATAGATCTGGTAGTTTCTCAGCTGTCACTTCCGGAATCTCATCTGCTAGTTTTTGGCAGAACCGGCCCGGTCTTACATGGACCAAGAGCTCCATTCCCTTTTAGACAAAGGAGCGATAGAGAGGGCTCCTTCCCATTCTGTCAGGATTGTCAGCAATGCGTTTTTGGTGGAAAAGAAGGGAGGCCAATTCCGACCAGTAATAAATTTACGGAATCTGAACAGGTTTGTATGCTACCGCGATTTCAAAATGGAAGGGATTCATTTACTCAGAGACCTTCTACTTCCAGGGGACTGGATGGTAAAATTAGACCTGAAGGATGCCTACCTGACGGTTCCTGTGGCTCCCCAGTCCAGACTGCTCCTCCAGTTTTGCTGGCAAGACCTCCTCTGGCAGTTCACCTGCCTACCGTTTGGCCTCTCGTCAGCCCCTTGGTGTTTTACCAAATTGATGAGACCAGTGGTGGCTTGGCTTCGCAGTCAGGGTATTCGTCTTGTGATCTACCTAGACGATATCCTCTTCATGGCTCAATCCCCATCGGAGCTCCTAACTCGCCTGCATTCTGCGATGTCTCTTATTACAGGTCTTGGTTTTGTCATCAACACCGAGAAATCCTGTCTACAGCCTTCCAGGTCGATGGAATTTCTGGGTTTTGTGGTGAATTCCAGCGAACTAACCCTATACCTTCCAGGACCCAAGGTCAGGTCCATACGCAAGGAACTACGTCACGCTCTGAAACTTCCTCAGTTGTCGCTTCGTCACCTGGCGCGCATTATCGGCCTTCTCTCCTCCTCTATCCAGGCGATTTTTCCGGCTCCCATTCATTATCGAGCGTTGCAACGGCTCGAGATCGCCCACCTACAAGCGGGAGCATCCTATGCGGACGTGGTGACCCTGGACCGCGAGACGAGGGACAAACTCGTGTGGTGGATATCCAACCTCGACGCATGGAATGGCAAGGCCATCGTTGGACCTCAACCCGATCTAATTGTGGAATCAGATGCCAGTCTCCTCGGCTGGGGTGCATACTGCAATGGGGTCTCCACCGGAGGTCCCTGGTCAGGCAACGAATCTCACCTTCACATAAACGCTCTGGAACTGTTGGCAGGATCCTTTGCCATACGCAGCTTCACCAACGACAGGATTTCGGCATGCATCAGGCTCAGGATGGACAATGTGTCAGCCGTGCGTTATGTCAATGCCATGGGGGGCACCCATTCATCGATTCTGACCCACCTAGCGAAGGAGTTTTGGACCTTTTGCCTCGACAAAGGCTTCACGGTAATCGCAAAATATATCCCAGGACTTCGCAATACTTTCGCGGACTGGAGTTCTAGTCACTTATCGGACTTCAGCGATTGGAGATTAGATTCAGCGGTGTTCTCCTCCATCATGTCGATTTGGGGACCTCTCTCTATGGACCTCTTTGCCTCGCGTTGGAACGCCCAGCTGCCACGTTTCTACAGTTGGAGACCAGACCCTCTGTCGAAGGCTGTGGACGCCCTGCTCCAGGACTGGTCGGGTCATCTAGCTTATGCCTTCCCTCCATTTGCACTCATCCCACGGGTGCTGTCGCAGGTTCGTCGGCAACTGGCAGACTTGGTGCTGGTGGTTCCCTTTTGGCAAGCCCAATCATGGTTTCCTCAACTCCTGGAACTTTTAGTGGAGGACCCCCTTCTTCTTCCATCGTTTCCGGATCTCCTTCGCGGACCCCTGGACCAACGTCATCCACTGGTGACAGACGGCTCTCTCCGTCTCCTCGCGTGCAGAGTTTCGGGGAGCAGTGGGATGTCACAGGCTTATCGAGAACGACTCGTATCCTCTTGGAGAGCGCTTATCAGTCAGCCTGGAGACGTTGGTCTGACTGGTGCGTGGGGTGGGGTCTGGATCCCTTTTCGGCACCTGTGAAGGACATGCTCGAGTTTTTGTCGTCTCTTTTTGACGAGGGTAAAGCTTATAGGTCCATTAACCTCTTCCGTTCAGCCATTTCTTCTCGCCACCAAGGTTTTGCGGGCTGCCCGGCGGGTCAACACCCCTTGGTGTGCCGGCTTCTCAAAGGATCTCGGTTATCTCGTCCACCCAGGCCCCGTTTCACCAGTTCCTGGGATGTTATGCTGGTCCTTTGTTTTTTCTCTGCTTGGCCCCTCAATTCCACTTTATCCCTCCGCCAAATTTCGGCGAAGCTGGTCACCCTGCTGTGCTCGATTTCCTGCAAAAGGGTTTCGGACGTGAGAGCCTTGGATTTCGATGCTCTATCTTTTACTCCAAGTGGTGTTTCCTTTAACATATCTCGCCGCACAAAGACTAATATTCGGTCGGTATCCTACCCGGCCTTTCCGGATAACGTATCTCTTTGCCCGTTGCAATGCTTGAAAGAGTTTTTAGACCGCACGTCTTAATTGCGTGATCCTGCTGCCCCGCAACTATTCGTTTCCTTCCGCAGACCTTTCCTTCCGGTTACTAGTATCACCCTATCCCGTTGGGTTAAGTGGATTTTTTCTCAAGCCGGAGTTGATATGTCTATATTTACAGCTCATTCGATTAGGGGAGCTTCGGCTACCTCCATGACCGTTGCAGGAGCCCGTTTAGAGGATGTTCTACGATTAGCGGATTGGTCTAGGGCTTCGACGTTTAGGGAGTTTTACTTCAGGCCACCTCCTCATGCCTTTTCTACTGTAATGTCGTTGCTTCAAACTTGCAATACGAGCCTCCGTGTCTTAATATAAAATTGCATGATTTTCCTATTTTATGACGTAAAGTCATGATTTTATTAAAGAGACGGAGGCGAGTATTGCCCACCCTTCTGTTTTCCCTCCCTTCTTGTGTTTCTGATGATCGGATGATTGTATTATATTTATTTATATTTGGCGTTTTATTTCCACATGATTGGATAAGATTTCAGATTCTATGAATTACCTTGTTTTATTCTGTTTGTATTCTGTGATGGTTCCAAGAGGTTCTTAGTTCCAGTTGACCGCTGTTCCGGTTGAGTTCTGGTTTCAGGTTCTCGTTCCATGGGTCCCGGTTGGAGTTCGGTTGGGAGAGTTTCGGTCCAGTGTTCTAGTGTGGATCGGCTAGTCACATCAAAGAAAGAGGAAGAGATGACAAGAGAGGACCTATTTATGGACTGGTTAATGGGAGGGGTTATTTGGGGGTTTGCCCTTGGTTTTTATGTTAATTCTTTGCTGCTGTGGAATTTTAGTAAAGAAGGAGTGATGCAATACTCGCCTCCGTGTCTTTAATAAAATCATGACTTTACGTCATAAAATAGGAAAATCATGCAATTAGGTCCCTACGTGAGGCATCCCCCATAGGATGAGCTTCTGACCTCTTCCCTGAAGGGGTACAGCTTTAGGGCTCATGCACACGAACATGTGCCGCCAGTGCCCATGCATTGGGGACCGCAATGCACGGGCACTACCCATGTGGCCTGCGCTGACGGATGCAGACCCATTAAACTTGAATGGGTCCGCGATCCATCCGCACTGCAAAAAAAAAGAGAATGTAGTGCTTCCATGGCCTCCCGCTCAGTGCCTCTGCTCCTTATGTTCCGGATTGTGGAACCATTTAAGTGAATGCTGTTTGCGGCCTGCAATACAGGCACAGCCAGCACAACTTCGTGTTCACAAGCCCTTATTCATATTAACTGTTAAATGACTGGGAAATTTTCCATTTTTTCATTTTTGTTTTATCACCATAATCTTACCCCATAATTTTTTTTTACATTTATGTGTACTCAGCTGTGTGAGGGCTCCATTTAAAAAAAAATAATTTGGGGGGGTGATCTGGACTATTTATTGATACCATTTTGGGTGTGTGTGACTCTTTGATCACTTTTTATTAAATTTTTTGTGGAAGGTAAAAATACTTATCCGTATGGATATAAATATTTAATAGTACTACCTATGATGTTTATGTACTTTTATTTTAATTTTGGGAAAAGGGTGGTGATTAGAATTTTAATATTTTTGAAAACTTTTTTCTTCTTTTTAATTTTTTTTTATTGTTCCCCTAGGCAGGGAACTATAACAAGCAATCATTAGATTGTTTCTCTCATAGACTCCAATGTATTAGCATTGGAGTCTATAAGAATATTACTGTGTTCCTAAAGAGCCCTGCCACAGGCAAGCTCTCCTTAGGAACTTATGTGGAGCAGCCTCCTATCACTCCTGATGTCAGGGGCTGCTAGCCACACACCCCAGCTTCACAGATCCTTGCCGAGTGGAGCCAGAGCATGGCCAGGAGTGCGCTCCTGCTTTTTATCATTGCAAATGCTGTGGTCACATTTGACTACGGCATCTGAAGGGTTAAATGTCCTCAATTGGCATTACTGCTGGTCACGGGCAATAGCCCCTGGTGCCTGCTGTTTAAAACAGAAGGTACCTGACGGCTATGGCGCCCGCTGCATGCGCAAACAGGCACAATGTTTAAAGTCCCGACCGCCAACATATATATACATTACACGGTCTGGAACCGGTTAAACAAAGAACTCCACTCCCTTGTGGAATTTAGCCAGGACATGCGTAGTATAAAGGGTCACTGTATATGTCCTGTTTATCTCTTATCATTTCAAACCCCGGACCCCGGCCAATTTTAATATCCACAAAGAATCAGAATCCCAAAGCAACCTTGAAAATATATTCGCACAAAGTATAACTCTCTTCCACCAACAATTCTAAACAAATCTTCAGTTCATTCACAGGCCATAATTGCTCTAACAGAAACAAAATGAAGTTTAATATGCACAGATACAAAATGGCACTCAAATGATTAGACTTCATCATTACACTTTAATACTTTACTGGAATTTTTGCAACATCTCAATTTTGGAAGATGCCTCTAAACAAATTAGGCACATCTCTACCACTTCATGCACCATAAACTCTACACCAGCTTAAGAAAAGTATTAAGAAGTGCTAAAATTAAATTTATGGTGCAAATAGGACAAGTGCCAGAAATTGTGACTTTTCAACACCATTTTGGTGGCATAAAAGCATACCTCCACTATAGTGTTTCAGCACACTTTTAAAAAGTTCATAGTTGTTCCCAAAACGTGCTAAGTGAAGTGAATTATTGCAGAAAAAGTGACAGGTAGGCGATCTGGTGACTAATATAACTCAGAGAGAAGTACTATATATTGGCTCTACTAATTTAGAACTTTATTCCTGAAAGGCTTAAACATTTTGGGGAGATTTATCAAAACTGGTGAAAAGGAAAACTGAGTTAGTTGTCCATAGCAACCGATCACATTCTACCATTCATTTTTCAGGGCTCCTTTGAAAAATGAAAGATAGAATCTCATTGGTTGTTGTGGTCAACAAAGGCAGTTTTTCTTTAAGCCAATTTTAATAAATCTTGCCTGTTAAGTTTTATATAACTCATGTTTAGTTTAATATCCACATTAATATAATATTCATTTTATTGCAAAGCTCTTATATCCATTAAGTTTTAAAGTGATTCAGCTACCTAAATTTCCCTATAAAAATATTTTATTTCATTAGTCAAGTCACCTAGAATATTATGGACTACCTGCTAAACTTCAGTATAGATTGCATATTAGGGGATAATGGATTAGATTGGAGATAAAAAGTCCATTAATATTCACATTATGAAGAATGAAATTGGTTATATAGTGTAAGATAAGTGTTAATTATAATGGGCAATTAGACTGGCCTCAATTCATTATAGTCTACATAGTCTAGTTGTTAAGGCTGGGGCTACACCGCGACATGTGTTACAAGACAGCAAGTCTCCAAAAAGTCAGGCAGCCAGAAGCATTTGTGCGACTTGTCTGCAACTTGCTTTTATACAGCTACAGTTGCATCTCAATAAATTGGAATTTTATCAAAAACTCAATTTACCGTATTTCACTAAATTCAATCAAAAAGTGAAATTCGCATATTATATACTGTAGATTCATTACATACAGAGTGATCTATTTCAAGTATTTCTTTTAATGTTGATGATTATGGCTTCCAGCTAATGAAAACCTAAAAGTCAGTATCTCGCAAAATTTGAATATTGTGAAAAAGTTCAATATAGTAGACTCATGGTGTCACACTCTAATCAGCTAATCAACACAAAACACTTCCAGTGTTTTGTCTTAAGACTTTAAATAGCCCCTCAGTCTGTTTCAATGGCTACACAATCATGGGGGAAGACTGCTGACATGACAGTTGTCCAGAAGACAGTCATTGACACCCTCCACAAGAAGGGTAAGCCACAAAAGGTTATTTCTAAGGAAGCAATTCACAAGGAATGGAGTGTGGCTGCAGTCAGTGCTTCAAGACAGAGCCACAACACACAAATGTATCCAGGACATGCGCTACAACTGCCGCATTCCTTGTGTCAAATAACTCATGACCCAGAGAAAAAGTCTGAAGTGTCTTGCCTGGACTACGGAGAAAAAGCACTGCACTGTTGGTCAGTGGTCCAAAGTCCAATTTTCAGATGAAAGTAAATTTTGCAATTCATTTGGAAATCAAGGTCCCAGAGTCTGGAGGTAGAGTGGAAAGGCACACAATCCAAGTTGCTTGAGGTCCAGTGTGAAGTTTCCACAGTCAGTGATGTTTTGGGGAGCCATGTCATCTGCTAGTGTTGGTCCACTGTGTTATATCAAGTTCAAAGTCAGCCATCTACCAGAAAAATTTATAGCAGTTAATGCTTCCCTCTGCTGACAAGCTTTATGGAAATGCTGATTTCATTTTCCAGCAGGACTTGGCAGCTATCCACACTAACCCCAGTATCACTGAGCTCGATGGGCCAGCAAACTTAAACTTACGTGACCTAAGATGGAGACACCAGACCCAACAATGCAGACAAACTGAAGGCTGCAATCAAAGCAAGTTAGGCTTCCATAGCAGCTTCGCGTTGCCACAAGCCCTGCCACATTAATACAGTAATTAACACCTTTGAGACACAGCCTTATTTCACCTTAAGGACCAGGCCATTTTTTACAAATCTGACCAGTGTCACTTTAAGTGGTGATAACTTTAAAACGCTTTGACTTATCCAGCCCATTCTGAGATTGTTTTTTCATCACATATTGTACTTCATGACACTAAATTTTTATTTATAAAAAAATACCAAATTTACCAAAAAATTTTAAAAAATTACAAATTTCCAAGTTTCAATTTCTCTACTTCTATAATACATAGTAATACCTCCAAAAGTTATTACTTTACATTCCCCATATGTCTACTTCATGTTAGGATCATTTTGGGAATGATATTGAATTTTTTGGGGATGTTACAAGGCTTAGAAGTTTAGAAGCATATCTTTAAATTTTTCAGAAATGTTCAAAAACCCAATTTTTAGGAGCCAGTTGAGGTCTGAAGTCACTTTGCGAGGCTTACATAATAGAAACCACCCAAAAATGACCCCATTCTAGAAACTAAACCCCTCAAGGTATTCAAAACTTATTTTACAAACTTTGTTAACCCTTTAGGTGTTCCACAAGAATTAATAGAAAATAGAGATACAATTTCAAAATGTAACTTTTTGGGCAGATTTTCCATTTTAATAATTTTTTTCCAGTTACAAAGCAAGGGTTAACAGCCAAACCAAACTCAATATTTATGGCCCTGATTCTGTAGTTTACAGAAACACCCCATATGTGGTCGTAAACCGCTGTACGGGCACACGGCAGGGCGCAGAAGGAAAGGAATGCCATACGGTTTTTGGAAGGCAGGTTTTGCTGGACTGGTTTTTTTGACACCATGTTCCATTTGAAGCCCGCCTGATGCACCCCTAGAGTAGAAACTCCATAAAAGTGACCCCATCTCAGAAACTACACCCCTCAAGGTATTCAAAACTGATTTTGAAAATGTCGTTAACCCTTTAGGTGTTCCACAAGAATTAATGGAAAATAGAGATACAATTTCAAAAATTTAACTTTTTGGGCAGATTTTCCATTTTAATAATTTTTTCCAGTTACAAAGCAAGGGTTAACAGCCAAACCAAACTCAATATTTATGGCCCTGATTCTTTAGTTTACAGAAACACCCCATATGTGGTCGTAAACTACTGTATGGGCACACGGCAGGGTGCAGAAGGAAAGGAATGCCATACGGTTTTTGGAAGGCAGATTTTGCTAGACTGGTTTTTTTGACACCATGTATCATTTGAAGCCCCCCTGATGCAACCCTAGAGTAGAAACTCCAAAAAAGTGACCCCAATTTAGAAACTACGGGATAGGGTGGAAGTTTTGTTGGTACTAGTTTAGGGTACCTATGATTTTTGGTTGCTCTATATTACACTTTTTGTGAGGCAAGGTAACAAGAAATAACTCTTTTGGCACTGTTTTTATTTTTTGTTATTTACAACATTCATCTGACAGGTTAGATCATGTGGTATTTTTATAGACCAGGTTGTATACCAACATGTATACTTTTTTTTATTTATGTAAGTTTTACACAATGATTTCTTTTTTGAAACAAAAAAAATCATGTTTTAGTGTTTCCATAGTCTGAGAGCCAGAATTTTTTCAGTTTTTGGGCGATTAACTTAGGTAGGGTCTCATTTTTTTGCGGGATGAGATGACGGTTTGATTGGCACTATTTTGGGGTGCATATGATTTTTTGATCGCTTGCTATTACACTTTTTGTGATGTAATGTGACAAAAAATGGTTTCTTTAGCACAGTTTTTATTTTTTATTTTTTTTACGGTGTTCATCTGAGGGGTTAGGTCATTTGATATTTTTATAAAACCGATCGATACGGACGCGGCGATACCTAATATGTATACTTTTTTTTATTTATGTAAGTTTAACACTATAACAGTTTTTTTAAAACAAAAAAAATGATGTTTTAGTGTCTCCATATCCTGAGACATAGTTTTTTTATTTTTTGGGCGATTATCTCAGGTAGGGGCTCATTTTTTGCGGGATAAGGTGACGGTTAGATTGGTATTATTTTGGTGGGCAAACGCCTTTTTGATCGCTTGCTGTTGTACTTTTTGTGATGTAAGGTGACAAAAAAAATGGTTCATTAGCACAGTTTTTTTTTTGTTTTTTTTACGGTGTTCATCTGAAGGGTTAGGTCATGGGATATGTTTATAGAGCCGGTCGATACGGATGCGGTGATATCCAATATGTATACTTCCCCCCCCCCCCTATTTTTTACCAATTTTTTTTTACTTTATTTGGGGAAAAAGACGTCTTTGTTTATTTTTACTTGGAACTTTAAATTTTTGGGGGGGAAAACTTTATTTTTTAACTTTTTTTTCACTTTATTTTTTGTCCCACTTTGGGACTTGAACTTTTGGGGGGTCTAATCCCTTTACAATGCATTCCAATACTTCTGTATTGGAATGCATTGGCTGTATGAGTTATTCACTGTGTATTACTCATACAGCTTCTTGCCTGTGAGATCCAGGAGGCTGGATCTCACAGGCTCGTCACCGGAAGGCAGCGCAATGCCTTCCTTAGGCATTGCGCTGCCTTCCATGCCATCGGGTCCCCCCTACAGCCGCATGGGGACCCGATGGCACTGCCCGCCGCCGCAACCGCAAGTAAAAGCCACAAACCGCAGGTCTGAATTGACCTGCGGTTTGCGGCAATCGCCAACATGGGGGGGTCACGGGACCCCCCCGCACATTTATCCAAGGTGCCTGCTCAATGATTTGAGCAGGCACCTTGTTCCGATCACCGCCCACCGGGCGGCAGTGATCGGAAATACACATGGCGTACGGGTACGTCATGTGTCCTTAAGAGGTTAATGCAAATGAAGCCCCAACCAAATATTGACTGCATATACTGTACATTTTTTTCAGTAGGCCAATATTTCAGTATTAAAAATAATTTTTTTTAATTAATCAATGGGGTATTGTCAAGAGGAAGATGAGAGACACCAGACCCAACAATGCAGACAAGCTTAAGTCCACTATTAAAGCAAATTGGGCTTCCATAATAACTCAGCATTGCCACAGGCTGATTGCCTCCATGCCACACCGCATTTATACAATAATTCATGCAAGTGGAACCCCAATCAAGTATTGAATTCTTATACTGTATACACTTTTCAATAAGTCAACATTTCTGTATTACATTTGATCAAATTGGTGTTAGGCTACTTTCATACTTGCATTTTTGCCTGATCCGACAGGGATCAACAAAAACGCTTCCGTTACTGATAATACAACCTTCTGCATTCATTATGAATGAATCTGGTTGTATCATCTTTAACATAGCAATGATGGATCCGCCCCAATTGGCTTTCAATGGTGTTCATGACTAGTGATGGACAAACATTGGCCGGGACGGATGAACGCGATCAAATGTTCGCGAACCGCAAGTTCGCGGCAGGACCCATTCACTTTAATCGCAAGCTAACCTAAATAAAACCTTCAGCTCATATTTGGAGCCAGCAAATATGAAGTACACAAATAGTCCCACAACATGGACAGTGATATACCAGAGGGGGATCATTGGCAAAAATTCCCACAAAAAATATGTATTTTAATCAAGGGCCATTTTAAAGCGTCTTAAAGGGAAACTCTCAAAAATGTGCCCTGCTGGAGCCTAGAATTGTTTTTATTTCCTATCGGTTTGATGTATACAAATGTGCAGCACTCCACGTTTTTGTATCCTGCAGAGTCTATTTAAAAAAATGCATACATTAATGTAAAAAAAATATTCTACCATGGAACTGTATGGTGAACGGATGCCACTGTACGGCATCAGTCTGAGGCATCTGTTAACACATACATTTTTGGTATTCATTAAATGGATAGCAAAGATAGGATGTGAACCCAGCCCTAGTGTCAGAATAAGCACTAGTACACATCGGAGCAGCGTGGCGGATAGAGAAGGCTGCCATGTACTGACAGAGCGCTACCTGGTTCTAGTGGTCAGGGATGAGGACTGTGTTTCCCTTGGAACATTATCTCCTGGGAAATACAGGGCACAGTATAATACACTAGAATATATATAATATAAAGATATTAGCCCTAACCCCGAATGACAATACAATTAGGTGATCATTTATTATATAGAAATACATCTATGTTAGGCGTATTTTTGACACAGATTTTGGCACAAAGGTCCTTAGCACCGCAATCTGCATATTTTTCCCACTCATGCCAGGTCAAAAAAAGGATGTCGTGAGCAGGGAAAGGGATAAAGTTATGGCCATCCAGATATTGGATACCACCGCCATACATTGACCAGATAACACCGCCATACCGGGACCGGATAAAAGAGTATAAGAGGGCACAGTACAGGGAATGACTAGAGGCACAGAACAGGGTGTGGTAAGAGGGCACAATGCAGGGTATAAGGGGGCACAGTCACATGACCCTGTGACATAAGAAGGTCCTTATGGTGAATGCGGTTCATACGCCACCATAATGAGAGGCAGAGGAGTGAGACAAGGGTGTGATTATGTGGCTAGAGATAAAAAAATAACTGTCGGCCAGTACAGGCCCCAGAAATTAGGCAATAGGCATTCACCTGACTGCAAAGAACTTTGGATTCTGTGGCTGGAGGTACATTAGGCGGTCACAGGATAAATATGTAACTGTCGGCCAGTACAGGCCCCAAAAATTAGGCATTCAACGGACATATAAGGCCTTTTATGCCGCTGTATTTACCTAAGACAGGGACCATGATTTGTTCTGGGTGGTGGCGGTCAGATATTTCTGGGCTGTCATGAGGAAATTCAATCAAATGTGGTCGACTCGTCACATGTGTTGAATTCCTCCGAGATCCATGCCTAATTCATTTTTAGAAATGTGAGGTAGTCCACAGTGTCGTGAGCTAGGCGAGTGCGCTTATCGGTCACGATGCCCCCTGCTGCGCTGAACGTCCTTTTGAACAGGACACTGGACGAGGGGCAAGCCAAGAGTTCCATGGCAAATTGTGCCAGCTCTGGCCACAGGTCAAGCCTGCACACCCAGTAGTCAAGGGGTTCATCGCTTCTCAGAGCGTCTACATCGGCCGGTAATCCGATGTAGTCGGACACCTGTTGGTCTAGGCGTTCCCTGAGGCTGGATCCGGAGGACGGCTGCAAGAATGATCTCATATCCGAAGTCACCAACACATCTTCAAACCGCCCTCTCCTTGCATGTGCTGTTGGATTGGTACCCGCATCTGTGTCTCTGTGAGTGGAAATTCCTCTGCCAGCGCCCGCAAAAGCAGAATGCAGCATTTTTCGAAGCAAGGCCTGGAAATGCTGCATTCTGACCGCCCTCTGTGATGGTGGTAACATGTCCGCCATTTTGTGTTTGTATCGGGGGTCTAAGTACTTTGCAACCCAGTACTGGTCCTTATCCTTTATGCTTTTTATACGGGGGTCCCTCTTCAAACACTGGAGCATGAAGGCCCCCCATTTATACTAAACTGGAAGCGGTTGAGTGGCCTGGCTCCTGCTCATCATCCAGGATAATGTCGTCCTCGTTCTCCTCCAGCCACGGACAACACCAGGGATCCCAGAAAAGTTTAAGGCATGCTCTTCTTGCTCCTACTCTGACCCGACATCATCCTCCTCTGACTCCTCTTCAGACTCCTGTTGTTGACTTGTCTCAGATGGAGTAGCCGCCCCTGGGAATTCATCCAGCATTGCAATTTCCTAATCTTCCTGCTCCTGCTCCTCGGCGGCTTGATCAATGACACGACGCAATTCACGCTCCCGAAAGAAGGCGTAAGATACGATGCCACTGATGGCGCACTGGCTGCGACTGACCAGTTTGAGGATCTCATCAAATGGCTGCAGAAGTCTGCATGAGCAGCCACTGGCGCGGTGAAAAAAAAACAAGCTCCCAGAACCTGTCCTGCTGCAGAGTTCATACAGGTAGTCGTTAACTGCACATTTCTTCTGGAGCAGCCTACTAAGCATATACAAGGTGGAATTCCATTGCGTCAGGCAGTCACAAATCAGACGTCTGACGGGCAGGTGGTGTTGCTGCTGAATGTCAGCAAGGTGAGCCATGGCCATTTAAGATGTTCTAAAATTGCCAGAGATTTTCCTGGCCTGCGGCAAGACGTCCTGGACCCCGGGGTATTTGACAACAAATCGCTGCACGATTCAGGACGTGTGCATGCACGGCACATGTGTAATTTTGCCCTGTTTCAGCACGCTCAGCAGATTGGCACCATTGTCGCACACCACTTTACCAACTGTCAAATTAAGCGGGGTTAGCCACTGATCGGCCTGTGACCGCAAAGCTCAAAGGAATGCAGGACCGGTGTGGCTCTTAGATTCCAGGCACAACAGACGCAGCACAGCATTGCAACATCTCACCTGGCACATCGAATAGGTTCTGGGGAGCTTGGGGGGCGCAGTGGAAGAGACGGTGGCAGCGGAAAAGGAGGAGTCAGCCGAGGAGGAGAGGGAGGAAGGAGTAGGAGGAGGAGAAGAGGCAGGCCTGCATGCAATCCGTGGCGGTAACACCAAATTTACATGGGTGGCACAGGTTGCATGCTTCACGGCTGTCAGAAGGTTCACCCAGTGGGCAGTAAAAGTTATGTACCTTCCCTGCCCGTGTTTGCTAGACCACGTGTCTGTGGTCAGATGTATCTTGGCACCGACACTGTGTGCCAGAGATACATTCACTTGCCGCTGAACGTGGCCATTTAGCTCTGGGATTCCCTTCCGGGGACCTTACATTTCCAATGGCCACAAATTTTCTAAAGGCCTCAGAGTCCATCAGTTTATATGGCAGTAGTTGGCAGGCTAGCAGTTCTAAAAAGCCAGCGGTCAGTTGTTGGGCAAGAGGGTTATCCGGCGTCATCATCTTTTTTCGCTCGAACATTTGGGGCAGGGAAGCCTGCCTTTTGCCAGATAAACGCGACGACAGCACAGTGTAAGGTGGAGTGGAGGACAACTGGGAGGAGAGAGGAGAAGTAGAAGGATAAGAGACAGGACTGGGAGCGCCGGGAGTGTGGCTTTGTGGGTTCTGACGGTGCTGCTCCCACTGGGGTCGGTGATAGGAGGCCAGGTGCTTTCTTAAGGCGGTCATCCCTAGGTGAGTGTTGGGCTTACCGTGACTTATGCGTTGACAGCACAGGCTGCAGATGGCAACAATATTGTCAGCAGCGGACATGTTAAAAAAAGCCAACACTGTGTAGCCATGTGCTGGTGTCCTGGGAGCACCAGATGTGACCGTGCAAGGTGGATGGCTCGTTCCAGATACATTAGCAGTCTGCTTTTTGCCTCCTGTGCACTGTAAGTTCTGCCTGCTTCTCCTCCTTCTCCTCCCTATATGCTGATCCGTCTCTCCCTCTGAACTCCCCTCCTCTTCCTCTCTTGTGGGCACCCATGTGACGTCCATAGACACGTCATCATCGGATTCGTCACCGTCACGACCACTGACATTAGGGATCTTGGAGTAGGCAGCAACAGCGGGGACTACCCTCCTTGGGCTGATCTGGGTACTGTCGTCAGACTGCTGGGTGGCGACCGTTGATACCTCCTCTTCCTCATCCGATGCCAATAATGGCTGCGCATCGGTAAGGTCTTGTAATGGATGGGAAAATAATTCCTCGGACTCGAGCGGAGGGGATATGGTGGTGGTGTCTTTGGGGGGTGCACACAGCCGAGAGTGAAGAGGGTGCAGATTTGTTCCAATAGCGTTTGTCACTCTGTGTAGCTGCGGTAACGCAGCAAAACCGCAAACCAATGCTGCACTACCTAAATGCACTATATAGAAAGTATCTTACTGGTATATAACACCCCTGCTTAAATCCGTTTTTTTGGGGGGGGGGGCAACTGGTAAATCACAACAGTAGAAATTATTTCTTCAAATAGTGTTTTTCACTCTGTGTAGATGCGGTAACGCAGCAAAACCGCACTACCTAAATGCACTATATAGAAAGTATATTATTGGTATATAACACCCCTGTGTCACGGATGTTGTAGGGGAGAACACCAAAAGACAACAAGAAGGAAGGTAAAAGACACTAGGTCTCACCGCTAGGGAAGGAAAAGGGTCACCACCTATAAAACCCTGCTCCTGGCCCTAACTCCTATCCGTATGGCACCTCTCGATGGTAGAGATGCCCATACACAGGAACCTAGAAAACCCTGGTGGCCCTCAGATGCCCTAATAGTAATGACAGGGCAGAGACAACCCGCTCCTTCCCTGGTGAAGGATCCAGCGTCTTGCTGAGGCCTAGTAAACAACAAAGGTGGGGGGGAATACAAAACACAACAAGCGAAACACTTATCTTCTGAGGTTGATGGATGATGGACGAACAGGACTTCACTACGAACCACACTCCAGCTCTTCCAAAAACCAAATGAAGCTATCCAGAGCAAGGAGTGATGGGTAAAGTCAGACTAAATAGGGGGAGGTGAAGGTCACATGATCCACACCTGAACAAGGGGTGTGGACATACCAGCAACACATAGAGGCTGTCAGATAACTAATGTGCAGATATTCTTTCAGACCTTCGCAAACCTGTCACCCGCGTGACACCCTGCCTCAATCAGTTTTTTTGGTAGTGCGGTTTTGCTGCGTTACCGCATCTACACAGAGTGAAAAACACTAAATCACACCAGTAGAAATTATTTCTTCCAATAGCTTTTGGCACTCTGTGTGGCTGCAGTATCGCAGCAGAACCGCACACAACTGCTGCACAATACAATTGCGCTATAATATACTTTCTATGTTAGAAAGTATATTATAAGTATATCACACCCCTCAGTATGTCACACCTATCGATAGCACACCTATACCAGTCCTTAAAGGGACTTTTGTGGCCCTATTAGCTAGTGTTTTGTGTCCCTAACAGTCTGTCTCTGCTCCACACAGCAACCTCTCCCTACACTGGCAAAAGACTGAATGTAAAATGGCGCTCAGATCAGGTTTATTTATAAGGTAGGGGGTATGTCCATGTGCTGAAACATCTCAATTGGCTGTCCTGTACCACCAGATGAATGTGTCATGGGTCAAAGTTCTTCACAATGTAAAAGAATATGGCGGGCGCGAATATCGTCATATGTTCATCCATTCGTCGAACAGCGAAGGAGCAAAGATCGCCGCGAAACGACCACCGGGCAAATCGCAAGGCCATCTCTATTCATGACGTTTGCTATTGTGTCAGAAAACTGATCCATCCCCATTGACTTGCATTGTGGGTCATGCCGGATCCATTTTGCTCCGCATCCCATGATGGAAAGAAAACTTCAGCTTGGTTGGTATGAGAACGCAACCAAACAGAGTTTGGAGCATTCCGTTCTGTTCAGTTCCGTTTTGTCCCCATTGACAATAAGATCCTCTGGCAGAGGATCTCAATACCGGAAAATGTAAACGCTAGTGTAAAAGTAGCCTCACATAGTATTCTATCTTTTGGATTTTCAAAAGCTGTAAGCCATGATCATCAAAATTAAAAGAAATAAATGCTTGAAAAAGATAACTCTGTTTGCAATGAATCTATATAATATACGAGTTTCACTTTTTTAATTGAATTACTGAAATAAATTAAGTTTTCAAATTTATTCAAATTTATTGATATGCACCTATGTATATTTTAGAGCTGTGATTTGACTTTAAAAACAAAACCAAATCACAGAAAAGTCACAAGCAAGTACCATGTCATGAACTGTGGTCTATGATGGCAAACTGGCATGTGACCTGCCACTGTGTTGGAGTTTCTTAAATTATCACATCACAGTCTTGGCTTGTCAGTATTGCGACACCAATGACTATCATTATATGCAATGTCACATGATACACGTGTTGCCGTGTAGGTCTAGCCTTTGTGTTTTTACAGAGAAACTTTGACACTTCAAGTAATCTCAGGGGATCTTTTAGGGATTCCTTAATGATGTCAAATTCCAAACAAAGTGCAAACAGAACCAACTGGCTAGTTTTAATTACTGTAAGGGGTTTCCCTAGAAACTGAATTGCTAGATTATTTATTTGAAGAATAGTATTTTGTCCACACTAAGTAGAACAGCGGTGAGTTTTTGTAAAATAAATTTTGTATAAAAATTTAGCATTGGTTTAGTATAAAGGCATAGCAAGTGAGATTCTTCTGTACTTATAAATAGAGATGTTGCGAACATAAAATTTTCAGTTCGCGAACGGGCGAATCGGGCGAACCGCCATACACTTTAATAGGCAGGCAAATTTTAAAACCCACAGGGAGTCTTTCTGGCCACAATAGTAAATGGAAAAGTTGATTCAAAGGGACTAACACCTGGACTGCGGCATGCCGGAGGGGGATCCATGGCAAAACTCCCATGGAAAATTACGTAGTTGACGCAGAGTCGGGTTTTAATCCATAAAGGGCATAAATCACCTAACATTCCTAAATTGTTTGTAATAACGTGCTTTAAAACATCCAGTGTGTGTATACGATCAGGTATAATGTTGTATCGATCAGGTAGTGTAAGGGTTACGCCCGCTTCACAGTGACAGACCAAACTCTGACAGACCAAACTCCCCGTTTAACGCACCGCAAACAACCGCAAACAGTCCATTTGCACAACCGCAAACTCCCGATTTGCACAAGGTTGGATAACAAGCTAGCCATGTCCCGTTCCTTGTCCTCACTGAGGTCATTGAAGGTCTCTTCCTCCACCCAGCCACGTACAACACCAAGGGTCCCCGAAAGGTGACAACAAGCCCCCTGGGACGCCTGCTGTGGTTGGTCTTCAACCTCCTCAAAGCCACCTTCCTCCTCTGACTCCTCTTCTTCAGACTCCTCTCTCTGCGTTGCTGCAGGTCCAGCAATCGACGACGACAAGGCTGCTTCTGGTGGTGATGGTGACCACAACTCTACCTCTTCATGCTCATCTACGGCCTGATCCAGCACTCTTCGCAGGGCACGCTCCAGAAAAAACGCATAAGGGATGAGGTCAATGATGTTGCCTTGGGTTTGACTGACCAGGTTTGTCACCTCCGCAAAAGGACGCATTAGCCTACAGCCATTGTGCATGAGCGTTCAGTAACGCGGCTAAAAAATACCCAGCTCCGCAGAGGCTGTCCTCTTTTTTTTTTATTAAAAAAATATGTTCTTACCAGTTTAATCTCTGTTTTGTCCCCTATCAGGGGCCGGTGTATGGAATATATTTTAGGAACCAGGAGATGGAAAAAGTTGGGTCGGTCCTCTTACTTCCAATTTGGGGCACTGCGCGTGCGCCGTGCAATGTACTGTGCCACCCTATATGAGTGGTGTGTTAAGTAGAACTATTCATATCAGTTTAATCCCAGTTACGTCCCCTATCAGGGGCTGGTGTATGGAATAGATTTTAGGAACCGGGAGATCCAAAAAAGATGGATGGTCGGTCCTCTTACACCCAATTTGGGGCACTGCGCGCGCGCTGTGCAATGTACTGTGCCACCCTATATGAGTGGTGTGTTAAGTAGTACTATTCCTATCAGTTTAATCCCTGTTATGTCCCCTATCAGGGGCCAGTGTATGGAATAGATTTTAGGAACCGGGAGATGGAAAAAGAGGCTTGGTAGGTCCTCTTACTTCCAATTTGGGGCACTGCGTGGTGTGTTAAGTAGTACTATTCTTATCAGTTTAATCCCTGTTACGTCCCCGATCAGGGGACGTGTATCGAATAGATAAAGAACAGATCCACTTTCTCGACCTAACAATTTTTATTGAAAATGGTAAGATACACACCAAAACTTATCATAAACCTACAGATACAAATGGTTTCATCCCCTTGGAAAGTTGTCATCTACCCATATGGCTTAATAATATCCCCTACAGCCAATACATAAGAGCACGCAGAAACTGTACTATTAGTGCGGACTACCAAGAGGAGGCAGAAATGCTAAATAAAAAATTTATAGAAAAGGGGTACAAACCAGACTTGTTGATCCCAATCACTAAAGAAGTGAAGGACATAGATCGGAACCACCTATTGAAAGAAAAAATACCATCTAAGGAAAAATCTGGCACCGAAGTTCCCAATAAAATCAAGGTCCCTATTATCACCACGTACAGTGCAGGGGTGGGTACCTTCAAAAGAATTATCAAAAGGCACTGGGATATCTTAAAATATGATAAAATAATTGGGGATAAGATTTCTACCAACCCCACATTTATTTTCAAGAAAGCTCCAAATTTAGCTAACTTGGGGGCTCCTTCCATCAAAATAGACACATTGGGTAATAATGTGTCAGAAAGGGCTTCTATCCCTGTAGATTATGTAAAAATGGTAAAACCCTGAGGCATCAAATTAAGCCCACACTTGAAATAGACACCCCACTAGGTAAATATGTAATTAAAGATTATATTTCTTGTAATACTAAAGGGGTTATCTATTACATCATGTGTCCCTGTAATAAAATATATGTGGGAAGGACCAAAAGGGAATTAAAAATAAGAATCAGGGAACATACTAATAATATTAACAAAAAATCTGAGAATAATTCCCTATCACGCCACTATGCGGAATTCCATCAAGGAAAATTCCTAGGATCTAATTTTGGGGGCATTGAAAGAGTGAAGCCGGATAGGAGGGGAGGTGTCCCGAAGAGAGAGTAAGTGGATCTTTAGATGCAACAGTCTGGCCCCCAATGGGTTAAATCAAGAAATCGAACTCTTTGCATTCCAATAGAAATTGCACTCATAATGCTCCCTGGATAATCAGATAATGGGACCTCTGTTACCTTAACCACTTCAGCTCCCCTAGCTTAAACACCCTTAATGACCAGACCACTTTTTACACTTCTGCACTACACTAATTTCACCGTTTATTGCTCGGTCATGCAACTTACCACCCAAATGAATTTTACCTCCTTTTCTTCTCACTAATAGAGCTTTCATGGTATTTCATTGCTGCTGACATTTTAACTTTTTTTGTTATTAATCAAAATTTACCGAAATTTTTGCAAAAAAATGAAATTTTTCACTTTCAGTTGTAAAAATTTTTTAAAAAAATGACATCTATATATAATTTTTTCTCTAAATGTATTGTTCTACATGTCTTTGATAAAAAAAATGTTTGGGTAAAAAAAAAAATGGTTTGGGTAAAAGTTATAGCGTTTACAAAATATGGTACAAAAATGTGAATTTCCGCTTTTTGAAGCAGCTCTAACTTTCTGAGCACCTGTCATGTTTCCTGAGGTTCTACAATGCCCAGACAGTAGGAAAACCCCACAGATGACCCCATTTCGGAAAGAAGACACCCTAAGGTATTCGCTGATGGGCATAGTGAGTTCATGGAACTTTTTATTTTTTGTCACAAGTTAGCGGAAAATTATTATAATTATTTTTTTTTCCTTACAAAGTCTCATATTCCACTAACTTGTGACAAAAAATAAAAACTTCCATGAACTCACTATGCCCATCACGAAATACCTTGGGGTGTCTTCTTTCCAAAATGGGGTCACTTGTGGGGTAGTTATACTGCCCTGGCATTTTAGGGGTCCTAATGCGTGAGAAGTAGTTTGAAATCAAAATGTGTAAAAAATGCCCTGTGAAATCCTAAAGGTGCTCTTTGGAATGTGGGCCCCTTTGCCCACCTAGGCTGCAAAAAAGTGTCACACATGTGGTATCGCCGTACTCAGGAGAAGTTGGGAAATGTGTTTTGGGGTGTCATTTTACATATACCCATGCTGGGTGAGATAAATATCTCGGCAAAAGACAACTTTTCCCATTTTTTTATTCAAAGTTGGCATTTGACCGAGATATTTATCTCACCCAGCATGGGTATATGTAAAATGACACCCCAAAACACATTGCCCAACTTCTCCTGAGTATGGCTATACCACATATGTGACACTTTTTTGCAGCCTAGGTGGGCAAAGGGGCCCACATTCCAAAGAGCACCTTTAGGATTTCACAGGGCATTTTTTACACATTTTGATTTCAAACTACTTCTTACACATTAGGGCCCCTAAAATGCCAGGGCAGTATAACTACCCCATAAGTGACCCCATTTTGGAAAGAAGACACCCCAAGATATTTCGTGATGGGCATAGTGAGTTCATGGAAGTTTTAATTTTTTGTCACAAGTTAGTGGAATATGAGACTTTGTGAGAAAAAATAAATAAATAAATCATCATTTTCCGCTAACTTGTGACAAAAAATTAAAAATTCTAGGAAATCGCCATGCCCCTCACGGAATACCTTGGGGTGTCTTCTTTCCAAAATGGGGTCACTTGTGGGGTAGTTATACTGCCCTAGCATTTTAGGGTGTCATTTTACATATACCCATGCTGGGTGAGAGAAATATCTCGGCAAAAGACAACTTTTCCCATTTTTTTAGACAAAGTTGGCATTTGACCGAGATAATTATCTCACCCAGCATGGGTATATGTAAAATGACACCCTAAAATGAGGGGCATGGCGAGTTCAGAGATTTATTTATTTTTTGGCACAAGTTAGCGGAAATTGATATTTTTTAGTTTTTTCTCACAAAGTCTCCCTTTCCGCTAACTTGTGACAAAAAATAAAATTTTACATGAACTCGCCATGCCCTTCAAAAAATACCTTGAGGTGTCTTCTTTCCAAAATGGGGTCACATGTGGGGTATTTATACTGCCCTGGCATTTTAGGGGCCCTAAAGCGTGAGAAGAAGTCTGGAATATAAATGTCTAAAAAAAATTACGCATTTGGATTCTGTGAGGGGTATGGTGAGTTCATGTGAGATTTTATTTTTTGTCACAAGTTAGTGGAATATGAGACTTTGTAAGAAAAAACAAAACAAAAAATATAAATTTCCGCTAACTTGTGCCAAAAAAATGTCTGAATGGAGCCTTACAGGGGGGTGATCAATGACAGGGGGGTGATCAGGGAGTCTATATGGGGTGATCTCCACCCTGTCATTGATCACCCCCCTGTCATTGATCACCCCCCTGTAAGGCTCCATTCAGAGGTCCGTATGTGTTTTGCGGATCCACGGATTCATGGATCCGATCCGCAAAACACATACGGACGTCTGAATGGAGCCTTACAGGGGGGTGATCAATGACAGGGGGGTGATCAATGACAGGGGGGTGATCAGGGAGTCTATATGGGGTGATCACCACCCTGTCATTGTTCACCCCCCTGTGAGGCTCCATTCAGAGGTCCGTATGTGTTTTGCGGATCCACGGATCGGATCCGCAAAACACATACGGACGTCTGAATGGAGCCTTACAGGTGGGTGATCAATGACAGGGGGGTGATCAATGACAGGGGGGTGATCAATGACAGGGGGGTGATCAATGACAGGGGGTGATCAGGGAGTCTATATGGGGTGATCACCCCCCTGTAAGGCTCTATTCAGAGGTCCGCATGTGTTTTGCGGATCCACGGATCCATGGATCGGATCCGCAAAACACATACGGACGTCTGAATGGAGCCTTACAGGGGGGTGATCAATGACAGCGGGGTGATCAGGGAGTCTATATGGGGTGATCACCCCCCTGTAAGGCTCCATTCAGAGGTCCGTATGTGTTTTGCGGATCCACAGATCCATGGATCGGATCCGCAAAACACATACGGACGTCTGAATGGAGCCTTACAGGGGGGTGATCAATGACAGGGGGGTGATCAATGACAGGGGGGTGATCAGGGAGTCTATATGGGGTGATCACCACCCTGTCATTGTTCACCCCCCAGTAAGGCTCCATTCAGAGGTCCGTATGTGTTTTGCGGATCCACGGATCGGATCCGCAAAACACATACGGACGTCTGAATGGAGCCTTACAGGTGGGTGATCAATGACAGGGGGGTGATCAATGACAGGGGGGTGATCAATGACAGGGGGGTGATCAATGACAGGGGGTGATCAGGGAGTCTATATGGGGTGATCACCCCCCTGTAAGGCTCTATTCAGAGGTCCGCATGTGTTTTGCGGATCCACGGATCCATGGATCGGATCCGCAAAACACATACGGACCTCTGAATGGAGCCTTACAGGGGGGTGATCAATTACAGGGGGGTGATCAGGGAGTCTATATGGGGTGATCACCACCCTGTCATTGTTCATCCCCCTGTAAGGCTCCATTCAGAGGTCCGTATGTGTTTTGCGGATCCACGGATCGGATCCGCAAAACACATATGGACGTCTGAATGGAGCCTTACAGGTGGGTGATCAATGACAGGGGGGTGATCAATGACAGGGGGGTGATCAATGACAGGGGGGTGATCAGCGAGTCTATATGGGGTGATCACCCCCCTGTAAGGCTCCATTCAGAGGTCCATATTTGTTTTGCGGATCCACAGATCCATGGATCGGATCCGCAAAACACATATGGACGTCTGAATGGAGCCTTACAGTGGGGTGATCAATGACAGGGGGGTGATCAATGACAGGGGGGTGATCAGGGAGTCTATATGGGGTAATCAGGGGTTAATAAGTGGTTAATAAGTGACAGGGGGGGTGTAGTGTAGTGTGGTGCTTGGTGCTACTTATTACAGAGCTGCCTGTGTCCTCTGGTGGTCGATCCAAGCAAAAGGGACCACCAGAGGACCAGGTAGCAGGTATATTAGACGCTGTTATCAAAACAGCGTCTAATATACCTGTTAGGGGTTAAAAAAATCGCATCTACAGCCTGCCAGCGAACGATAGCCGCTGGCAGGCTGTAGATCCACTCGCTTACCTGCAGTTCCTGTGAACGCGCACGCCTGTGTGCGCGCGTTCACAGGAAATCTCGCGTCTCGCGAGATGATGCACGGATGCGTCCAGGAGGAATGAATCGACCGCCGCCAAGACTCATCCGTGCGTTAGGCGGTCGGGAAGGAGTTAAGGAATGTGCATATACGTTACCATGGGAACCGCATAAGCTACTTAACCTCCGAGGCATTACCAGCAAACTATCCCTGACGAAGGAGCCCGATAGGCTCTGAAACTGCGCCTTTGGATCGCTGACAACGCCTCCAAGTTTAATTTATGCGGCCTGCCCTATGAGCCCGGGAGGCTATTTGGTTCCGATCTGGACAGGCTCATGGAGAGCCTGGCAGACAAAAAAGGGAAAAATCTCCCTCAACAGTCCTTTCGGGGCCGCAGTAGGTCCGGGAACACAAGATCCCAGAGACGTCAGGGGTCCTCCAGATGTGGACGAGGTCTTGGTCAGGGCAAAGATCGCAGAGCGGACCTATTGCTCTCCCGCTTACCTTCCCCCTTTCCCTCCAGGCCCTCAGTGCGACGCACAACTTTTAAGTTCTCCTCCGGTCGGAGGTCGTCTACGTTTTTTTCAGCAAGACTGGCTGCAAGAAATTCCGGACCAGTGGGTCCTAAATATAATTTTGTGCGGCTACACGATAGATTTCGTGTCTCCCCCTCAGGAGAAGTTTGTGTTAACTCGGACTCTACCTCAAACCAAACAGAAGATCCTGGAGGACGCGGTCCTCCTTTACCTTCACAAAAGAGCCCTAGAGGAGGTTCCCTCCCACGAACAAGGGCGGGGGGTGTATTCCCCTATTTTTCTAGTCCCAAAGCCTTCCGGAGACTGGCGCATGATAATAGATCTGCGCTACCTAAATCGCTTCATAAAGCAGAAGCGCTTTAGAATGGAGACCATCCGCTCCTTGATCAACATCCTAAACCCCGGAGACCTCATGGTCACCATAGATCTAAAGGACGCTTATCTTCATGTCCCTATTCATCCAACTCACCGAAAGTTCCTAAGAGTTGCGGTCTCCATAAAGGGTGTGGTAAAGCATTACCAGTTTGCTGTTCTACCCTTTGGCATCTCTTCCGCTCCCCACACCTTTACCAAGGTTGTGGCTCCGGTTGTTGCTAAGCTCAGGCTTCAAGGGCTAGAAATCGTGCCATATCTAAACGACTGGCTTCTAAAAGCTGCTTCTCTAGACGTTCTTCAAATCCATCTTCACCTGGCTCTTCAGAATCTCCAGCACTTAGGCTGGTTGATAAATTGGGAGAAGTCCCAGATCCTGCCTTCCACCTCCAGATTTATAGTGGATTCTCAAAGAATGACGTTATCTCTCTCTCCGGAAAGGAAATATCGAGTCATAAGAGCCGCACAGTTCCTCATGGCACCTCGACGAGTGTCTATCAGAACACTTATGAAGATGTTGGGCCACATGTCAGCATCTGTGGAAGCAGTTCCTTGGGCCCTTTGGCACCTTCGTCCACTTCAAGAAGAAGTGTTAGAAGTCTGGAACCACAACCCCAAGGGGTTGGACAAGACTCACTCCCTGTCTGTCAAAGTCCGGTCCTCACTCAAATGGTGGAGGAACCTATCAGATGGGAGGTCCTTGATTCAACCTCGTTGGATCACGTTGACCACAGACGCCTCCCTTCTAGGTTGGGGAGCCCATCTGGAAGACAGTCCAGTACAGGGTACCTGGACTCCACAGGAGAGGCTTCTCTCGTCCAACATGAGAGAACTAAGAGCCGTACGTCTAGCTCTTTATCATTTCACTCCTCTCATTCACGGGAAGGCGGTGAGAGTCCATTCGGACAGCACGACTGTGGTTGCTTATATCAACAGACAGGGAGGTGCGAGGTCTCGACCTCTTCTCCAAGAAGTTGGTCTAATTCTCTCTTGGGCAGATCTCAGTCTATCCCACCTTTCCGCGGTTCACATCAGGGGAGATCTCAACATAGTTGCGGATCGACTCAGTCGGGGTCTGCCAGTTCCAGGCGAATGGTCACTGAACAGGGACATCTTCTCCCAGATCACTCTACGTTGGGGAACTCCAGAGATCGACTTGATGGTGACCCGGTTGAACGCGAAGGTGGACAAGTTCTGCTCCCTCTACAAGGAGGACAACCCTGTGGCGATAGACGCCCTGTCCATACCATGGAGGTTCAGGCTGGCATACATATTCCCTCCACTTTCTATGATACCAAGTGTATTGACGAAAATCAAACAAGACCAGACCCCGTTCATTGCAATAATACCATTCTGGCCGAAGAGGTCTTGGTTCACCCAGCTCATGAAGTCATGAGTCAGGGCACTTATTGGAGACTTCCCCTAATGCAGGACCTAGTGTATCAGGACACAGGTCCCTGCCTAGATCTGAGGAAACTCAATCTGACAGCCTGGAGATTGACAGGTCCCTACTAGAAGCTAGTGGGCTTTCTGCGGAGGTCTTGAGAACTATTTCACACTCCCGTGCGGAGTCTACAAACAAGACGTACTCAAGAATTCACAAGATCTTTCTTCAGTGGTGTGCTGTTAAAGAGGTAGTACCCTCAGATCCTCCTCTTTCAGCTATTTTGCAGTTCCTGCAGGATGGCCAGGACAAGGGTCTAAGCCCGTCTACTCTCAGAGTCCATACCAGTGCTCTTTCTGCCTTTCTAGGTAGACCATTATCTCAAGACCCCCTACTCAGGAGGTTCCTCAAGGGAGCCGAAAGATTAAAACCTAGAATCCTGAGACCTATCCCTGGTTGGGATTTATCCGTTGTTCTAAAGGGGCTATCCTCTCCCCGCTTTGAACCCCTAGAGAATGTAGACTTTAGATTCCTACCTTTAAAGGTCACATTTCTACTGGCCATAACATCGGCCAAAAGGATTACAGGAGAATTACAGGCCTTGGCAGCCGCTGAGGGGCATTAGGGCATTTTCATCTTAACATGATGTGATAAGGGTTCTAGATTAGGCATCTGTAGGTTTGGGAAGAATTGAAAAAAAATGAATCAGAGTTGAATATATGTTGACATGATAACTAGCCATGTGGAATATATGTTAAATGGGTTATCCCATGACGAATGTAAAAAAATGAAAATCAGACATCATATAGTACATGACAATCTCTTTCTAACAAAGCTAGAACCCTGTACCTCACATGGATCCAGAGATCTCCCCATGTATTGCTCTGGTAGATTTATATCAAACTGACAGCTCAGGGGAGTGTCTTTTCTGCTGCAGCTAAGGGGGCGTGTCCATGCTCTCCCTATCACAGCTTAGGAGGCAGTTGAATGATAAAAATGAGCATGTGCAGCCATCTCACTGAGCAGGACAACGAGCAGGTGGCACTATACAGATACATTTTATTGAATAACTTACTGCTTATGCAAAATTTTTAATTATATGCAATTACAAAAGTATTCAGATCCAGATGCTGGTTTGAACACTGTAGAATATTTTTCATGGTACAACCCCTTTAAGTATGGATTTTTCAATGAAATGTATCCTGGCAATTGCATATTGAGAAAATCTGTGGAGGGGGGGCAGAATTTTAGATTTAGCAATGTAGTAGATGTGAATAGGCAAAAGTGTCTATTTAAATTGGATAATGAGGTGTAAACCAAGTACGCCCCAGAGGAAGCAACATCTGCAGCAGCAAAATCCACACCAAATCATGTGGATTTTGTTGCATAAATGCAAGTGTATTTGCCATAGATTCTACCATTTGCAAAGCATGTGGATTTTGCAGCTGCCACAGATTCCACCTTTGTAAATGGTGAAATTTGCAATGGAAAGCCACATCATAAGGCCTCCTGCACACAAACGTGTGCACCCCTTGGTCGTGCTGCGGGCCGCAACGCACGAACACCGTCCATGGGGCAGCCGCAGCGGATCGTGGACCCATTCACTTTAATGGGTCTGCGATCCGGCCATTCTGCAAAAAGATAGGACATGTTCTATCTTTTTGCGGAACGGAAGTACGGGACGAAACCCCACGGAAGCACTCCGTAGTGCTCCCGTAGGGTTCCGTTCTGTGCTTCTGTTCCGCACCATTCCGCATCTCCAGATTTGCGGACCCATTGAAGTGGCCACAGAACAGCACCCGTGTATTGCGGATCCGCAAATGCGGTCCGCAATACGGCAACGGGAAGCACATGAGGCCTAAATTAAAATGGTGTGGATTTAAAATCTGCACTGCTTGCCAAGCTGTGTATGGATTTGAATAGAATAACATTCAGAAGAAATTTGGATTAAAAAAAATATTTGAAATTGATAATTTTAAAGTTACACTTTGCTGCAACCGTAAGCGATGTGGATTTTTCTTAGACAATTCAGCTGTGTAAAATCTGGAGCATTAATATCCCGTGACAATAGCCTGGATAATTTTTTTAAAATCCTGTAGCTTGTTGCTTTCTTTGTAAAGCCACAGCCTTATCAACACCCCTTGTACATTGTAAAAGTACCAAAGTAAAGCCACCAGCTTTTTCTGTAAGGCACTTTCAAGGTGGAAGCCTTTAAATGCCTATCAAGGCTGGCTAATTAGCAAGTAATGTATTGGCTAAGTGAGTCTTTCTCCATTTTATGCAATTCACAGATACTTATGTTTTTCGATACTTACAATACATTCTTGTAAAATGAAATACGCCTTTTATCTTCCCACAATCTCTTGTGATTTCCATCTTCCATCTCTAGGTGCTTTATCCTCAGCTTCTGTATAATAGAGATTTAGCAAGGTGTGAATTTGTTACTCATCTGGAAACATTAATAAGGCGCAGAGATGTAACATATTGATTTAGTTAAGCAGATGACACATTACTGGATTCAGATGTGTGTAATAAAGAAGTCGTTTTTTGCACTGTAAAAGCTGACCAATTTGCATGCTGTCTCTATTTCGTCTGCTCCCTGTCTGACTGATCATCACACATTATGCTGACAGAAAGGAGGGATCTCTGTTTCCTTATGTCCCCTTACTTCTGATGTATTCCGCCATGCTGAACAAATGGGTTTCTCTACATTAAGACAATGTTGGGCACTGGTGCAAAACATACATAATGGAACATGGCAAGGAGAGGGCTCTTCAAGGGAAAGGAGTAAGGAACTAATCCGAATGACAGGGAAAGATAAATGCTACAACATGGGTAACACAATGTGATGTAATACAAACAGGATACAAGAGAAGCAGACATAGAGATTAAAGGGGACAAGCACCAGGGGATATGTACACCATTACAATCTAAATTTGCTTACAGTTGTAAAGGGATTGCCCAGCTTTTTGGACTTCTCTGTTGTGTTGGGCGAACACCTTTTTCACTCGAGCATCGCTGCGAAATATATTAGCGCAGCGTGCGCTAAATTGTGTGCAATTGTTTGGCTTCTGGTGACACTATCGACATTACCTGCGCTACATCTTCTGTATAACGTTAGCCGCTGGTGACAGCAGCGACATTACCTGCAGTGATGGCCTTGCGGTTCGCCCGTTGGTCGGTGCGTGGTGAACTTTGCGCATTCGCGATCCGACGAATATGCGAACATATTGCGATGTCCGTGCGCGCCATATTCTTTTGCATTGCGACGAACTTTGACCCATGACACATCTATCAGGTGGGACAGGACAGCCAATTGAGATGTTTCAGCACATCGACACACCCCCAACCCTATAACAGAACCCGATGTGGCAGCCATTTTACATTATGTGTTTTGCCAGTGTAGTCAGAGGTTGCATTTTGGAGCAGGGATAGGCTGTTAGGAACTTAGGGACACCAAATGCTAGCTAATAGGGCCACAAAAGTCCTTTTAAGGACTGGTAACGTTGTGCTATCGATAGGTGTGATACACAGATGGGTGTGATATACTTATAATATACTTTCTAACATAGAAAGTATATTATAGCGCATTTGTATGCTTCCAGAAAATACTGATTGAGGGCTGCGATCTAACAGCTTCCACAAAATAGTGATAGAGATTTTTCATATACCTGCGTCTACAAAATTACTGCTTGAGGGTGATATACCATCTTCAACTAACAACTGATTAAGGCCTGCCATATATCAGCTTTCATAAAATAGTGATAGAGGTTTTCCATATACCTGCTTCCATAAAATTGCTGCTTGAGGGTGATATACCAGCTTCAACTAACAACTGATTGAGGCTTGCCATATATCAGCTTCCACAAAATAGTGATAGAGATTTTCCATATACCTGCGTCCACAAAATTACTGCTTGAGGGTGATATACCAGCTTCAACTAACAACTGATTAAGGCCTGCCATATATCAGCTTCCATAAAATAGTGATAGAGGTTTTCCATATACCTGCGTCCACAAAATTACTGCTTGAGGGTGATCTACCAGCTTCAACTAACAACTGATTGAGGCTTGCCATATATCATCTTCCACAAATACTGCTCTTCTCTACGGACTTAGGCAGAGGGTCATTAAAAAAATAAAAGGCAGAGGAAGAGGCAGACCGTTCCGCAGGGATAGTAGGGGTCGAGCAGGTGCACCAGGCCGGACCCTAAGTGGGAAGTTGGAGAAGGCACGTGCGATAAATGCAAAGGGAGCACCAGAGATGATTGAGTGGCTCACTCAGCCTTTCCCTTCTGCACCCTCCTCATCCTCTGTATCTGCACCCTCCTCACTCTCTGCTGTGTGCACCCCCAAAGACACCACCATCACCACCACCACCATAGCCCCTCCACTCGAGTCAGAGGAATTATTTTCCCATCCATTCCCAGACCTTACCGATGCGCAGCCATTCTTGGCATCAGATGAGGAAGAGTAGGTAGCAATGGACACCACCCAGGAGTCTGACGACAGTACCCAGATCAGCCCAAGGAGGGTGGTCCCTGCTGTTGCTGCCTACTCCGAGATCTCTAATGTCAGTGGTGGTGAAGATGACGTCGATGATGACGTGTCTATAGAGAGGAAGAGGAGGGTAGTTCAGAGGGAGAGACGGAGCAGCAGATAGGGAGGAGAAGGAGGAGAAGCAGGCAGAACTCGCAGTGCACAGGAGGCAAAAAGCAGACTGCAAATGTATCTGGAGTGAGCCATCCACCATGCACGGTCAAATCTTGCGCTCTCAGGACGCCGGCACATGGCTCCGCAGTGTGGGCTTTTTTTAACGTGTCCGCTGCTGACAATAGTATTGCCATCTGCAGACTGTGCTGTCAACTTGTGATGGACGAACATCAGCCGGGATGATTCGCGAACGCGAATGTGCGTTTGCGATCAAATGTTCGCGAACTGGACGTTCGCATCGCGCCCATTGACTTTAATAGCAGGCGAACCTTAAATAGCAGGCTTACCCTCAGTCATTTTTGCAACCACCAAATACTGTACAAACTATGAGTGCACAAATAGTCCCACAACATGGACAGTGACATACCAGAGGGGGATCATTAGCAAAAATTCCCACAAAAAATATGTATTTTAATCAGGGGCCATTTTTATGCGTCTTAAAGGGAAACTCTCAACGATGTGTCCTGCTGGAGTCTAGAAAAAGTTTATTTCCTATCAGTTTGATGTATACAAATGTTCAGCACTCCAAGTTTTTGTATCCTGCAGAGTCCATAAAAAAAATGTATCAGTAAAAAAAAATTCTACCATGGAACTGTATGGTGGACGGACGACACTCTATGGCATCAGTCTGAGGCATCTGTTAACGCATACATTTTTGGTATGCATTAAATGGATGGCAAAAATAGGATGTGAACCCAGCCCTAGTGTCAGAATAAGCACCAGTACACAGCGGAGACACAACGGAGCAGCGTGGCAGAGAGGGGAGGCCGCCATGTACTGATAGAGAGCTACCTGGTCCTGGTGGTCAGAGATGAGGACTGTGTTTCCCAAGGATCATTTTCTACTGGGAAATACAGGGCACAGTATAATACACTATAATCTATATAATATAAAGATATTAGCCATACCCCCGAATAATAATACAATTAGGTGGTTATTTAGCACCGCAATCTGCTCATGCCAGGTCTAAAAAAGAAAGGTGTGGGCAGGGAAAGGGATACAGTTATGGCCATCCATTTATTGGATACCACCACCATACATTGACCGGATAACACCTCTGTACAGTGACCGGATAACACCGTCATACCGTGACCGGCTAAAAGGGTATAAGAGGGCACAGTACAGGGAATGACTAGGGGCACTGCAGGGGTGTGGTAAGAGGGAACAATGCAGGGTATAAGGGGGCACAGTACTGGGTGGGGGGCACAGTCACATAACCCTGTGACATTAGAAGGTCCTTATGGTGAATGCGGTTTATATCCCACCATAATGAGAGTCAGAGGAGTGAGACAGGGGTGTGATTATGTGGCTAGAGATAAAAAAAAAATTAACTGTCGACCATTACAGGCCCCAAAAACTAGGCAATAGGAATTCACCTGACAGCAAAGAACTTTGGATTCTGTGGCTGGAGGTGCATTAGATAATCACAGGATAAATATATAACTGTCGGCCAGTACAGGCCCCAAAAAATAAGGCAATAGACATCCACCTGAGAGAAAAGAACTTTGGATTCTGTGGCTTGAGGTACATTAGATGATCACAGGATAAATATATAACTGTCGGCCAGTACAGACCCCAAAAATTTGCCAATAGGCATTCACTTGACAGCAAAGAACTTTGGATTCTGTGGCTAGAGGTGCATTATGCGGTCACAGGATAAATATGTAACTGTCGGCCATTACAGGCCCCAAAAATTAGGCATTCACCTGACATAAAAGGCGTTTTATGCTGCTGTATATACATAAGGCAAGGACCATTCTTTGTTCTGTGTGGTGGCGGATATGTGTGGACTGGCATGAGGAAATTCAATTATAGGTGGTCATCACAGGTGTTGAATTACTCAGAGATCCATGCCTCATTCAATTAAAAAAATGTGAGGTAGTCCAAACTTTCTTGAGCTAGGCGAGTGCGCTTATCGGTCACGATCCCCCCTGCTGCGCTGAACGTTCTTTCGGACAGAACACTCGACGAGGGGCAAGCCAAGATTTCCATGGAAAATGGTGCCAGCTCTGGCCACAGGTCAAGCCTGCACACCCAGTAGTCAAGGGGTTCCACGCTTCTCAGAGCGTCCACATCGGCCATTAACCCGATGTAGTCGGACACCTGTCTGTCTAGGCGTTCCCTGAGGCTGGATCCGGAGGGCGGCTGTTGATGGGTTGGCTGCAAGAATGATCTCATATCCAAAGTGACCAACACATGTTCAAACCTCCCTCTTTTTGCAGGCGCGGTAGGATTGGTACCCGCACCTGTTTCACTGTGGGTGGAAATTCCTCTGCCAGTGCCCGCAAAAGCAGAATGCAGCATCTCTCGCAGCAAGGCCTGGAAATGCTGCATTCTGAGAGCCCTCTGTGATGGTGGTAACATGTCCGCCATTTTGTGTTTGTACCGGGGGTCTAAGTACGTTGCCACCAGTACAGGTCCTTGACCTTTATGCTTTTTATACGGGGGTCCCTCTTCAAACACTGGAGCATGAAGGTCCCCATTTACACTAAATTGGAAGTGGTGGAGCTCCTGCTATTCGCCCAGGATAATGTCATCCTTGTTCTCCCCCCAGCCACGGACAACACCAGGGATCCCAGAAAAGTTTAAAGCATGCTCTTCTTGCTCCTACTCCGACCCGGCATCATCCTCCTCTGACTCCTCTTCAGACTCCTCCTTCTCCTCCTTATCTGCTGCTCCGTCTCTCCCTCTGAACTCCCCTCCTCTTCCTCTCTTGTGGTCACCCACTTGACGTCCATCGACATGTCATCATAACCTTCACCACCACTGACATTAGAGATCTCGGAGTAGGCAGCAACAGAGGGGACCACCCTCCTTGGGCTGATCTGGGGACTGTTATAAGATCGCTGGGTGGCGGCCATTGCTACCTCCTCTCTTCCTCATCCGATGCAAAGAATGGCTGCGCATCGGTAAGTTCTGGGAATGGATGGGAAAATAATTCCTCTGACTCGAGTGGAGGGGCTATGGTGGTGGCGTCTTTGGGGGTGTACACAGCAGAGAGTGAGGAGGGTGCAGATACAGAGGATGAGGAGGGTGCAGAAGGGAAAGGCTGAGTGAGCCACTCAACCAACTCTGGTGTGCCCTTTGAAGTTATCGCACACGCCTTCTCCAACTTCCCACTTAGGTTCCGGCCCGGTGCACCTGCCCGACCCCTACCATCCCTGCGGAACAGTCTGCCTCTTCCTCTGCCTGTCATTTTCTAAATGACCCTCTGTCTAAGTCCATAGAAAAGATCAGTATTTGTGGAAGAAGGTATATCGCAGCCCTCAAACAGTATTTGTTGGAAAAAGGTATATATCACCGCTCAATCAGTATTTGGCAGAAACAAGTATATGGCACCCCTCAATCAGTATTTTGTGGAAGCAAGTGATTCGCAGCCCTTAATCAGTATTTGGTAAAAGAAGGTATATAGCAATAGCACTCCTCAATCAGTATTTTGTGGAAACAGGTATATGGCACCCCTCAATCAGTATTTTGTAAAAGCAGGTGTATCGCAGACCTCAATCAGTATTTGGTGGAAGAAGGTATATAGCAATAGAACCCTTCAATCAGTATTTTATGGAAGAAGGTATATGGCACCCAGGGCCAGTGCAAGGATTTTTGCCAACACAAGCGAAGCAACATTTTGGCGTTAGCTGGCTTATCCTCTGTGTGGTCCTGGTATCTTCGCTCTGCTTCAGACAATCGCTGGTTTCAGGACCGTATTTTTCGCCCTATAAGACCCATAAGACGCACCTAGGTTTTAGAGGAGGATAATAAGAAAAACAATTTCCATTACACCTCAGGTTAGACCAGCAAATGTCACATTTCACCCCCTCAATGTCAAATCACCTATGACACATCAGCCGTCCATGTCACATTTCTCCCGCTCCATGTCACATTTCTCCCCCTCCATGTCACATTTCTCCCCCTCCATGTCACATTTCTCACCCATCCATGTCACATTTTTTCACCTCCATGTCAAATCACCTATGTCACATCTAGTGTTGAGCGCGAATATTCGGATAGCGAATTTTTTTCTCGAATATCGCAAATTCAAGAATTCGCGAATATTTCGAATATAGTGCTATATATTCACTATATCGAATATTCGTAAATTTCAAACATCTGAAAAAACATGATTCCTCACTGCTTCTTGCTCGTGGGCCAATGAGTCATTGGCCCACAAATAAGATTATACCACTATATTAGCTAAATCGATTGATTATAAATTATTCTTTCGAATATTCGCTATATTGCAAGAAGCAGCGTGGAATCAATCTTGTTATTCGAATTCCCGATTTTTACCCGAAAATAATCGCGTGAGGAGTCAATCTTATGAGTGACGTAATCGTGTCACGTGACATGTTCTCCGGTTTCGGTTTCGGTTTTGCATTGCTTCCAGTGGAGTTTGGCGTTAATGAAAAATCGGCGATCGAAAATGGCAAGAATTCGATTTCAAAAGGAAGAAGAAGAAATTCTTCTCACTGTAAGTAATATTGTATTACAGCACTGTATTTTATTTCATATTGCATGCATGTCAGAACAATATTTAGCAACACTCGATCTACATCTAAATTATTTATATGTAGATTGAGTGTTGCTAAATATTCGTGTATGCGAATAAGAACTACAATGATACAAATTTATTTATTTTTTCCTCCCCCCCCCCCCCCCCAATAGCAGATACTACTGATTGGGTATTCTTGTTACTTCGCAGCACTATGTCAGTAGCATTTATTCATGGACGACAGATAAATATCTATCACATGCACATAGCACGTCCGTTTTCCTGCCATGCAATATATACCACACACTATATACCATACACACAATATATATACATTAAAATTTATGTCCATGAGCTTTTTTTGTCAGACCGCCAGTATTTGATGGTTCATTTAGCGTTACCCAGGGTGCACCACTGGGATGCAAACCAGCAGTGCACACAATACCGTACCGTCACTTAACTAGACAGGTACATCGCAGCTTAGCTGGCCATTATCTGATTGCTCAGACCTCACATACATATAATCGCAATACAATCCGATCTTATATCGTTAACTTTAAATCTAATATTTCCCCTTTAACCCCCTCAAGACCAGGCCTATTTTCATTTTTACATTGTTGTTTTGTCTTCCTCATGTTCCAAAAGCCATAACTTTTTTATTTTTCCGTTCACATGGCAAATCGCATGTTTTTCATTTTTTCTTCGGTTACTGCGTTCACCGCACAAGATTTTTTTTAAAATGTTTTTTAATAGTTCAGACATTTTCGGATGCGGTGATACACAATTTATTTTTTATTTTTATTGTTTATGTAGTTTTATATGTAAAATTGGGAAAGGGTGGTGATTCAAACTTTTAATATACAGTAGTGGTGTTTTTTTAAACTTTATTTAACTTTTTTTTTTACAGCAATTAGCCCCCATAAGGGCCTCGTACATGGGATCTTTTGATCCCCTCTCCTATTCACCATAATAGAGATCTATTACGGTGAATAGGATTTTTACACACTTCATTCTGCGCTATGCCTCGTGCATAGCTCAGTATGGAGAAAGCCATGGCAGGCCTGAATAGCTTCAGCAGCGTCCAGGCTGCCATGGCAACCGATCGGAGCCCCGCGGTTTCACTGCGGGGGCTCCGATTGGAAGGAAGATGGAGGCGCATCATGTCGCAGGCGCCGCGATCAGCCTTGATCGCGGCACCTGAGGGGTTGAATGGTAGGGGCGGCGCGATGTATCATATAGCCGGCAGATCGTGCAGATCGTGCGGATGGAGCGGGCTCACTGCAGAGGTCCGCTCCATACATCCCCTGTCACGCAATGACGTCATAATGCGTGAAGGGGTTTTAAAGACTTAACTACTTTTTGCTTTTTTTTAGTGGTTATTTCCTTGAATATTTGTATAATAAAAAAATTGTGATTATATGCTTTCATCTTTATCCTTCAGCACTTTCTGGAGCGGGGATATCCTTGGACCCGGAAAAAGGGTTGAAAAAAAGGCCATCTGTCCGTCCGGGCCGAATTAAAATTAAAAAGCGACACATGGCACGACTACAAGGCAATTCAAAAAAAGTGGTGCGACCTGAAGCGCCTACACCCTAGCGCCTACACCCTAGCGCCTACACATCGATGAGTATAGTAGGCGATTATGCCCAGGTACAATGCTTACATGATTTTTGTATCTCTCTACAACACTCAGTAATGTATATATTCAGTTATGCTGCTAATCCGTACAGATGTAGTATGGGTAACACACAACCTCCTAACTCAAATTTCTTAACTCATCAAGTAATCTTGAAACACAAGCCATTTTTAAAATATCTTAACGTATTTAATTGCATTAAGTTTACATAACACGTCTCATAAAGCATGTGTGTTAACGCTACTACATCCGTATTTCATGCCTTTTCAAATGATTACTTAATACTTGTTGTGACATGTACAAAATCTTCTTTTTTCATCATACATCTCTACCTCGCTGAGATTGTATATATATTGGTATACACATAGCGCGGTACTGATGTATGATGTCACCGGATGATTTCATACGTTTCACACACACATAAATATATCTAAGTATTTTTGTTTATATCTACATACACTGCAAACATCATTCAGTATTCCGGTCAACGTCCCCGACCATTACATACATCCCCCACCTAATTTGCATGGGATTCAAGATTTTATATATATATATATATATATATATATATATATATATATACACTCACCTAAAGAATTATTAGGAACACCTGTTCTATTTCTCATTAATGCAATTATTTAGTCAACCAATCACATGGCAGTTGCTTCAATGCATTTAGGGGGGTGGTCCTGGTCAAGACAATCTCCTGAACTCCAAACTGAATGTCAGAATGGGAAAGAAAGGTAATTTAAGCAATTTTTAGAATGGCATGGTTGTTGGTGCCAGACGGGCCAGTCTGAGTATTTCACAATCTGCTCAGTTACTGGGATTTTCACGCACAACCATTTCTAGGGTTTACAAAGAATGGTGTGAAAAGGGAAAAACATCCAGTATGCGGGAGTCCTGTGGGCAAAAATGCCTTGTGGATGCTAGAGGTCAGAGGAGAATGGGCCGACTGATTCAAGCTGATAGAAGAGCAACGTTGACTGAAATAACCACTCGTTACAACCGAGGTATGCAGCAAAGCATTTGTGAAGCCACAACACGCACAACCTTGAGGCGGATGGGCTACAACAGCAGAAGACCTCACCGGGTACCACTCATCTCCACTACAAATAGGAAAAAGAGGCTACAATTTGCACGAGCTCACCAAAATTGGACTGTTGAAGACTGGAAAAATGTTGCCTGGTCTGATGAGTCTCGATTTCTGTTGAGACATTCAAATGGTAGAGTCCGAATTTGGCGTAAACAGAATGAGAACATGTATTTATCCTCTGATGGCTACTTCCAGCAGGATAATGCACCATGTCACAAAGCTCGAATAATTTCAAATTGGTTTCTTGAACATGACATTGAGTTCACTGTACTAAAATGGCCCCCACAGTCACCAGATCTCAACCCAATAGAGCATCTTTGGGATGTGGTGGAATGGGAGTTTCGTGCCCTGGATGTGCATCCCTCAAATCTCCATCAACTGCAAGATGCTATCCTATCAATATGGGCCAACATTTCTAAAGAATGCTATCAGCACCTTGTTGAATCAATGCCACGTAGAATTAAGGCAGTTCTGAAGGCAAAAGGGGGTCGAACACTGTATTAGTATGGTGTTCCTAATAATTCTTTAGGTGAGTGTGTATATATATATATATATATAAAAAGGATGTATGTGTGTATGTATGTTCCACAAAAACTCAAATGCAACCATCGATTTCAACGAAACTTGGTATACACATCCCTTGCTACCTGGAAAGAAATCTTGCGGGGGTCTCGGCTCTCTACGACGTACACGAGATATTCCAAAAAAATTACCTGTATTATCCAATTAGCCTGCCAGCGTTTCACTTAAATCCTAACTGCCAACTGACGGGCGCTGTGGAGTTCACAGTTGAAGGGGCGTTCACCGTGAAAGTCACTGTGAAAGGGCCGGTCACCGTCAAAGTCACTGTTAAAGGGGAGACTTTAAGCCTCCTTCTAATTATAAAGTTACCTTGACAACTAAATCAACAGGGAGGTAGGGCGGGCTGGCAGCAGATCTTCAAAATGCGGCTTGGCAGACAGTCTAAAGCTGGCAGCGACAAAAAATTATATACCCAACATAACACCATCCAATAACCCCTTATCTAATTTCTGAACTGTTGTTTGGTTTACCTAAACATCCATTACCCAGTCACAATACCCTATAGGGCACCTTCCTAACAAATCCCATGTTACCTCATCCTAACCCTTTAATTTTTTTTTATAATAAGGTAAATCCACTATTGGTATAATTCATAATCCCATGCAGATTCCACCATATAGGAATTTCTTGATCTTTACCTTTGTTATGATTTATGAGTTGTTTGTGTAAATTCTTAACATTGTGTCATTATTACAGGTAAACCTGTTCCCTCGGTCCGCCACCACAAAAAAAAAAAAAAAAAAAAAAATGGTGCAAATGGAGGAGGAGGTACAAAATGTGCAGGCGCCCATGGAGGAGGGAGAAAATGTGCAGGCCACTTCACCCCCAGATATTGGTGATACAGAGGCGACTGAGGAGGAGGCCGGACCTTCCCAGCCACCTGATTCTGCCCCCCCAGCTCCAGAAGAGGAGGAAGAGGTGGTATACACCCCCCACCGGGAGGGTAAATATGTGCACACATTACTATAATTTGATATACATAACATATTCACAAGCATCCCACGATCCCCACACCACCCTGCATCTCCGGAGCTGTAATGCACATGTGTAATGAATCTGAAAAATAGCAACCCTTAGCTAACATGGCTGCCTGTTTAGCTGAGTTGCATTTGCACCCCGGTTCACAAACGATTATGCCTGGGGGCAGGGAGTTTGTTGGTCCGTAATAGACTGTCCCTCTGCATCAAAACACGTCCCGCTGAGGCCTACTCTTAATGGCCGGCCGTGAAGTGGTTAAAAGTGGTAACAATGAGGGGACAACAAAAACTAGTGTTATAGGGGAAAAAAATGCAACATATTATGTAAACTACGTAAAAAATATTAACTAACAAAATAAAAAACATTCTACTCTATCAGAACTATCACTAAGAATACCTAAATATAATTAACGTAAATATCAATATTTATTGTATTTAGATGTAAATCACCAGTGTTTAACCACCTCAGCTCCCCTAGCTTAAACACCCTTAATGACCAGACCACTTTTTACAATTCTGCTCTACACTACTTTCACGGTTTATTGCTCGGTCATGCAACTTACCACCCAAATGAATTTTACCTCCTTTTCTTCTCACTAATAGAGCTTTCATTTGGTGGTATTTCATTGCTGCTGACATTTTTACTTTTTTGTTATTAATCAAAATTTACCGAAATTTTTGCAAAAATATGTCATTTTTCACTTTCAGTTGCAAAATGTAAAAAAAAAAAATACATTTCTATATAAATTTTTCTCTAAATTTATTGTTCTACATGTCTTTGATAAAAAAAAATGTTTGGGTAAAAAAAAAAAAATGGTTTGGGTAAAAGTTATAGCGTTTACAAACTATGGTACAAAAATGTGAATTTCCGCTTTTTGAAGCAGCTCTGACTTTCTGAGCACCTGTCATGTTTCCTGAGGTTCTACAATGCCCAGACAGTAGAAAAACCCCACAAATGACCCCATTTCGGAAAGTAGACACCCTAAGATATTCGCTGATGGCCATAGTGAGTTCATAGAGCTTTTTATTTTTTGTCACAAGTTAGCAGAAAATGATGATTTTTATTTTATTTTATTTTTTTCCTTACAAAGTCTCATATTCCACTAACTTGTGACAAAAACTAAAAACTTCCATGAACTCACTATGCCCATCACGAAATAACTTGGGGTGTCTTCTTTCCAAAATGGGGTCACTTGTGGGGTAGTTATACTGCCCTGGCATTTTAGGGGCCCTAATGCGTGAGAAGTAGTTTGAAATCAAAATGTGTAAAAAATGCCCTGTGAAATCCTAAAGATGCTCTTTGGAATGTGGGCCCCTTTGCCCACCTAGACTGCAAAAAAGTGTCACACGTGTGGTATCGCCGTACTCAGGAGAAGTTGGGCAATGTGTTTTGGGGTGTCTTTTTACACATGCCCATTTAGGGTGAGATAAATATCTCAGTTAAATGACAACTTTGTATAAAAAAAATGGAAAAAGTTGTCTTTTAGAGATATATTTCTCTCACCCAGCATGGGTATATGTAAAAAGACACTGCAAAACACATTGCCCAACTTCTCCTGAGTACAGCGATACCACATGTGTGACACTTTTTTGCAGCCTAGGTGGGCAAAGGGGCCCACATTCCAAAGAGCACCTTTAGGATTTCACAGGGCATTTTTTACACATTTTGATTTCAAACTACTTCTCACGCATTAGGGCCCCTAAAATGCCAGGGCAGTATAACTACCCCACAAGTGAGCCCATTTTGGAAAGAAGACACCCCAAGGTATTTTGTGATGGGCATAGTGAGTTCATGGAAGTTTTTATTTTTTGTCACAAGTTAGTGGAATATGAGACTTTGTAAGAAAAAAAAAAGAAAAAAAAAATCATAATTTTCCGCTAACTTGTGACAAAAAATAAAACATTCTAGGAACTCGCCATGCCCCTAACGGAATACCTTGGGGTGTCTTCTTTCCAAAATGGGGTCACTTGTAGGGTATTTATACTGCCCTGGCATTTTAGGGGACCTAATGCGTGAGAAGTAGTTTGAGATGAAAATGTGTAAAAAATGCCCTGTGAAATCCTAAAGGTGCTCTTTGAAATGTGGGCCCCTTTGCGCACCTAGGCTGCAAAAAAGTGTCACACATGTGGTATCGCCGTACTCAGGAGAAGTTGGGCAATGTGTTTTGGGGTTTCTTTTTACATATACCCATGCTGGGTGAGATAAATATCTCTCTAAAAGACAACTTTTCCCATTTTTTTATACAAAGTTGGCATTTGACTGAGATATTTATCTCACCCAGCATGGGTATATGTAAAATGACACCCCAAAACACATTGCCCAACTTCTCCTGAGTACGGCGATACCACATGTGTGACACTTTTTTGCAGCCTAGATGCGCAAAGGGGCCCAAATTCCTTTTAGGAGGGCATTTATAGACATTTGGATCCCAGACTTCTCACGCTTTAGGGCCCCTAAAATTCCAGGGCAGTATAAATATTCCACATGTGACCCCATTTTGGAAAGAAGACACCCCAAGGTATTCAATAAGGGGCATGGCGAGTTCATAGAAGATAAATTTTTTTTGGCACAAGTTAGCGGAAATTGATATATTATTTTTTTCTCACAAAGTCTCCCTTTCCGCTAACTTGGGACAAAAAGTTCAATCTTTCATGGACTCAATATGCCCCTCAGCGAATACCTTGGGGTGTCTACTTTCCGAAATGGGGTCATTTGTGGGGTGTGTTTACTGTTCTGGCATTTTGGGCGGGGCTAAATTGTGAGCAACCCTGTAAAGCCTAAAGGTACTCGTTGCACTTTCGGCTCCTTTATGCACCTAGAGTGCAAAAAAGTGTCACACATGTGGTATCGCCGTACTCAGGAGAAGTAGGGCAATGTGTTTTGGGGTGTCTTTTTACATATACCCATGCTGGGTGAGAGAAATATCTCTGTAAATTGACAACTTTGTATAAAAAAAATTAAAAAGTTGTCATTTCTCACACACAGTATGGGTATATGTAAAAAGACACCCAAAAACACATTGCCCAACTTCTCCTGAGTACGGTGATACCATATGTGTGACACTTTTTTGCAGCCTAGGTGCACAAAGGGGCCCAAATTCCAATGAGAATCTTTACGATTTCACAGGGCATTTTTTACGCATTTGGATTCCAAACTACTTCTCACGCTTTAGGTCCCCTAAAATGCCAGGGCAGTATAAATACCCCACAAGTGACCCCATTTTGGAAAGATGACACCCCAAGGTATTCCGTGAGGGGCATGGTGAGTTCCTAGAATATTTTTCTTTTTGGCACAAGTTAGCGGAAAATGATTTTTTTTATTTTTTTCTCTTACAAAGTCTCATATTCCACTAACTTGTGACAAAAAATAAAATTTTACATGAACTCGCCATGCCCCTCACTAAATACTTTGGGGTGTCTTCTTTCCAAAATGGGGTCACATATGGGGTATTTATACTGCCCTGGCATTTTAGGGGCCCTAAAGCGTGAGAAGAAGTCTGGAATCTAAATGTCTAAAAAATGTTACGCATTTGGATTCCGTGAGGGGTATGGTGAGTTCATGTGAGATTTAATTTTTTGTCACAAGTTAGTGGAATATGAGACTGTAAAAAAAAACTCTTTCCACTAACTTGTGCCAAAAAAATGTCTGAATGGAGCCTTACAGGGGGGTGATCAATGACAGGGGAGGGATCAGGGAGTCTATATGGGGTGATCACCCCCCTGTCATTGATCACCCCCCTGTAAGGCTCCATTCAGACGTCCGTACGTGTTTTGCGGATCCGATCCATGGATCCGTGGATCCGTAAAACACATACTGTCGTCTGAATGGAGCCTTACAGGGGGGTGATCAATGACAGGGGGGTGATCAGGGAGTCTATATGGGTGCGATAGTGTAAAAACTGCAGCACTCTCCAGCCTTGGTTCTTTCAATCCTTTATTCACCAGTACAAAAAATGCGACGTTTCGATCTAAGTGATCTTTCTCAAGCTTGATTGCTTGATTGCTTGAGAAAGATCACTTAGATCGAAACGTCGCATTTTTTGTACTGGTGAATAAAGGATTGAAAGAACCAAGGCTGGAGAGTGCTGCAGTTTTTACACTATCGCATCTGGATCTTTCCCCCTTTGGAATGGCTTTTGAAAAAGTCACTGGATAAATATTCGGAAGATTTATTGTAGAACACCCATGAAATAATTAGTGAAATAATCACTGAAAAATAAAATCGAAAATAGACAAATGAGGAAGTTTACGATTGTTTTTTAAATTATAATCTTTTCGCATGTGCCTTGTACTTTTATATATCTTATTCATTTTAACCTATATATGATATTAACATAAAAAGCATTTTTTAATTGTGGAATTCTTTTGTGATATATTATATAAACAGTACTCAATGGTTGTATTAAATTTTAATTACTGATATATAGAATATTTTAATTTATACTATTATTATTATTTGCTTTATGTGGTATATTATAAGCCATAACTATCTAAGATATGTGTGGAGCCATTATTGATAAAAAAAAAAAAAATAATTATAAGCCATAACTATCTAAGATATGTGTGGAGCCATTATTGATAAAAAAAAATAATAAATAAATAAATAAATAAATATAAAAAAATATTTAAAAAAATTGAAAACCGCGTGAAAACCGCATGAAAACCGCATTGGTCAAAAAAAAAAAAAAAAAAACAATTACGTTTTTCGGAAAATTACACTACTGGGATATAGACGGTGCTATATATATACTTATATATGTATTAGACGCTGTTAAATATTTCTAGAAAAAATTTCTTGGAAAATCTTGTGTTTTCTGTTTAAGTATAATCTACAGATGTAGGATTCTGAGAAAACGCATGGGAAAAATACATGAGTTAGATGAATCGCACCTGCGTTTTTTCAGAGCACTATTTGTTTTATAGACTGCATTGTATGTTGACATATAACTCTATTATGGATTATTTAAAAAAGAGCTATCTGTGAGATATTGGCCTTTTTAGTGATGTTTGATAAGTCTTTTATTCCATACCGGGTTTTATATACAATTAACTGAAACAAGCTGTCAGATCCACTCCAGATTTCCCTTTTTGCCCAATTATGGAGGATTTTGGGTATAAAAAGGTGCTTATTTCTTTTTGCGGGCTACCACTGAGGAAGGGGCTAGGAAAAGACCCCGAAACGCGTCTGGTTTCAAAAGACCCGCACATCAGCTGTTGGACGTTCTGACTTTAATAACTGGAATCGACTTCCTTTTACCCTGATGGACTTTTATGGCATATAGCGAACATCCAAACCCTTGAAGTGACAGAGCTGCATTCAAAGACTTTTCTACTAAAGAATCTCTACACAGAGGGCTACGCTGTTTACACTGCTCCTGCTGAATCATCACTAACAGTTACCGCCGAATCTGACTCCATTAGCCACGTGGGACGCCACCGTGTGCTATAGTCAGACGGCATTTTGCAAGAGTGAGTGTTCCTTCTTTTCGCATTGCCATACAGGGAATATTGACTGAATAATATTTTATCGATATAATTACTGCAAGTCTATATCGAATTTCAGTCTGGACATCTATTCGAAAAAATTTGTTCTTATATTTATTCGAACATTTATCTTCTTATGGTCGAAAATTATCTTCACAGTATCGAATATATTGAACTGATATCGATTCTTTTTCTTCCAACCAGCATATCCTTTTTTTTTTAATTCAAGTTGCATATATTTATCTTTTGTATACCACCGCAAATGAAACATTAATGTTTTTTTTTATCTGAATGCTTTTTATCCAAATAATTTCCATATTGTATTTTTTAAGGTGTATTTTTATTGTGTAATCTGTTATATGCTTATTTGATCTATATATCGGTGTAATAAATATAATAATTTTGAATAGTCTGTGTGTGGTCCATTGGGAGAGTGCTCAGCCTTTCTATATACATTATCAGTTTTTACACTATCGCATCTGGATCTGGGAAGTATAAGACTGACTTCTGACACAGCGGGCACCACCACAGTAAGGAACAGTATTCAACTTTTGTAGTGCTGCTACATTTTTTCAGGAGTCTATATGGGGTGATCACCCCCCTGTCATTGATCACCCCCTTGTAAGGCTCCATTCAGACGTCCGTATGTGTTTTGCGGATCCGATTTATGGATCCGTGGATCCGTAAAACACATACGGACGTCTGAATGGAGCCTTAAAGGGGGGTGATCAATGACAGGGGGGTGATCAATGACAGGGGGGTAATCAGGGAGTCTATATGGGGTGATCAGGGGTTAATAAGGGGTTAATAAGTGACAGGGGGGTGTAGTGTAGTGTGGTGCTTGGTGCTACTTATTACAGAGCTGCCTGTGTCCTCTGGTGGTCGATCCAAGCAAAAGGGACCACCAGAGGACCAGGTAGCAGGTATATTAGTTGCTGTTATCAAACCAGCGTCTAATATGGCTGTTAGGGGTTAAAAAAATCGCATCTACAGCCTGCCAGCGAACGATCGCCGCTGGCAGACTGTAGACCCACTCGATTACCTGCAGTTGCTGTGAACGCGCGCGCCTCTGTGCGCGCGTTCACAGGAAATCTCGCGTCTCGCGAGATGACGCGTATATGCGTGACTCTGCCTGAGTGAGCCGCCTCCGGAACGCTATCCTGCGTTAGGCGGTCCGGAGGCAGTTAAACACATACTACACACAATGCACTAATTGTCTTGTAAGTAACCCTAATTTTAATTGTTATATTTTTTTTTTCCGGTAGTGAACAAGGCAATAAAGGAATTGGAGGCCACCAAAAAGCAATTCCTCAAAGATGTTGGGCAGCTTAAAAAAATTCAGCATCAATTCAATAAGAGGTTGCGGCAAATGGAGGAAAAACACCTTCACCAGCTCCAAAAAATTGATACAGTATTATTGGAGCTAAAAAAGTTGCCATAGAGGCTTGCTGTCTTAATTTTTGTTATAAAAACTTTTTTTTCAGTTTGATAACATGTGCTTTGTTTTTTTTTTATGTAATGTTACGGTGTAATTTTAGAAATTTGTTTTAAGGCCCCTTTATTCCAGGGTCAGGACAGACAGCAGAACAGACAGCATTAGGTACATGGTAACACTGTAGTATACGCCCCACACATAACTCAGCAGTGTCAGGACCTACAACAGCAAGTATCGGTAACGGTGGAGTATAAGGCCCACACATAAGTCATCAGGGTCAGGACAGACTTCAGCATCAGCACCAGGTAGATGTTAAGGGTCCAGTATAAGGGCTACACATAGCTCGGCCTAACTCAGCACGACAGCCAGCAGCATGTTCGATGTGTGCAGCCAGCAGCATGTTCGAAGTGTGCAGCAGGAATTTGTTCCCAGGAATGGGCCGAAAATAAACCAAGACACCTCTGACAGCATCATGTTGTAAGTGTGCAGCAGGAATGGGCTAACATGAAAAAAATTACACTATTTGACTTTCTAAATTTTTTGTTTAAATAAAAAATTATTTTTTTAAACAACAAGAAAAAGAAGTACAAAATTAGCTACACACGACACAACGCATTCCTCTGACTGATAGAACTTTCAAGATCGAACACATCAAGTCTGTGGCAGATAAATATTTTTAATAACATTTTAACAATAACAATTTCAAACATTTTAACAATAACAGTCATTTTTGGCTTATTTTTAATTTTTTTCATGAAATGCAACTACATGTTTTATTATTTTACGGTTCCTCTGATCCATCCTCCGAACCTTTTTTGAAACCCGCCGTAGAAGCTTATGTAGAGCCAATCGATCCTTTTCTTGCTCCTTCTGGTACTTGGCCATTCGTTTATGGCATTTATTGATTACTGTATGTTTAAAAGAAATGAAAATATTAATGCAATTTAGTTTAGCAGACAATTAGTGCATTGTGTGGAGTAGGTGTATTTACATCTAAATCCAAAAGTTACACATGTTTATGGTCATTATAGTGTTTTTTAGATTAGAGATAGTTCGGATACAGTTTAATGTTATTTTTTTGGGTAGTTTATATTTATTAGCTACTTTAGACACTTACGCCACTTGCACACGACCGTATGCCCTTAGAGACATACAGTCCATGAGCATGCCATATGTCCCTGAGCGGCATACTACATCCTGCACATAGGAGCGCACAGAAGCAGAGGTTAATATGATACTCTCCACAATGTCCGCCCGTGGAACTATAGTCCTGTGTTCATATGAGTGCAGGACAATCGACTCGCGGGTGGCCGATGCACACAGCATCAATAGTAACCTATGGTTAATATACATTATTGCCATAGTAACCAATGATGCTGCGCGCTCCCGTGTACACGTTGTATGCAGCTCCGGGACATATGGCATGCTCATGGACCGTATGTCTCGGAGGGCATACGATCGTGTGCAAGGGGCCTTAGGCTACATGCACACGACCGTTGTGTGCTATGCATTGCGCGTTAATGGTGTATCTGAAAAACCCGTAAGGCTTCCCTGTGCGTTATGCAATTAGCGTAACTGCCCAGACAGCCATTTCAATAACTGCATATTCTTGTCCACAAAATGGACAACAATAGGACTGGTAATATTTTTTCTGGGCACCACATACCGGAGCTACGGATGGGGACATCACACAGATTTCAGACCGCATATTTTTCTGCACCATGGAATTGAATGGGTCCATATCAAAGCTGTAAAAACTGAGGCTCGGATGCGGAGCTAAACAACGGTCGTGCGCCTAATGGATGGGTGCATTTCTGTTTTTTTATTAGTAAGGTAGTTTATGTTGACCCCCTCATTGTACGGACTTAAACAATTACCAACCGGCCAATTTACTAGTAAGCTGCAGCGGGAAGTGACTGGACGTACAGGGACGTACTATTATGAAACAACAAACCCCCGGGCCCCAGGCGTAGTTGCTTGCTAATCGGGTTGCAAAGGCTGCTCAGGTAAACAGGCAGCCATGTTAACTAAGGTCAGCTATAGTTTAGATTTCTTACACATGTGTCACGACCGCTATCCCAGCAGCAGTCGTGTCGCACCAGACGGAGGGGAAGGGGGACCCTGAACTATGGATGGGAAATAGAATGACCACCCCTGACTAACCCTAAGCTGGCACCTGTCTGCCCAGATACCCTAGACGGGGTGTGAACCCGTGCGGCGAGCAGGATGCCTAAACCCTCAGTCACCCTAACAAGACTAGACTGGGGAAAGGCCGATGGGAGCACTAGTCACCATCACTCGTGTCTAGGAGAACAACAGGGGAAGACAGCAACAAACAAACAATCAACAGCAGAGATAGACTTATCCAGTCACGAGCAGAAAAGGCGACCCCAAACACGACAGTCCACGCCGGACAAGAGCTCCACAGCAACACCGTCAAACGATCTCCTTCAAAGGTCTGAATAGCACTGGAAGTAAGGACTATATCTGGCAATGACTGCAAGTGAAACTGAAACTAATATAGTAGCTGGGAGTGGCAGACAGGACTCACCTGAGAAGGATGCCTACAAACTCCCAGTCAGGACAAAAAGGTTCACAAGGCAAAACCCGGATGACATACCCTGAACCACGGAGCAAACTCACAAGCTATCGTGAGTAGCAAGTCGCTGCGACCTTCTCCTCCCAGACCTGTCTGGATCAGTCACAGTCGTGACAACATGTGCATTTTTGCTCCAGAGTTGAAAGCGGGGTGGGGGGATCATGTGATGCATGTGAACATCTTATGTATACAGAATTATTTTGATGTGTGCACATATTTACCCTCCTTGGGGGAGGTGCAGACCAACTCTCCCTCCTCCTCCTCCTCCTCCTCCTCTTCTTCTTGACCTGGGTGATTTGATTCTGGAGGATGAGAAGGTCCGACCTCTTCCGTCTCTACTTCCACCATTGGGCATACATCAGGGGGCGAAGTGCATATATCAGGGAATGAAGTGTAGACATCAGGGGGAAGGGGTGCAGACATCAGGGGGTGAACTGCTGACGTCAGGGGGAGAAGTGGCCCAGACATTTGCAGAGGGTCCTGCCTGCTGCTCTCCCTCCGACTGCTCCTCAGACTCATCAGGGGGGTAAGTGCATACATCAGAGGGGGAA